>NC_045444.1:110284888-110438285 GCF_002776525.5 Piliocolobus tephrosceles | reverse complement strand
GGGGGCGGGGCGACTGAGAGAGGGCGGGGACGGATACAGCCCCGGGGCGGGGCGACGGCAGCCGCCTTGGTGCTGCGCGTGCGCTGCTTCTCGCCTAGTTACTTTCCAATGATCTGGGCTTGAGGGCGTTTGCGTCCAAAAGTTTCTGGGAGAGGTTGCTGCACCCAGTCAGTTACTCACTTGTTCCTTCTTCTCTCATTACAGCAAAACAAACAAAAATCTGTTTCACTTTCAAGTTAAGGAAACATTTAAATCCTCAAAAAAGAAAACATTTTAAATTTATATTTAGTGTTCCACACCATCAGTACAGCCACTATTGAGCAAGTATTTACCGAGCTTCTATTTTTGACCCAGCACGTCTCCAAAAGCCTTAGTTTTGGAAACCCTAGACTCAGAAATGTTGGCTTATCCAAAATTAAAATTTTTCTTTAAAAGCAATCTAATAGTACATATTTTAAAACATCCAGAAAATGACTGGAAAAAAGAATCATAAAACGGTAACAGTGGAATTAGTTTCTTCCTTCTTTAACACTCTGTAACAGTGTAAGTCTATTGCTTTCCTATCAAACTGTTAATACAGTACAATTTTTAAAAGAACATATTAAGTCACAAAGGGAGGCTTGTTTGAATTCCCCGTTTTGAGTTGCCTGCTGAACATCTAGACTCTCAAAGGGGCAATGCTTTCTGAGATCTATTTTTTAAAGGCATCTGTGTCCCCAGCAGTCACCCAGATTGAACTCCTTCCTGTGTCTTTGATTGTTCTTTCCACAAACCTCCTCTTCGGTCCAGTTACCACCAAGTGGTTTTTCAATTTATTTCCACTGCAGGTACCTGGTGGCTCTCCTCGCCTCTTTCCACGGTTACTGTAATTGGCCTGGTACCAGCTCCCTTCCCCAGATACAGCTCACCTACATTCATCTCTCTGAAACACAGACCACAAGGCATGTTATGACTTAGCTGGAGAATCTTCAGTGCCAGGATCATACAACTCAGTTTGGGTTTCTCAGCTTGACCATTTCCAAAGGGAGAATCTAAATGGTTCATCTCAGCTTATAAAAGGGTTCCCTTTGGGAAGAGAGAGAGCAAAAGAGGGCCTGAGCACACACGGTTGAAGGAAATTCTCCAAGAAGGGGTGAAAGGAGGTTACAGTTGACCTTGTTATAATGTATGTAAAGTATTGAAAATTCATGGAACATCAATCCAATAAATGGATTAGGAGAAAAGGCAGGGAACTGTCACTTCTGTAGAATTTCATTTATTAAGAAAAATAAAGTCAGTTGTAGCACAATGATGTTAAGTTAAAATGAGGTGTCTCCGTGTTGAGAGTTTCTCAGTCATACAACAATGAAAGCATCATTTGCAGATTTAAAAAATGTAGGTCCTCAAAAGATTTCTCCTACCAATGCCCTTCATGGAGCTCAGGAATTAACCAGTTTTTAAAAATTTGCTCATACATTTGTTAATTTATTCAATAAACACATAATAGGAGGAGCACTGGATTCTAGGACCCAGGCTCAGAAAACTTTAAGGAAGAAAAAGGCCAATGTGTTTTTTGGCCCTCAAAAACCTGATTTTTTCCTTTAACCTGCTGGTAGCCCTAATTTGATCAAAGCTCACAGATGTCAACAACTTTCGGGTTTTCACTGGGTTAGGGTCAGGTGCAAGGGTGGGGAAAAGTCACACTTAGGAAGAGGAGGTAAGGCGATTGAGGGTTCACTTTGACCCTTGGGGAACACTTCAACCTTTTGTGTTTTGATGCCAGGGATATTGCTTATATATTCCTTCAGCGATGGTGAGGGCAGCTGGAATACAGGGCACAGAAAGATGGATAACAAAGTTAGTGAATTCTGCTATAGGACTTTCCTGGACGATAAAGCAATTCTGAATCCCTGAGATTACTTGCCACTACTTCATAGACTAGCTAAGGAATAACTACCAAATAGTGGCCTTTAATCCAACTCATAAGGAAAATTACAGACAGAAATAATTACCATAGGATGAAAATTACTATAGTTAAAACTGTTCAAAATACAAAATTGGAGTTACTGATAAATATCGATATAGAATCAGTCTTCACCAAAGTTACATCTGTTCAACCTAGCTTTGGAAAATTTGACTTGATGGAAATTTTGACTTGATAGATCTAAAAGCCACAACAGAAAACTCACGAGAGTAAAACTGATTAGCAAAAAGCCCTAGTAAACCTGAGCAACAAATAACATCTTAGGAAACAAATGTGGAAAAAAATTCAAGAAAATACATTAAGTAAGCAATATAAATATGAAAATACAATTAGAAATAGGATACTTGAGCTGTATAGAAAATTGATCAAGACATTTAATTGGTTTCATGGAGCTTATTCCAGAAAACATTTTCTCAAAAAAATGCATCAATGTTAATATAACTCTGTTAATTCAGAATTATGGAAGCAAAAACTTTTTTGGTGTGTTAGCAGCCAGCAAGATGGCTCTCAACAAGCCCCACCTCCTGGTACTTACACCCTTGTATATTCCCCTCTCACATTGTGCTGGGATTCGTCTGTGTAACCAATAGACCATGGATGTTTTTAATCAGTTCTGGGGTTAGGTAATAAAATACATCATGGCTTCCATTTTGGTCAGATACCTTGTATTTCTTGGATTAGTCTCCTATCGGGAAGTCAACTGCTAGGTTATGATGTTGCCTAAGAAACTATGTGGAAAAGCTTATGTGATGAGTAGCTGAGGCCTCTCACTAACAGCCATGTGAATGAATGAGCCGTCTTAGAAATGGGTCCTCCACTCCCAGTCACACTTTCAGATGACTGCCTACTGGCCAATGTCTTGACTGCATCGTTGTGAGAGACCCTCTGCCAGAATCACCCAGTTAAGCTGCTCTCAAACTCCTGGCCCTCAGGAAATAAATAAACATTTGTTGCTTTATGCCACTAAGTTCTGAAGTAGTTTGTTACATAGCAACAGATAATTAATACACTTAGGGTCAAATCAACTGGATGAAAATGGCAAAATAAAAAATACTCTATATTCACGAGACTTGGGGGATGGCCTCAGAGTGCTGGGTCTAGATGGAAGTGTGGATTTTGCTGGATGCAGAAGAGATGGAAAGGAGGAATGACATTCCATAACATGCACAAAGTCATCAGGAATGATGATGACTTAGTAAATTCCCCTCCAAAAAGTGAAAGCTGCCCAGCCCTTTAACCCCTGTAGGTACAGATCCTCTTTCCTGTCATTAGGGATACTTTTGAGAAACAAGTTCAGGAAATATCAGGGAAGATGTCACAGTGTTTCCATTTTACCCATGTTCCTTAATGTTTCTGCTAAACTAAGCAATGTTTGGATCTGAGAGAGGGATGCCTATTACAGGAAAAAGGAATATTTTAAAGGGTTATAAAAATAAGTAAAAACTGGTAATGAGGGGGAAAGTAGAGATATTAGACCACTATGACTATAATATTGAAACTTTACACTTTTGTTTCGCTTTTTAAATAAAACATTGTAAAAGTGGTTTGAGATTTTTGCAATGTGATCATTATGCTGGTCTGCAGTGTAAACCTTGGGTAAAATCCGGAGGATGGGTTAAAAGAACTCCTGGCAAAACTACTGAACAAAATTACCAAGTCTTCTTTCCTCTCTGGGGTGAAATTGTGTCTCCAAATCTTTTGCCAAAGCCCAAGGAGACGAAGCATGTCCAAAAGCAACAGATCACTGTAGACTTCATTTTCAGTCTATTCCACAGATTTAACATGTATTGAATAGATAAACATTGATTAAGTATATGTTATAACAACTGTTGAAAGACACTGGTAAGTTTTTGAAGTATTTCCTCTTGATTGGAGTTAACCAAATTATAGCCATTACAAGTTATAAATTTAAGAATCTGGGCCGGGTGCGGTGGCTCATGCTTGTAATCCCAGCACTTTGGGAGGCCGAGACAGGCGGATCATGAGGTCAGGAGTTCAAGACCAGCCTGGCCAACATGGTGAAACTCTGTCTCTACTAAAAATACAAAAGTGATCTGGACATGGTGGCGTGTGCCTGTAGTCCCAGCTATTCAAGAGGCTGAGACAGGAGAACTGCTTGAATCTGGGAGGCGGAGGTTGCAGTGAGCAGAGATAGCACCACTGCACTCCAGTCTGGGTGACAGAGCAAGACCCTGTCTTGGGGAAAAAAAAGAATCTGGATAATCTGGATACTGCATATGAATAAGTTATTATTTATGAGACTATCATTTATATCATTATATGGTTTATATCTTTTTTTTGAAAATACTCAATTAGTGAAATATTGCCTTGTAATTTACATATGTAATGTCATATTCTCAGTGAGTTATGTCCTATAATCCTCATGATGGCGTTAAAAGAAAAACTTTAGACCAATTAAATTTAAGAGTTTAATTGAACAAGGAACGATGAATCAGGCAGCCCCCAGAACCAGAACACGTTCAGAAAGACTCCAGGACTGTCACATGGTCAGATAACATTTATGGACAGTAAAAGGAAAAAGTATGTACAGAAAATGCAAATGAGGTACGGAAACAGCTGGTGTCAGCTTTATTTGAATAGGGCTGCCTGTGGTTGGGTGAGACTCAGCTACTTTTACAAGAGCAAGTGACAGTCTTTTACACATCAAGTTAGGTTATAGCTCACTGTGTACTGAGAAAACTTTAGGCCAAAATTAAAATATGTACAGCGGAAGCTTTAGTCCAAACTTAATTTAACAGTACTATAAGTTAAGTAACAGTATCACCATAATTGTATCAGTCAGGGTCTTAACAAGAGAACAAAGGCACACCAGATGGTTCCAGGAAGGAAATTTAATACAAGGAACTAGTTACAAAGGTGTTAGAAGAACTGAAAGGCTTAAGAGATTAGGGACAGCAAGACTGGAGAGACGAAGGGAACAGATGGTACCAGAGCACAGGAGTTAGGTGAGCCCAATGGGACCAAGAACCCCAGCAGAGACTGCCTGTTGAGGGCTGGGACAAAAGAGGGAAGCTATAGCCAGTGGGGACTGGAGCCACAGAGAAGGCACACTCCCTAAGCAGGAACGGTGGAGGAGAAATACCCTGGTTTCTTCTTTCCTCCTACCTTCCAATGTTCCACCACTGCCTCCATCATACAAACGTATCAGGAAGCAAGTCTGGGATATGTAGTTTGCAGAAGTCAACCCCCTGCAATATAGACCAAGTGAGGTACACATAGAGTGGATCTGATAGCAACAGGCAAATGGCTAGCCTGTGATTACACTCAAAGTATCTGAAATGTGAAGAGTAGAAAGTCAAGGCCACATTAGAGTGCTGACCCATGAAGTTAACATAACCTTAGTTCATCCAAATGTTGAAGGTAGGAACTTATTATTATTTTTTTTTTGCATAAAGGAATATAAAACTATTTATTAACCACTGTTTACCAGTATCTACAATAAAGTAAACAATATACAGTTGGATAACACTCTGATTACTACCAAGTTGTTCTTCCTGGCTTTTGTTGAACCAGTAAAGCAAATAACTGAAAATTGAGCCTACATGTAAGGAACGAGTTGGGGTAAAGAAAAAACATGCAGGTCAATAGATTACAAAAGGTTGTTCACACATTTGTGGCAGCAGGTCCTAAACTGCCAACATCTCTAACTATCTGATTAGGTTTATATGAGCCAAGTCTTACATATTCCATTCATCATGACCTTTTAGTCAATGTAGCAACAGGGATTTTGACATTTTGTTAAGGAATGGCCACTAGGGAAAGTTTTAAATGTTCATTTAAGTTAGTTTTGTTTAGCTAGTTCAAACACACTAGCATTTGTCTAGTTTCCTTATCTGGATGAGGAAACCTGCTGTGATGGCAATGATAAACTTTTTCCTTTTAGGAATTTTGCAAATAAACCACTGCAATGATAGACACTTTAAAATTATCCAATTTAAATTATCCTATTTAGAATTACTTATTTCACTTGAAATGTATGGCTTCAGGAAAATAGGAACTTCTTATTACAAGAAATAATATTGGCATTTATTATTATCATCATTATCATTCTTATAGTACAACTATAAAATACTCCCTCAAGGAAGTCTAGCATGATACAGGTATTTCGAGTCAGAGGAGGTGATGGCGGGACAGACATTTCGAGATCAAGGTCCAAGGTAAGGGCTAGACACGGTGGCTCAAGCCTGTAATCCTAGCACTTTGGGAAGCCGAGGTGGGTGGATCACTTGAGGTCAGGAGTTTGAGACCAGCCTGGCCAACATGGTGAAACCCCGTCTCTACTAAAAATACAACAGTTAGCCTGGCATGGTGGCATGGACCTGTAATCCCAGCTATTCTAGAGGCTGAGGCAGGAGACTCATTTGAACCAGGGAGGCAGAGGTTGCAGTGAGCCGAGAACGTGCCACTGTACTCCAGCCTGGGCCACAGAGCGAGACTCCATCTTAAAAAAAAAAAAAAAAAACAAAGTCCAAGGTAAGAAGCACGAGTTAACAATAAATACCACACGTTATCTCTGCAACACCACTAAAAGGTAACATTATTATTCTTACTTTAGAAATGCACAATTGATAAAGACACTAGCTTGCCAAAGATTTCACTGCTAGTTAACAGCAAAGTTCTCTGACTATAAAGACCATGCTGTTTCTATTGCTAGGGTAAAGTGACTTATCCAAGATCACATAGCTGTCAGTGGATGGTCAGTGGATGGAACTTTATTCATAGATTCCGCCTTCTGACTCAGCAGGGCAGCTCAGAAATCAATTATCTCTGTGTCTGGGAGCTAAGCTATGATGACGCAAAGATGTAAGAATAATACCATAGACTTGGGAGGAAGGTGGGGGGCGATTAGGGGGTTAGGGATAAAAGAGTACACACTGGGCTGGGTATGGTGGCTCATGCTTGTAATCCCAGCACTTTGGGAGGCTGAGGCTGGCGGATCACAAGGTCACGAGTTCAAGACCAGCCTGGCCAATATGGTGAAACCCCATCTCTACTAAAAATACAGAAATTAGCTGGGTGTGGTGGGGGGTGCCTGTAGTCCCAGCTACTCGGGAGGCTGGGGCAAGAGAATCGCTTGAACTTGAGAGGTGGAGGTTGCAATGTATCACGTGACTACACTCCAGCCTGGGCAACAGAGTGAGACTCTGTCTCAAAAAAAAAAAAGACTACACATTGTGTACAGTATACACTGCTCAGCTGACGGGTGCACCAAAATCTCAGAAATCACCACTAAATAACTTATCCATGTAGCCAAACACCACCTGTTCCCCAAAAGCCATTGATATAAAAAAAAATTCTCTTTGTGTACCTAGAGTCTTTCAGTTCCAAGAGGCTGTGCTAAGGCTCTTCCATCACCACTTGAACCCACTCCAATCAGGTTTTACCCCTGCCATTCATGGAAACTTCCATTCATTTCATTTCATTTCATTTGGTTGATCTGCAGCATTTGACACAGTCGATCACTTCCTCCTCCTTAGAACACCTTCTTCCTTTGTCTTCAGGACAACACACACAATATCCATTTTCCTCCTGCCTCATGGAGTCGTGGGGAAGGGGAGCAGGAGGAGGCTGGCTCCTCTCCAGTCTTTTTTTCTGGTTCCTCCTTCTCTTCCAGACCTGTTGATGTTTCCAAGGCTTCTGTCCTCGTACCTCTTTGTTATTTACACACATATTCCTTCTTGGATTTCATGTACTCTTACAAGTATAAATGCTATACGCATACTTGATAAAATCATTTTGTGTTTAAGCACTGATTTTGCAAAATGTATAAAGGTGAATTAAATTTAGAGCTTAATTTGTTTATGTAAATTGTCTTCAAAATATGTTATAGCTGAGATGTTTTCCATGTGTTTTGTAAGAAATCACACAGAGTAACTGCTTTTTCAATAAACTGGATCCGTGTTACATCTTTGGGTCAGTTCACTGTCATTGTGCAAGATGAGAGTTATGTGGGCCTTACCTTATTGTTCACATTGAACCATTCTGGGTGATGATTTTTCTTATTTGTAAGACAATTCAATACATAAGGGCTATTATAAAGGTAAACTAGGCCAGGTGCAATGGCTCTCACCTGCACCAGCACTTTGGGAGGCTGAGACATTTGGATCACTTGAACTCAGGAGTTCAACACCAGCCGGGGCAATATGATGAACCATGTCTCCACTAAAAATGCAAAAATTAGCCAGGCATGGTGGTGCACGCCTCCTCCCAGCTACTCCAGTGGCTGAGGCAGGAGAATTGCTTGAACCCAGGAGGCAGAGAGGCCGCAGTGAGCTGAGATTGTGCCACTGCCCCCCAGCCTGAGCGACAGAGTGAGATCCTGCCTCAAACAAAAAAAAAAAAAAAAAAGAGGGCTGGGCACAGTGGCTCACACCTGTAATTCTCACAGTTCAGGATGCTGAAGCTGATGGATCACTTAAGGCCGGGAGTTCGAGACCAGCCTGGCCAACATGGTAAAACCCCATCTCTACTAAAAATACAACAATTACCAGGGCATGATGGGCACATGCCTGTAGTTCCAGCTACTCAGAAGGCTGAGGCACAAGAATCGCTTGAACCCGGGAGGCAGAGGTTGTAGTGAGCTTAGATCCCAGCAGTGTACTGAAGCCTGGGTGACAGAGTAACACTCTGTCTCAAAAAAAAAAAAAAAAAGTAAACCAAGGCACAATAATATTTTAAAGGGCTTATTTGTGCAAACAGCAATTCATGAATTGGGCTGCTCTAAACCGGAAGTGTTTCCAGGGCTCTGTTGGAGAAGCTTGGAAGAGTGAATGCAGAAATAATGCAAAGAAAATAATTGATTACAGTTATAAAGTGGCTTTATTTGGTCTATCCTGTGGGAAAATCCCGAGTTATTTAATTATAAGTCTGTTGACTGCATCTGAATGGTTGAGCTGAAGTTTTGTTTTTCTTTAATACAGGCATTTAGAAGCAATAGCTTAAGTGAAGTTTCACTTACGTTTGCAAATCAAGCAAGGTTAAGATCACTTAGGAAGACTGACTGACTTTGTCTCTTCAGGAATTATTCAGCCCTGGTTTCCATTTTAATCTAGTTTAACACGGAAAGCCCTCATTAAAATTTTTGAACAATTATTTGTAGAGAGCCTTTCTCTCACTTAATTTTGACCATCCTGCTGCCTTAAGTGCAAGCATGAACTTGGCTCCTGTACTCTGCTACCACCCAGTGAGCATCTGCTGATCCTGCAGAGGGTGGCCCAGCATATTCCATCCCTGTGCATTTAACTCCCAAAATAATGGCTGCAGTCTAGGCCTCTCTACTATTCAGTAGCATATACAAAACTCCTATATTCAGGCTGGGCACGGTGGCTCACATCTCTAATCCCAGCACCTTGGGAGGCTGAGGCAGGTGGATCACCTGAGGTCAGGAGTTCAAAACCAGCCTGGCCAACATGGCAAAATCCTGTCTCTACTAAAAATACAAAAATTATTTGGGCATGGTGGCATGCGCCTGTAATCCTGGCTGCTGGGGAGGCTGAGACAGGAGAATTGCTTGAACCAAGGAGGTGGAAGTGCAGTGAGCCAAGATTGCACCAACACACTCCAGCCTGGGCAACAGGGCAAGACTCCATCTCAAAACAAACAAACAAACAAACAAACAAACAAACACCTCCTGTATCCAGCTGCCCACTCAGCCCCTTCACTTGGAGACGTAATACTCATCTCAAGCTTCCTATGTCCAAAAGTGAATTCCCCTTCTTCCCTTCCAAACCTACTCCTCCTACATCTTCCACAGATCAGTAAATGGCAGCTCCACTTTTCCAGTTGCTGAACCCACAAATCTTGGTGTCATTCTTGACTTCTTCTTATTCCATATTCAACAAATCTCACTGGCACCACCTTCTAGATAAGTCTAGAATCTGATGTCCTCTCACCAGCAGCACCCTTAGAAAGCCACATCATTTCTCAATTACCCTGTTAATTTCTCAGTTAACTTCTTGACTGACACCTTGTTTCTACTCTTGCCTTTTAAAATTGAAGGCAGATTAGCCCAGGCGCAGTGGCTCATGCCTGTAATCCCAGCACTTTGGGAGGCCAAAGTGGGCGGATCACCTGGGGTTGGGAGTTCGAAACCAGCTTGGCCAACATGGTGAAACCCTGTCTCTACTAAAAGTACAAGAATTAGCTGGGTGTGGTGGCGGGTGCCTGTAATCCTAGCTACTTGAGAGGCTGAGGCACGAGAATCACCTGAATCCAGGAGGTGGAGGTTGTAGTGAGCCAAGATCACACCCCTCCACTCCAGCCTGGGTGACAGAGTGAGGCTTGGTCTCGAAAAATAAATAAATAAAAATTTTAAAAAATTGAAGGCAGATTAAACCAGCCTTCTGTTCAAAACTCTCCAACGGCTTCCCATCTAATTTAAAGTAAAAACCAAAGCCCTTATCAATGCTCTCTGGGCTCAACATGGTCTGTCTGGTGACCTGTCTGTTCTGTCTTTCTCTGAGCACTCCCTCACTCTGCTCCAGCCTCATGGGGTGCCTGGCTGTCTCTACAAAACCCCTGGCATGTGCTCACCTCAAGGCCTTAACACATGCTCTTTTCTTTTCCAGAACAGTACTTGGCCCGCATTTCCACATGGCTTACTCCCTCCTCTCCTTCTTGGCTCAAAATGTAACTTTACAGTGAGGCTTTTACTGGCCACCTGTCTCAGGTTGCATTCTCCAGCAGCAGATATGATAATAGAGGTTGGCTCAGAGCGTATTTATTAGGAATCAATGCCTGTGAAGGAAGGGGGAGGTAACAGGATTAGGCAGGAGAAGTCAGCTGCAGTACAGGCCTTACAAAGCCTTGTCCAATCTAGGAAGGAGTTCTAGATCGAGTGTTGCCCATCAGTCTGTCTTGATGGTCAGGCTTTTATCTTCCTATCTTGTTCAGTTACTGAATGCGGGCTTCCCTGTGAAGGAAGCAACTGAGACCCAACGGTTCTCAGCATCTGGGGCAGTCCCTGAAGGAGTTGAAGGCTAGAGGCTCTCTGCTGACCACTCTTCTTCCCTGAAAGCAGATCTGTGCAGTGTATTCCTGAATCTATCACACCATCCTATTTAAAATCGCAACATCACCTAGAGTCCCTATCACTCTTCCCTGCTTTATTTTCTCCATTGCATTTAATAGCATTTAACATCTTCTAATATATTATGTAATTTATTTTGTTTACTATCTGTTTCCTTCACAGGGATGTAAGTTCTAACAGCAGAGGTATTTTTGTCTCTCTTGAGCACTGCTGCATTTAGAATGGCACCTGGCTCACATCAGGCACTTGGGAAATGTTGGCTGATTAAACAAAGTTGTTCAGTAGCCTGTCTAGTCATTATACTGTACAGCCACACAAGAACCATGCCTTATTAATCTCATCAGCATGCAGCATATAGTAAATGTGCAATATATGTCTGTTGAGTATATGAATAAATAAATTCATGAATGTTTGTTAATAACGTCATCATGAGAAAGTATTAGTACGATGGTGGCTCATGCCTGTAATCCCAGCACTTTGGGAGGCTGAGGTGGGCAGATTATTTGAGGTCAGAAGTTTGAGACCAGCCTGGCCAAAATGGTGAAACCCTGTCTCTAGTAAAAAACAAAATTAGTCAGGCATGGTGGTAGGTGCTTGTAATCCCAGCTACTCGGGAGGCTGAGACAGGAGAATCCCTTTAACCTGGGAGGCAGAGGTTGCAGTCAGCTGAGATTGCACCACTGCACTCCAGCCTGGGTGACAGAGCGAGTTTGTCTCAAAAAACCAAAACCAAAACAAAACAAAACAAAAACAAAAGTTCTAGTACATCACTGTACATAGAAGCACCATGTGATTCACATCTGTAATTTAAAGTTTTTATTAGCTACCTTAAAAAAATAAGAAGCAGATCATATTAATTTTAATAGTATCTAACTCAGTATATCCAAAATAGTATCATCTCAACATGTAATCATTGTAACAATTATTGATGAACTATATTACATCTTTTTTGTTTTGTTCTAAGTCTCTAAAATCCAGTAGTATTTTGCACTTGTACTACATCTCAATTTGGACAAGCCACATTTCAGGTGCTCTATAGTCATGTGGATAGTACAGTTCTAATGCAATTCTGCAATTCAGGTGTCAGAATAATATAGTGGGGTCAGAGGTTTGGAGTCATTGACTTCCTGAGTCCAAATCTTGGCTCTTGAACTTACTAGTTGTCAATGACCTCTAGCCAAAAACCACCAGGAACAAATGGGGTTGATTGCTGGTTGGAGGGAGAAGACACACCATTGGGAATGGTGAGGTGTCTGGGTAAAGTACAGCTTTATTAAAGGATTTGTGTTGGTGTTAGGTGACCTGGGAGGGCTTAAGGAAGAGAGGCTCTCGTCTGGACTGGATGTTGTCAGGAAATGGGTATAATTCTAAGATTGCATATCTTAATAAATCTTATCTAAATGGAGGAAGACTAGATAGCGGTTAACATTATAATTAATAAAGAAATACGAGTCACTTATATGGGCCAGGATAAGGGGATGTTTGGTAATTTTTGTGGCTTGTACATTGCTCATATTTTGGCCGTGTTTAGATGTGATTATGGAGTGGCTTCGTCTGATGTTTATGTTCCACAGGAAGTAAACACCTCCTAGCAACACCAAAGCTCGGCTGATAGTACCAGGCAGTTCCTGGAGATCAAGGGTTGCTTTTCTTCCTCTCATAGCTATGCAATCTTAAGGTAGTGATCAAACTTACCTGGTGGTTTTCTCATCTCTAAAATGGGAATACAAGAGCATCTATTTCTTCATCTCTTAAGATTATCAGTATTAAATGAGATCCAAAGACACTGAGTTAATGCCTGGTATATGGTTACCACTCAATGAATGCCATCTATTGTAGTTCAAAGATTCTAAGATGCACTACATTTTTTCACATTTTAACATTTCTGAAAGTGTGTGTCTTTCAAACAATGGCTTCTTCGAATGGATGAAATGTAGTATTGTTATTTCTGAAATCTCTGGTTTGGCGGACAATTCCTTGTCCCCTCCAGGTGCTCAATTTATTCCTGGGTAAATGGCTTTACTTTTAAACCTTCCTTACTTTCCCCATTTCTCCGCAGGCGCCCTCTGGGGTCCTCTCCCAGCCACAGACTTTTAGTTTGCGCGGCATCCCCAGGCAATACGGGCGGTGCGGCGGCAGCACTCGGGGGCTTACGGCGGCGCGGCGCCCACGAGGCCCCAGCAGCAGAAGGGAAACCTGAGCGTCGGCTCCCGCCCAGTCGTCAGCTGATGGGCGGCCTGCCGAGTAAGCAGCCGCCTTCGCCGTGCGAACATGGCGGCCGAGATCCACTCCAGGCCGCAGAGCAGCCGCCCGGTGCTGCTGAGCAAGATCGAGGGGCACCAGGACGCCGTCACGGCCGCGCTGCTCATCCCCAAGGAGGACGGCGTGATCACGGCCAGCGAGGACAGGTAGGCCCCGGGAGCAGCCGGGGCGGCCCGAACTCCGCGGCGCCGGGGTGTGGGGGCGGTGGGGTCCACGGCCCGGGTCCTTCCTGCGTGAGGGGGTTCCCCCCGGCAGCGCGGCCCCACTCCCACTCTGTGCCTCTTAGGTCCGCCGGGTTCCTAGTTCCCTCCCTCCGGTCCTCCAGTCTCGACTTGCACCTTTCCAGCCTGGGACCCCAGTCCCGCCGCGCCCCTCCAGCCCGGATCCCCTGTCCCACTGCGCTTCTCCAGGCCGGGAACTCTGTCTCACCGCGCCACCGAAGCCCGGGACCCCTGTTCCAACGCGTCTTTCCAGCCCGGGACTCCTGTTCCAACGCGTCTTTCCAGCCCAGGACCCCTGTTCCAGTGCGCGCTACCTCGCCCCTCCCAGCCCACCTCGCACCTCCAGCCCAGGACCCCTGTTCCAGTGCGCCCCAACGCGCCCCTCCAGTCCGGGACCCTTGTCCCACTGCGCCCCTCCAGCCCGGGAGCTCTGTCCCACCGCACCCCTCTAGCCCGGATCCCCTGTCCCACTGCACCCCTCCAGCCCAGGAACTCTGTCCCACCGCGCCGTTCAAGCCCGGGACCCCTGTTCCTGTGCGCCTCAACGCACGCCTCCAGCCCGGGAACTCTGTCCCACCGCGCCGTTCAAGCCCGGGACCCCTGTTCCAGTGCGCCTCAACGCACCCCTCCAGCCCGGGACCCCTGTCTCACCGCGCCCCTCCAGCCCGAGAACTCTGTCTCACCGCGCTGCTCAAGCACAGGACCCCTGTTCCAGTGCGCACCAACGCGCCCCTCCCAGCTCACCGCGCCCCTACAGCCCCGGACCCCTGTCCCACCGCGCTCCTCCAACCAGGGAACCCCGACCCGCGGTGTCGCAGTAGCCTGGGACCTTCGTCCCGGTCTCTCTCCCTTGCAGGGTTTAGCCTGGTACTCGGAAGGTGTTTCTTGGCCCTCCCGGGTCAGTTCCAAATCGTCTCCTCTGGAAGCCTGGAGGACCGGCAGCTGGTCGCCGCGGGCACTGGTGCCCGGGTTTGCTTCTTTGCGAGGAACCTCCAACCGCCTTCGCTGTCTTCCTTCTCCTGTACTCAGGGATTTCACGCCACGCCAGGCCTCTAGATCAGTTATTTTTGCCATGGCTGCTAGAATACCTGAACTCTTATTTACTAAATAGGTTTTTGTGAAAGTGACTCATTTTAAAAAAAGATTTAGATGCATTTATTTTAAAAGGAAATTTTATTTATATCATTAGGAAAACTAACATTACTCACCAGAGTAAACTAATAACTAAAACGTGTTAATTGGTGTGCACACAGAGTCCTCTCTTGTACTGTGACATTGGGCATTGGATGCCCACCGCGCTTTGGGAAACACTGATTGGGTCCAGTTTTCTCATTTCTCCTAAGAGGACACCGAGGCTGGTGGAGGTGTAGCTTGTCGCTAAGTCACAGAGATACTGGTGAAGCCAGAAATGCAGTCCAGGACTCCCACCAGCTCTGGGCCTGAGTGATTGGATTGGAGCAATATTTATGATTCGACTTTAAACTTTAGCGTCTTTCAAATCCTAAAGGTTTACAATGTCAGTAGCTTTCCGGTGGGAATTTGAAGGAAATGACTGATGTTTATTGAATGAGACTGTGTTTCCTTGATGCAATGAGCCGTCTTAAATAGGGATAGTCCACAAGTCCAGAGGCTTTCTGGAGGATGGAAGGTACTGCTGTTCTCTTAAAGCTGAAGGCATAGTCTCTAGCCTTGTGTAATTATACCTTTTGAAGTAACTTTGACCCTGTCCTGAATGGGAAGAGAAAGCATGAAGCCCCCAACTCCTGTTGGTGCTTTGGATTTTGCTTTTGAGGGAGCTTGTGCCTTTTTCCTCAATTAGATAACAAGCTGGTTATGAGCAGGCAGTGGCCTCTCCTTGCTGGTTCACTTGTAGCTGACTTCAAGCAAGGAGGGGAGTGATTGGTAGGACCTGGGTGTGGGTGTGTAAAGCAGAAATGTGTGAGAGAGATCGAGTGCATGAAACATGGGGAGAAGATGGGGACCTGAAAAAGGCAAGGGCAGAATAATGACTTTTTTTTTTTTTTTGAGATGTTGGCTTGCTCTGTCACCAAGGCTAGAGTGCAGTGGTGTGATCTCGGCTCACTGCAACCTCCGCCTCCCAGGTTCAAGCGATTCTCCTGCCTCAGCCTCCTGAGTAGCTGGGACTACAGGCGCCCACCACCACGCCCAGCTAATTTTTCTATTTTTGGTAGAGACAGGGTTTCTCCATGTTGGTCAGGCTGGTCTCAAACTCCTGACCTCAGGTGATCCACACGCCTCCGCCTCCCAAAGTGCTGGGATTACAGGCATGAGCCACTGGTGCCCGGCCAGAATAATGACTCTTGCATGATGTGAATGTAGATGCAAACAACAGTCTTTAAAAGTTAGCAGCCTTTATTCAGTCAAATATTTTATTCATGACTCATGCGTGTTGGGTAAGTTGCTGAATATTTGAGATTGCTGGTCAGGAGCAGTGCTGATAAATGTTTTTGGAAAGTGATTACTAAGCTGCTCTGGGACTGAAACGTTCTAGGGGAGCTTGCATCTGCTCGCTTTTTCACTCATGCACCGCTGTTACTGCAGAGCCCAGGTAGATGACTGGACCAGGAGGGGGTTGGCGTTTGAGGTTTCTGTTGTGTTCAGGCTCTTGCAACTTCCTTGAAGGGAGAACAACCTTTTTAGTAGGTGCTACACTTCATGAGATGTAATGAAAGCACATTGGCGTGGGTTTTTTCTTGGTGTTGGCCATGGTGGTTTGTTTTCACATTGTCATAAATACGTGTCGTGCTCTTCACTCATTTACTCATTCATTTAGAAAACGTTTTTTGAGTGTCAGGCCCTGAGGATATAACAGGGGTCAAAAGCCACAGTACCTTGGCCAGGCAAGGCGGCTCACGCCTGTAATCCCAGCACCTGTGTGGGGCCCATGCTAGACCTGTCGGGGAGAGAGACAGCTGACAGCTAAGTTGCTCTTTCTCAAGGGCTGAACAGTCTAGTGAAGAGATGGCACCTAAGTAGTCAGCATCCGGTGCTGGGAAGACATAGGAAGGGGAGGCTCTTTGGGCTGGGGCCAGGTTATGGGGACAGCCTCCTAGAGAAGGTCTTTGAGCTGGTCTCCATGCATAGAGGAGTGGCATCTAGAAAAAAAGGAGGGATGCACCCCCATCCCAGGCAGAGGGAAGGAGGAAAGGACAGGAGGGAATTGTAAGAGAAAGAACCATAGCTATTTCTAAGTAACCAGAGCAAAAGGTGTACAGTGACAATCACTTGAACCCGGCAGGCGGAGGTTGCAGTGAGCTGAGATCACGCCACCGCACGCCAGCCTGGGCAACAAGAACAAAACTTTGTCTGAAAAAGTTTTTGTTTTTTAGAGACAGATATTGCTCTGTTGTCCAGGCTGAGCGCAGTGGTGCGATCGTAGCTCACTGCAGCCCGATCCCCTGGACTCAGCATCCAGTGCTGGGAAGACACAGGAAGAGGAGGCTGCTTCAGCCCCTCAAAATGCTGAGATTACAGGTGTGAGCCACCATGCCTGGTGAGCATCCAGTTTTGGAAAGGTCTTCCTGTGTGCCACTCTTAGGAATTTGGACCTTATTTTTCAGGCAGTGCAGAACGATCAAAGAGTTCAAAACAAGCAAATGACATGATCGGAATTTGTAATTTAGAAATAACAATAGCTAACCTGTTGAAAGTCCCTTTATGAGTACAGAATTGGACCTTATGTGTTATTGGATTCAATCCTCACACTCCCTCCCTATAAGGTGGATATAGTCCGCTTCTCTTATCAGCAGTTCCAAAATTTAGTGCATTCTAAACATCAGAAGTGTGTATGTGTGTGTGTGTAAATTGGACCTGAAAACTCATTTGGTGCTAAAATTTGGCCTGAACAAATGAGACTATAATCTTTATGTACTTCATGCATCACAGTGATGTGATCTCGGCTCACTGCAACCTCCGCCTCCCAGGTTCAAGCAATTCTCCTGCTTCAGCCTCCTGAGTAACTGGGATTACAGGCACTCGCCACCACAGTCGGCTAACTTTTGTCTTTTTAGTAAATACAGGGTTTCACCGTCTTGGCCAGGCTGGTCTTGAACCCTAACGTCATGATCCACCCTCCTTGGCCTCCCAAAGTGCTGGGATTACAGGCACAAGCCAGCAGCTTTTTACATTTAAAGTAGGGTCCAGCTGAAGTGAATTCATTTTACAAATGCTGAAAGCAGTAAGAACTAGCTGAGAGCATTTTGAGAGGAAAGGTGAAAGGTATGAAGATCTTCCTGAAGTTAGTGTCTGCTTTTGTAAAATCTAGGCCAGTGGTTCTGGGCCAGGGGTGGTTTTTACCCTCAGGGGACATTTGGAAATATCTGGAGACATTTTTAGTTGTCATGACGTCGGGGAGGTGATATGGTTTGGCTGTGTCCCCACCCAAATATTATCTTGAATTGTAGCTTCCATAATTCCCATGTGTTGTGGGAGGGACCCAGTGGGAGATAATTGAATCACGAGGGCAATTTCCCCCATACTGTTCTCGTGGCAATGAGTAAGTCTCAGGAGATCTGACGTTTTTACAAGGGAAAACCCCTTTCACTTGGTTCCCATTTTTCTCTTGTTGGCCACCGTGTAAGACGTGCCTTCTGCCTTCCACTGTGATTGTGCGGCCTCCCTAGCCACAGGGAACTGTGAGTCCATTGAATCTCATTTTGTTTATAATTACCCAGTTTCTGGTATGTCTTTATTAGCAGTGTGAAAATGGACTAATACTATATGTGACTAATACTGGCATCTAGGTAGAGGGTAGGGGTGCCTCTCAGTATCCTTTTATACCCCACACCAAAGGATTATCGAGCCCCAAATGTCAGTAGTGCTGATGTTGAGGAACCCCAGTCCAGGCTTCATGTACTTGTTTATCTGGCCTCTCTAGAACACTGGTTCTTTAACTTGAGTGTGCATCAGAATCACCTGGAGGTCCTGTTGAAACTCAGGTTGCTGGACCCCACCCCCAGAGTTTCTAATTTGGAAAGTCAGGTGGGGCCTGAGAGTTGGTATTTCTGCCAAGTTTCCAGGTAACGTTGATGCTGATGCTGCTAGTCCAGGGACCACACTTAGAACCACGTCTCTACGAGAAAGGAGGGTTATT
This sequence comes from Piliocolobus tephrosceles, assembly GCF_002776525.5. Taxonomy (NCBI): domain Eukaryota; kingdom Metazoa; phylum Chordata; class Mammalia; order Primates; family Cercopithecidae; genus Piliocolobus; species Piliocolobus tephrosceles. The sequence goes on along the minus strand of NC_045444.1, from coordinate 110,419,677 downwards.
TGTCACTGTGCTTGCTTATGTACAATCACTAAGAAAGAATACTGAATACAGAAGTTAGTCAGGCATGGTAGTGTGCACCTGTAATCCCAGCTACTTGGGAGACTGAGACAAGAGGATCACTTGAACCTGGTAGGCGAAGATTGAGGTGAGCTGAGATTGTGCCACTGTACTCCAGCCTGGGTGACAGAGCAAAACCCTGTCTCAAAAAAAATAAATAAATAAAAATAAAAGAATACTGCTTACATTTTATCCCTTTTTTTTTTTTTGTCACTTTCTGGGGTATATTTACCTGGGGTCATTCACAGATAGCCACCTAGTTCACTGTAATCAAACTACATATGACAAAGCTAGATACGATCAGCCCTCTAAAAAGTATTAAGCAAATATGGAATATCAAAGCTTAATGCCATTATACCTGGGAGTCACAGGTCATTAGTGGTTTCGGTGGTCAGCTTAGGGTTCTGCTTAGAAACCTTTATGGATTAAGGTGTCATGAATGGTTAATAGAAAATGGTACTTCTTCTTGTATGAAGTCATTTGTATTTTGCTAAAGTAATAATTACCTTAAGCTCTTTAAATTTCGCTCTTTTGCTAAACCTAAATTAGTATTTTTAACTTTAGTTTAAATTTCCTGAACTTTGGAACTAAGAATTTTTGTAAAGTATTATTATTATTATTATTATTTTTTTTTCAAGAGATGAGGTCTTACTGTTTTGCCCAGGCTGGATTTGAACTGCGCTCAAGCGATCCTCCTGCCCCAGCCTCCTGAGTAGCAGGAACTACATTGCTTGTGCCGCCATACCTGGCTAAAATTCTTTTTGTTGTTGTTGTCTTTTGTTTATTTTGAGGCAGGATCTCACTCTGTTGCCAAGGCTGGAGTGAAATGGCATGATCTCCACTCACTGTAGCCTCTACCTTCCAGGCACAGCTGATCCTCCCACCTCAGCCTCCCAAGTAGCTGGGACTATAGGCACATGCCACCACGCCCAGCTAATTTTTGTATTTTTAGTAGAGACAGAGTTTTTTTCATGTCATCCAGGCTTGTCTCAAACTCCTGGGCTCAAGCAGTGTGCCCACCTCAGCCTCCCAAAGTGTTGGGATTACAGGCGTGAGCCACTATGCCTGGCACCGGCTAAAAGTAGGACCGTCTTTCTATCTAGAAATTGTATTAAAAAAAAAAAAAAGAAACAAAAACAAGATAACTTCAGTAGTAAGTTTAAGAATTTGAACTACAGTGGTGACTTTCCTGATAGGGGAAGCAGAAAAGAAGACTCTGCTTTCAGAACAGAACTAAAATGGTGAGACAGTAGGAACCAGTATTTTTACTTTTTGGACTTTTTTGCTGTGGACTGCACCAAAACTGTAGACAGTCAGTTGATTGATACAATTTTTAAAAGGTAAAAGCTTTATAAAGCCTTATAAATCAGTTAAGGCTATAGGCCTACCGTCTTCACTTTTGAGAAACAAAGTTTGTGGATGGACGTGCTTATACTGTTGCATTAGGGGCTTATAGGCCAAGATTGGTTTCTGCAGGCAACTCAATTTTGTTTGTCCCAAGTTAAAGATAAATCTCATGTGATTTAAACTGTTTTAAGATATTGCACTTAGGCTGGGAAAGAGTAAAGATTACAGAAAACCAACTTTTAGATGTTTTTTAGCATTTTCCTTTTTTAAAAATTATACCAAATATTTAATATATTTGCTTCCACTTAGATATATCTAAGTTTATTAAGACGGTCTGGGGAAAAATTTGTATATTTACTGATTGTTCACATAGAAACAATCTTAAATAAACAACTTGATTTTTAAGTGTTATGCCTGGGAGGAAGCCTGGCATAGCTGGAATTCAGTAGTTAATACAGAAAACCAGGATGTTAACTGCTGTATTTTCGTTGTCATGCAGAGCCTACAAGTAGGCTTTAATTTGTGTTATAAAATGAACTGAAGACCTGAGAAGGCAGGAAGCCTGGGCGGCCACACATTTACTCCTGTATTGTTAGAGTGATCCTTCATTGTTACAATCATTTTCTTTTTATCGCATAGTTAAGAACAGAGGCTTGGGAGCCAGAATGCCTATTAGAATCCCAACCCTGTGAGCTTAGACAAGTTATTTAACCTCACCGTTAATGGACGCGAGTCCATTTTGTACCTGCTTTACAGAGTTTTGTGAGGATTAGGTGAATTAAATAATGTGGAACAGTGCCTGTCCCAGAGTTAGCTGTTATTGTTTTCATTTCCATTTATTTTCCATTTAATTGCTTTAATCTTATCAAAGACTAAACTGGCACAGATAAAGCACTATAGAAGTGTTTTAAGCTGCTATTATTTTCATTCCCATTTATTTTGCATTTTATTACTTTAATCTTGTGAAAGAGTAATGTTTCTGCTTACTCTGTATGCATGTTTGTGTGTGTGTGTGCACGTGCATGTGTGCAAATAAAAGAAATTTTCCTGTTTGAATAGGACAATACCATTGGAGGGGTTGTTTACAATCCTAAATTCTTAGAATTGTCTTTGAGTCATGGCTTTTATTTCCATATTTGGTTGCTTGCAGGTCATGTCAGTGATTAGTTTCCCTGAGACATCTTTCCCCTGCTGTATTTGAGATCCTGAAGATCGGGTTCATTGATTGACTAGAAAGACTGACACGTTATAGTCATACACATGGCTGTGATTTATCATAGCCAAAAGACGCAAAACAGAATCAGCACATGGGATGAAATCCAGAGGAAACCAGACACAAGGCTTCCAAGGGTCCTCTTCCTGTGGAGTCACAGGACATGCTAATTCAGATTGAATTAAGACAACATGTGTGAAATATTGTTTATCAGGGAAGCTCATTAGAGACTTTATTCAGTGTTAGAGGCTGGTCATGTAGGCACCCTTGGCCTAACACGTACCAAAATTCCAGACTCCCAGAAGGAAGGTAGGTGGTCAGCATAAACCACATATTTTATACAGGCATGGAGCACAGTGAGCCATTCTTAGGAGTTAGGGAATGGTGAGGCCCCCTCCGAATAAACGAGGTGCCAGACACCTGCCAAGGGCCAACCTTGCAAGCAAGCCTTTGTAAGGACAGCAGCATCAGGCCTGCTGTGGGAACTCTTTTCTGCCTACCTGCCCATAATAACCCTAGTGTTTATCCTCATCATCTTTTAAGCCTCATCTTTCAAAGCCTGTTAACTGGCTTCCTCGAGTTCCAGCATACTATACTTGGAGCTGTCCCACCAATCTCATATCTTTAACCAGGCTTTTATTGTGTCTTTCTTCTGCTCATGACCTTTCATTAGCTCCTTATGTAATCATGTCTGTAAAAGGACTTTGGGGGCCGGTGCGGTGGCTCATGCCTGTAATCACAGAACTTGGGGAGGCTGAGGCAGGCGGATTGCTTGAGGCCAGGAGTTTGAGACCAGCCTGGCTAACATAGTGAAACTCTATCTCTACTAAAAATGCAAAAATTAGCCAGGTGTGGTGGCACATGCCTGTAATCCCAGCTTTTTGGGAGGCTGAGGCACAATAATTGCTTCAACCCAAGAGGCAGAAGTTGCAGTGAGCTGAGATCATGCTACTGCCCTCCAGCCTGGGCAATAAAGCCGCAAGAATCTGTCTCAAAAAAAAAAAAAAAAGAAAGACTTTGGGAACTCCATAACTGGTCCCTGCTAAGCTTTAGTTCCACCTTTTATCTCTCACTTATTACAGTTCTTTTGTGTCCAGTAAGGTCAATGTGTGTTCTGCCCCACTCACATCTGGTACATTTCCCACGTGGGTGCCTTGGCCTTCCTACCAGGAACCTCCCTTGCCCTCTCTCCTGTATTCAAACCCTGCTTTGTCTCCTAGATCCACTTCAAGTTCCACCTCCTCCGTTGAATAATTCTTCCCAGCCCGTCATTCTCTGTCCTTTCTGAGCTTCCTTCAACACGCCGAGTGTATTACTGATGATGCCTAGTTAATTACAGTCAGGTATTAGTTCCTGTCGCTTTGTGTTTATTCACCTTATCTTCCCACATAGTCTGTACTCCACCAGGTACTGCATAACTAGCCACTGGTTGAATGATACAGACTTAACCATTTCTGCACAGTAGACATTTCCTCCGCTGCGTTTACCTTTAATAATCTGCTAGTTCTTTCCTAAGAAGCAGATTGTAATGTAATGAATATTTGTTTCTAGAATTTAGATATTCATCTTCCCTCTCTACAAAGTGTGCTCTGTAAATCTTTCTGAGAGTTGTTAAGATATGAGCACATATATACTGATTTCATGATGTATTTTTGTCATACTTCATGGTGAAATAATCTCTTTAACCATTCATTTTTCTTTGTCAACCACATACTACTTAGCTGAGAACACTTCTCTTCAAGGTCAAGAGGAATCTACAGCAGACCACCGTCAAAGAAATTTTAAGTAAAAAGTTGACTTTCTCTTTCTTTCTCCTCCTCTTTATACTTGATTTAGATACTTTCCATCAGTAGAGTTCAGTTTCAAAGGTTAATGGGGAGATGAGGGTGCTTGTAGTGAAACCAGTATTGATGGGGGGCATTTTTGGTTTCTAGGTTATGGTTTGTAGAAAATACAGCCTAGTATGGAATTCCTGGGATACCTGCAGTATCCCAAAGAGACTTCTTACTGCTGTGCTGCTCTCCCTGGCTGAAATCCTCTTCTCAGTTTCGTTTGCTTAACTCCCTCTCATCCATTCGAACTTCTTCTGCAATGTTTGCCAAATCCCCCAACCCACTGTCCCACCATTCCCACTCCCTAACATTAATCTACCATTTTGTTGTCCTGATAGCTCTTACCACATTGTATTATTATTGTTATTCATTTACATATTTGCCTTTACTAATTAAATGGTGACCTTTAAGATTTTTCTGGCTGGGCACAATGGCTCATGCCTGTAATCCCAGCACTTTGGGAGGCCAAGATGGGTGGATCACCTGAGGTCAGGAGTTCGAGACCAGCCTGGTCAACGTGGTGAAATCCCATCTCTACTAACAATACAAAGATTAGTCAGGCATGGTGGTGGATGCCTGTAATCCCAACTACCGGGGAGGTTGAGGCAGGAGAATGGCTTGAACCTGGGAGGTGGAGGTTGTAGTGGGCTGAGATGGTGCCATTGCACTCCAGCCTGGGCGACAAGAGTGAGACTCTGTCTCAAAAATAAAAATAAAATAAAATAAAATTTTTCTAACATGTAAAACAGTGTAAAGCTTATAGTAATGTCTCAAGTGTTAGTTTGATTGAATCAGTCAACAAATCTGTTAGGAAAAAGAAGCATGGAACATAATCTAAAAATAGGCCACTGTCTGGGTGTCATGACTCATGCCTGTAATCCCAGCACTTTGGGGGGCCGAGGTGGGTGAATCACTTAAGGTCAGGAGTTTGAGACCAGGCTGGCCAACGTGGTGAGACACCTTGTCTCTACTAAAAATACAAAAATTAGCTGGATGAGATGTTGTGCGCCTGCAGTCCCAGCTACTCGGGAGGCTGAGGCAGGAGAATGGCTTGAACCTGGGAAGCAGAAGTTGCAGTGAGCTGAGATTGTGCCACTGCACTCCAGTCTGGGTGATAGTAAGATTCTCTTTCTTAAAAAAAAAAAAAAAAAAAAAGGCTACTGTTCCTATTACAAACTGTGCTTTTTTGTGGTTTCTTTGTGTTTCAAGATTTCTAGGCTACGGATAGAGTTTGAGACTTTTTTTTTTTTTTGAAATAGGGTCTCACTCTGTCTCCCAGGCTGGTGTGCAGTGGCACGATCAGAGCTCACTGCAGCCTCCACCTCCTGGGCTCAAGCGATCCTCTCACCTCAGCCTCTTGAGTTTCTGAGACCACGGACATGCACCACCATTCATGGCTAATTTTTGATTTTTTTGTAGAGATGGGGGTCTCACTATGTTTCCCAGGCTGGTCTTGAACTCCTGGGCTCAAGTGATCCTCCAGCCTCAGTCTGCCAAGTAGCTGGGATAACACACATGTGTCACCATGCCCGGCTAATTTATTTTTATTTTTGGAGAGACAGGGTCTTGCTATGTTGCCAGGTTGGTCTCAAGCCCCTAGGTTCAAGTGATCCACCCACCTTAGCCTCCCAAAGTGCTGGGATTACAGGTCTGAGCCACTGTGCCTGGCCAGACTTTTTGTAATGTAAGAAAGTATTGCCTGGATCCTCCATGTACTCCAGCCTGTCTAGATTATTCCTGCTCTTCAGTGATTAGTTTCTAGGCTTCTTGATGGCACAAGGATCACAAAAAATTGTTTTTATGCTAACAGTGAAGAGATTACAGCAAGAATTGTTTTGAGAAAAAACCAAACAACAACAACAACAAAAAACATCTGCAGGTTTTCAGCCATCTGGCTTCTGGAAGGGTGGTATTTGTTTAAAGGGGGTGCAAATGCTGGGGCCACCCGGTGGCTTCCTCCCTGGATAAAATCTGCCTGCGGTGACATCAGCAGTCTAATTCTTGGTCACAGACCCTTGAAGCTGTCCCGTAATTCCTCCCCTAGATTGTGGGAGGGGATGGAAATTTCTGTTTTTCTCAGCCAATCTAATTCTCCTCTACACAATGAGGCTGGTTTCTCTGCCTTTTAATTTAGAGAATAAATTCAATAACAATCTAGTGTTTTCTCTCTCTGTTACCAAAGGAGAAAGACTTCTTTTTGCAGCGAGAATGAACAGGGCAGAATTCCGGAGACTCTTTGGAAGGAAATTGCTATTTATTCGATAAAAACAGATGGCACTGATGGCTATGTTGTTGCTTCTCCCTTTCAAGCAAACGTCTTAATGTTATAGAAACCATCTAGCATGCCAGAAGTACACTTTTTTTTTTTTCCTGTATCCCCTGGAAGTACTGTCAGACTAGGAAAAAATATCCTTTGCTATAGGTGACAGAAATGTTCACAGATTTACCAAGATTTGAATTAGTATCAGCATCCCTAAGAATGACCAGAAATTCACATTTTCTCAGAATTACTGTTTGCCCAGAGTTTAAAAGAAATCAGGGCTTAATTTGTAACATATAGTCTGCCCTTTTTAGATGATTAATCGATCTCTTTTTATCAGTTTAGAATTTAAAGATGGTTAAATTGCTTTAATTTAGCTGTTTTTGGAGTGATTAGGGTGTGTTTTCAAGAAAGTTTAAAGAAGACATTCAGTTTTAGAGATGTTGCTGTTTCAGGCCAGGTAGAACTTGGCGTGATTTGATAGAAATAATCATGTGCTAGTTGAGTCTGCTTATTAAAGCATGGACATCAATTTCAAGGTAATCGACTGGGCGCAGTGGCTCACGCCTGTAATCCCAGTGCTTTGGGAGGCTGAGGTGGGAGGATCCTGAGGTCAGGAGATGGAGACCATCCTGGCTAACACAGTGAAACCCTGTCTCTACTAAAAATGCAAAAAATTAGCTGGGCATGGTGGTGGGCGCCTGTAGTCCCAGCTACTCGGGAGGCTGAGGCAGGAGAATGGCACAAACCAGGGAGGCAGAGCTTGCAGTAAGCTGAGATCGCGCCACTGCACTCCAGACTGGGTGACAGAACGAGACTCCGTCTCAAAAAAAAAAAAAAAAAAAAAATAGGTACTCATACTGGTGATACATACTAGAAAATATGTATTGAACCCAAATGTATATCCTTATGGAATTACAGGTTTAAAAATATTTCCAGTGCCCTTTTGGTATGGGGGAAAAAAAAAAGAAAAAATATTAGGCCAGGTGCAGTGGCTCACACCTGTAATCCCAGCACTTTGGGAGGCCGAGGTGGGCGGACCACTTGAGGCTAGGAGTTCAAGACCAGCCTGGCCAATATGGTGAAACCCTATCTCTACTAAAAATACAAAAATTAGCTGGGTGTGATAGTGCACGCCTGTAGTTCCAGCTACCTGGGAAGCTGAGGCAAGAGAATAGATTGAACCTGGGAGGCAGAGGCTGCAGTGAGCTGAGATCACACCACTGCCTTCAGAAAAATATTAATGACTCCTGCAATATGCCTCCTGGTTTGTGAGTCAGTGGTTTTCAGAGGAAAAAATCGTACCTTGAATCTATCTTTGCTCCTACTATATTGTGGCTTAAATAGATGAGGCTTTTGAGACTTAGTGATTCCCTTAAATGTATTTTAACCTTGTTTTTAATTAGCTCTTTGATAGAGTTTAACAGTAGAAGAAATAAGAAGGAATCCTTCTACTTATTATGATCATCAGGCATATTTTTCAGCAGATCAAAGATTAATCTCCCTGGAATAAACACTTTATTCTTAATTGTAACTGTGGTTATAACTCCACTTTTCATATATCTACTATAGGAAGGTAAAGCATGCAGAAGTTTTATCCTTGGTAGACAGGATGACAAACATTGTATGATATTTAAGAGTAATAATTTTATTTTGTACTTCCAGTGACTGCTTGCATTTTTAAGGATTCAAATTAGCACTTGTGCAAAATGGGAGTCCTATATTTCAATTAAGGGTTGAAATGGAGTTATTTGTACTATCTACTTTGAAATCCTTGGCATTCAATAAATGCCAATTGCTTTTTAGTTTTAATTTTAACCTCAGATTCCTACGTATTCTTAAAGGTATATTATTTATTTGGAACAGAAAGCATGGTGTCAGCTTGTGCAGCGTAACAAACCACCTCAAAACTCAGTGGCTTAAAACAGCAGGGATTTGTCATTGTCATGAGCCCACGGGTCACCTAGGCAGTGCTGCTAGCCTCAGACAGGCTCACTCATGCTTGTGGCCAGCCATGGGCCAGCTCTGCTGAGCTTAGCTGGACTCTTTCTCATGCCTGGGAGTGAGCTCACTACAGGCAGGCCGAGGATGGCTTCAGCTGGGACAGTTGAGCTCTCCCATGTCGTCATTTGTCCTCTGGTAGACTGGCCCCTGTGGTTTATGTGACATGGCAGTCTTCCAAGACAGGGAGTGAGAGCAAACCAAGCCTCTGGACTCAGTACTAGCAACCCATTCAGCCACATTATTTTGAACAGAGCATCACTAGCCAGCCCATATTCAAGGATCAGAGAAATAGGCCAGGTGCAGTGATTCATGCCTGTAAGCCTGGGAGGCCAAGGAGGGCAGATCACATGAGGTCAGGAATTCGAGACCAGGCTGGTCAACATGGTGAAACCCCGTCTCTACTAAAAATACACAAAATTAGCCTGGCGTGGTGGTGCATGCCTGTAATCCCAGCTACTCAGGAGGCTGAGGCAAGAGAATCGCCTGAACCCTGGAGGTGGAGGTTGCAGTGAGCTGAGATCAAGCCACTGCACTCCAGCCTGGGTGACAGAACCAGACTCCATCTCAAAACAAAAACAAGACTCAGAGAAATATATTCCATCTCTTGATGGAAAGAGCTGCAAAATGGCTGATCGTAAGGAGCATGGATACAGAGAGGAGTAAAGAATCGAGCACATTGTGTTTTAAATTGTTTCACCGCAGGCACTTACAAACTATATTGCACACTGTAGCTAGACTGGGCTAAATCTAGACCTGGAGGTAGTGAGAGACTTTGTTGGAATCACCACTCCTATTTAGCACAGAGGTCAGTGTTTCTTTGAACCAAGTGAGCTTTGAAGTTAGACCTGAACTGTTCCATACTCTGATTTATTTGGGGGGAAAAAGTAATTTAATGCTTCTTATTTCCTTATTGTTTAGGAGTTACGGCTTTGGTGGATAAAGTGTGGATTTCTAAAAAGCCTTTTAAAAAGTTTTACTGATTTACCATATAAGGCTGCTTTGCTTTGAATTGTTTACTTTGGTAATGTTTTGAAAGATGAACTTCCACCGTCTTCTGATAAGAGAGAAAGTTGGTCAGGCAACTAACTGAAGTCAGTGTGATGCAGTGCTGCTGTTGGTTTCTATGATTTTCAGACTATCTCTCCTTGCTTCTGCTTCCTTAGAATGTGTGTAGAATGAAGGCAGAAGCGCCTGCCATCCCTGCTGTCAGGATGTGGCACCTCGTTCTCAACAGACCACAAGCTTTTCATAAATCTCTCTCTTTTTTTTTTTTTAAGAGAAGGTGGTAGAGTAGAGGGAAGTTCAGGGAGGTGCAGGGAGGTGGGAAATGACAGAGTTGCTTTTCATGAATCTTGATGTGTGTCTAGAATGCAGGAAGTGGCCTTGTGTGTGCCACAATAGTTCAGTGTTGTGAGCTTGCAAGAAGTTAAGCAGGAGGTTGGGTGTGGTGGCTCACACCTGTAATCCCAGCACTTTGGGAGGTCCAGTTGGGCGGATCCCCTGAGGTCAGGAGTTCAAGACCAGCCTGACAAACATGGTAAAACCCCATCTCTACTAAAAATACAAAAATTAGCTGGGCATGGCGGTGGGTGCCTGTAATCCCAGCTACTAGAGGGGCTGAGGCAGGAGAATCGCTTGAACCTGGGAGGCGGAGGTTGCAGTGAGAAGAGATCGAGATCACACCATTGTACTCTAGCCTGGGCCTAAAGAGCAAAACTCTGTCTCAAAAAAAAGAAGTTAGAAGTTAGGCAGGGACACATGTTGCTGGAGGCACAGTTTATTGCCTTGTAACTTTCAGGCCCAAGAGGTAGGTGCCTTTTGAGAGCATCTTCTCCTTCACTGTCTTTCTGCATCTGATGTCTTTGCCAGCTCTGCTGGCCCTGCCTTCTGCTCACTGTTCCTTTGGGAATGATGCTGTCAAGGCCCCCGGCTACCCAGGCACCTCTAGTCTGGTGTCCAGGTCCATGTCTCCTTTTTGGTGCTGGGGCTCTCTCACCTCTACAATAACATCTGCAGACGTGTCAAATCCCCTGAGTCATTGGGGGCAGATGGTGCTCCAGAATCCCAAGCCTGACCCAAGGCACAAGTTCATGTCGAAGGCCAGCATAGGCCAGGGTGAGCGTCCTCAGTAATGGACAACTGAAGCCTCTGGTGTCTGCCTTGTTGAAAAAAGGAAAGTCGTGCCACTATATTTGAAATTGCTTCTGATTCCAGTGACTTCTGTTTTTGCTTTTGGTGGGGACAGCAATTTAAAGGATACACTCTTAGGGAGTGGAACATTTTCACATGTAGAATTTTAGGTAGCCACTCTTGAAAATCAGACAAAATAAGTCCCTAAGTGCCTCAAGGCTCATTGCGCAAAGTGTTTAATTGTGGCTCACTGGGGAAGTCAGCAGGTACCCTGCTGTTCTGTCAGAACTCAGCCTCCGCATCTTTTCTCTGGGGTTCTCACAAGAAGCCCAAGACATTGTCTGCCTTGGAGGGGGGTTCTCTTCTCCTCCCCTTCTCCTGTCCCTTGTCAGCCTCCCTACCTGCCCTGCCAGCCTGATGTAGTATGGATGCCTAATTTAGTTATATGATTTGATACAAGCATACCTTGTTTTATTGTGCTTCTCAGATACTCCATTTCGTACAAATTGAAGGTTCATGGCAACCATGCATCAGGCAAGTCTATCTGTGCCATTTTTCCAATATGTTGTGCTCATTTTGTGTCACTGTGTCACATTTTGGTAATTCTTGCAGTATTCCAAACTTTATTATTATATCTGTTGTGGTGGTCTGTGTTCAGTGATTTTTTGATATTACTATTGTAATTGTTTTGGGGAGCCACAAACTGTGCCCATATAAGATGGCAAACTTAAATGATAGTGTGTGTGATCTGAATACTCCATCACAGGCTGTTACCCTGTGTCTGTCTGTCTGTCTCTCTCTCTCTTTCCCTCCCTCCCTCCCTCCCTCTATGCCCCCCACCTCCCTCCCTCCCTCCCTTCCTCCCTTCCTCCCTTTCCCCCTCTCCCTTCAGGCCTCCTTATTCCCTGAGACACAACAATATTGAAATTAGGCCAGTGAATAACCCTACAGTAGCCTCTGAGTGTTCGAGTGAAAGGAAGAGTCACATGTCTCTAACTTTAAATCAAATGTTGGAAATGATTAAGCTTAGTGAGGAAGGCACATCAAAAGCTGAGACAGGCCAAAAGCTAGGCCTCTTGCACCAAACAGCCAAGTTATGAATGCAAATGAAAAGTTATTGAAGGAAATTAAAAGTGCTAATCTAGTGAAAACATGAATAAGAAAGCAAAACAGCCTTATTGATGATGTGGAGAAAGATTTAGTGATCTGAATAGAAGATCAAACCAGCCACAACATCCTCTTAAGCCAAAGCCTCATCCAGAGCAAGGCCTTAATCCTCTTCGATTTTATGAAGCCTGAGAGAAGTGAAGAAGCTACAGAAGTAAAGTTTGAAGCTAGCAGAATTGGCACATTAGGTTTAAGGAAAGAAGCAGTCTACATAACATAAAAGTACAAAGTGAAGCATCAAGTGCTAATGTAGAAGCTGCAGCAAGTTATCTAGAAGATCTAGCTAAGATAAGTGGTGAAAACAAGTACATTAAACAATAGATTTTCAATGTAGACCAAACAATCCTTTTGGAAGAAGATGCCGTCTAGGACTTACATAGCCAGAGAAGAGAAGTCAGTGCCTGGGTTCAAAGCTCCAAAAGATAGGTTGACTTTCTTCTTGGGACTAATGCAGCTGATAACTTTCAAGTTGAAGCCAATGCTCATTAACCATTCCAAAAATCCTAGGACTATTAAGAATTGTTGGCCGGGCGCGGTGGCTCAAGCCTGTAATCCCAGCACTTTGGGAGGCCGAGACGGGCGGATCACAAGGTCAGGAGATCGAGACCACCCTGGCTAACATGGTGAAACCCCGTCTCTACTAAAAAATACAAAAAACTAGCCGGGCGAGGTGGCGGACGCCTGTAGTCCCAGCTACTCGGGAGGCTGAGGCAGGAGAATGGCGTGAACCCGGGAGGCGGAGCTTGTAGTGAGCCAGGATCCGGCCACTACACTCCAGCCTGGGCGACAGAGCGAGACTCCATCTCCCCGCCTAAAAAAAAAAAAAAAAAAAAAAGAATTGTTAAAGCTACTTTGCCACGTGCTCTATAAATGGAACAACAAAGCCTGGATGACAGCATTTCTGTTGACAGCATGGTTTACTGAATATTTTAAGCCCATTGTTGGGACCTACTGCTCAGAAAAAAAGATTCCTTTCAAAATATTATTGCTTATTGGCCAGGAACGGTGGCTCATGCCTGTAATACCAGCATTTTGGGAGGCCAAAGCAGGCAAATCACTTGAGGTCACGAGTTTGTGACCAGTCTGGACAACATGGCAAAACCCCGACTCTACTAAAAATACAAAAATTAGCCAGGCATGGTGTTGCACATCTGTGAGTCCAGCTACTTGGGAGACTGAGGCATGAGAATCTCTTGAGCCTAGGAGGCAGAGGTTTCAGGGAGCTGAAATCATGCCACTGCACTCCAGCCTGGGTGATGGAGTGAGACTCTGTCTCAAATATATACATATATATACACACATATATATCTACACATACACACATTTGTATATATATAAAAATATATACCCCCCCACACACATATATATATTTACTTATTGAAAATGCACCTAGTCACTCAAGAACTCTGAGGATGGAGACATACTAGGAGATTAATGTTGTTTTCATGCCTGTTAATACAACACTCATTCTGTAGCTCGCGGATCAAGGAGTAATTTCAACTTTCAAGTTTTATGATTTAAAAAATACACTTTTGCTGGGCACAGTGGCTCATGCTTGTAGTCTCAGCACTTTGGGAGGCTGAGGTGGCAGGATCACTTGAGCCCAGGAGTTTATGACCAGCCTGGGCAATATAATGAGACCTTATCTCTACAAAAACCTTAAAAAAGTTAGCCAGGTGTAGTGGTATGTGCCTGTAGTCCCAGTTACTGGGGAACCTGAGGTGGGAGGATCCCTGGAGCCTGGGAGGCATAAGTTGCAGTGAGCCATGATTGTGCCACTGCACTCCAGCCTGAGTAACCAAGGGAGACCCTGTCTCAAAAAAAATTTTTTTTTATAAGGCTACAACTGCCATAGATAGTGCCTCTGATAGATCTGGGCAAAGTAAGTTGAAAACCTTCTGGAAAGGATTCACCATTCTAGATGTCATTAAGAACATTCATGATTCTTGAAAGAAGGTTAAACTGTCAATATTAACAGGAATTTGGGAGAAGTTGATTCCAACCCTCATGGATAACTTTGAGGGGTTCAAGCCTTCAGTAACTGCAGATGTGGAAATAGCAAGAGAATTAGAATTAGAAGTGGAGCATGTAGATGTGACTGAATTGTTATAATTTCATGATAAAAGCTGAATGTATAAAGAGCTTCATATGGATGGGCACAGAAAGTGGGTTCTTGAGATGAAATCGACATCAATGAAGATGCCATGAACATTGTTGAAATGGCAGCAAAAGATTTAGAATATTCCATTAACTTAGTTGATGGGGGAGCAGCAGGCATTGAGAAGATCGACTCCAATTTTGAAAGAAGGCCTTAATCCTCTTCGATTTTATGAACCCTGAGAGAGGTGAGGAAGCTGCAGAAGTAAAGTTTGAAGCTAGCAGAATTGGCACATTATGGGTAAAATGGTATGAAGTTGCATTGCATGCTACAGAGAAGTCTTTTGGGAAAGGAAGAGTCAATCGATGCAACAAACTTCATGGTTGTCTTATTTTAAGAAGTTGCCACAGCCAAGCCAACTTTCATCACCGACCATCCTGACGGATCAGCAGCATCAACACTGAGGCAGGACCCTCCACCAGCAAACTGATTACCCCTCGCTGAAGGTTCAGATGGTCGTTAACTATTATCCCTTGCTGAAGGTTCAGATGGTCGTTAACTGTTATCCCTCGCTGAAGGTTCAGATGATCATTAACTATTATCCCTTGCTGAAGGTTCAGATGGTTGTTAACTTTTTTTAGCAATAAAGTATTTTAAAACTAAGGTATGTACATTGATTTTTAGATGTAATGCTACTTCACACTTAACAAGCTATAGTGTAACCACAACTTGCGTATGGGAAACCAAAAATTTGTGTGACTCACTTTATTGCGACATTCGCTTTATTGTGATAAACCTGCAGTATCTCTGAGGGTTATAATAATCTCTGTGGTATGCTTTTTTTTTTTTTTTTGGAACAAAAAAGCTGACCATTTCATAAACATTTTCTTGGAACGCCAGGTCTTCATAACTATTTGTAATGATTATATAAGCTATTGAATTACTCTAGCATTAACCGATTTCATTTTTTAACGTATTTTCCCCATTTTTACTCCTTGGATAAGGCTTATATGAAGTTTTTTAAATTTGTAGGTCTTTTTTTATTCTATTAAATAATTTTTATAGAACCAATTTCCAAGCCTGGAATTCCTTAATCAAAGCATATCATTAGTGGTGTTGTCATTATTATTATTGGGCAGTTGTATTTGTTTCTCTCTCTATTGGAGCAAAATTCTTGCCCAAGAGTTAGTTCTAATTTACAATTCTGACAAAGAAGTATGAGAGCCCTAGAAGTGGCATTTTGTTATTGTTTTGAGTTATTCATTTGCTTTCCCTGCACAGTAGTACATTTTAAAAACATTTAAATCTGAAATATTTAACATAAGAAAGAATCAATTTGGGAATTTTATTTATTTGGAAAATAAATGAATCATCTACAGTGCTGAACAATGATAAAGTGATGGGGCCAGGTACAGTGGCTCACACCTGTAATCCCAGCACTTTGGGAGGCCGAGGTGGGCGGATCGCTTGGGGACAGGAGTCCAAGACCAGCCTGGCCTACATGGTGAAACTCTGTCTCTACTAAAAATTAAAAAATTAGCCAGGCATGGTGACACATGCCTATAATCTCAGCTGCTCGGGAGGCTGAGGCACAAGAATCGCTTGAACTTGGGAGGCAGAGGTTGCAGTGAGCTGAGCTTGTGCCATACCGCTCCAGCTTGGAGTGAGATGGAGTGAGACTCTGTTAAATAAATACATAAATGAATGAATGAATGAATGAATGAATGAATGACAGAGGTTGCAGTGAGCTAAATAAATAATAAATAACAGAGGTTGCAGTGAGCTGAGCTTGTGCCATACCACTCCAGCCTGGAGTGAGATGGAGTGACACTGTTAAATAAATAAATAAATAAATAAATAAATAAATAAAGTAAGTAAGTACGTAAGTAAGTAAGTAAGTGATGGTAGTGGCATGCATACCCTGTAAGTTATATATGTATAACATAGTCACATGTGGAGATAGCTTTTCTCATTTGTTCCTGGAATATATTGCAGCTATAAGTCCTTGTTTCTCTAATTAAAAATGCAGAGGAGATAGGCGGTAGAAGCCCTCCATAGGAATGGTAGCGTGGAGAAGTTTGGAAAACATTTAGTAGGCTCTGAAAGCAATGACACAGTTCCTTTTTAAGGACCTTTTGGAAAAATATCAGACTATTGTTTTAAAACAACTTAAAAATAGAGCTTGGAAAAGAATGAACACATTTCTGAGGTTGTGGTTTTAAGGAAAGATTTCTTTTTCCCAGATTGATGTGGTCCTGGAACATAAAAGAAAATCTAGCCATTAGAAAAAGTGGGCAGAATAAGTAGCAGGAAAAACATTAGACGAGTTTATGTGGGTGTAAAATTGTCAAAATATTAAAGGAAAACATAAGCCGTTTTATCTTAGTGGAGAGAGTGGTTTAGACATTCAATCTAGACAACATATTGTGATTTCTACAAAAATAATACCAGCTGATCTTGACACTTTAGTGATTAGATGGTTTATTTATTTATTTTTTGAGACAGAGTCTTGCTGTGTCATCCAGGCTGGAGTGCAGTGGCGTGATCTCGGCTCACTGCAAGCTCCGCCTCCTGGGTTCACACCATTCTCCTGCCTCAGCTTCCCGAGTAGCTGGGACTGCAGGTGCCTGCCACCACGCCGGGCTAATTTTTTCTATATTTAGTAGAGACCGGGTTTCACCGTGTTAGCCAGGATGGTCTCGATCTCCTGACCTCGTGATCCACCCGCCTTGGCCTCCCAAAGTGCTGGGATTACAGTTTATTAATATCATCCTAGGCTTTTAAATAGTTTGCTCCTGTAAATATTACTAAACTGTATTATTATATTGCTTTCAACTTACTGAATAGTAGATTTTACTTCCAATTTACTGGATAGTAATTTTTTTAGTCTGGAATTTGTTGTATTTTAAATAAGTGGCCCAACTTAAAACTATTTTTACAACCATTTGGTAAATATTCTGGACATAATACAAAATGCATTCATATATTACTCATAGAAATAAGCATCTCTGTTTAATAGATAGGTTCTTGGGGTACAATGGTGTTAAGGGTTAAACTTAACATTGGTCTGATTTAACCTTGGAAGAGGAAGGGTCTGGTTTGAAAAGAGATGGAAGGGAATGCCAGGTGAGGGTGTGAAGACAAAGGTAGCGCCAACCATCCAGGCTAGTTGCCTCATTTAGAACCTGATTCCCAGACAAGGAGGGCCTTCTCTCAGCTGGGATGTGACCGACAGCTTTCAAACAAAAAACCCTAAGAGATCGTGGAAGTCTTGACAGTTTCCTAGTTTATTAGTTGGGTCCTAGCATGGGTCCAATTTGTGCCAACCAAACTGTATGCTGATGTTTGTCTTCCAAAGGAAGTAATATTGTGTTCAAAATGCTGGAGTCTAAGTAGATTCGATTTTGACTTTGGGCTAGTTTAAGTATTCTAAAACTGTATGAAATTAACATTAGACTTTTCCAGGTTCAATACTTGGTTGGAAGAGACAACCTTTAAGATTTTCTTCTCCCAGCAGAGTTCTCTGATGTCTGAATTGTGCCCGCCCCCTTTCCACGAGCACCAAGGAAGAGCACATGCCACTGGAAGCTTTGGGCCACCTATACATTCATGACCTAAGATGCTGGGGTTGATTCAAAGAGGTTTAGGACGTGTCAGCATTCCATTCTTCCTTTGACCTAAAAAAGTCGAACACGCAGGCAGCTGGCAGATTTACTTTGTGACTGTACAAATGAAGCCTGTGAGTGTGAAGTGGTGCTACATGAATCCTTAATCTCCAGGTGCCTTGGCCTTCGTCACCGTGTGTTTGGAGGTGGAGGAGAATCGTTGAACAGAGTTAATGCTTAGCAGGAAGTTGGCCTCTTGTTTATTGCAATGGTTTTGGCTTCATCCCCTATGTCGGAATATATCCATAAACATTCTGATTTAAGTAATATGGAATATAGTCAACATATTGCAATAATAAATTGGTCATTCATGTCTAAGGATCATCATTGGATGGAAGCATCCACTGATTCGTTTAGATGAAGAAGTTATGCTGAGATGGCATCCATCCTGTGATCTGCTCAGAAAACACTGTCTAGACAGAAGAGTTCTTGGTAGGGTGGGGAGGAAGGCAGATTTAGGGCATAAACTGAGCTGGACATATTCGGGGAATGTGAGGATGACAGCTCTCTGGGATGGAGGCTCTGGGATGGGGAGTCATAGGCACTAAGGTTGTCAGTTGAATCTGGATTCGAGACAACCACTGGTGGGTTCTGAGCATAGGAGCACTGTGATCCTGGTGGCTCCCTGGGAGAGGTAGCTGGGGGTCAGCACACTGGAGATGGAGCAGAGGGAGGCAAGAGTCCACTACTCCTGTGAGAGCAGGCTGACTGCTGTGTGAAAGATGGACCTAGACTGTGGTAGTCCTGCTGAGGATGACAAATGAGAATGGCAAACGTGATATAGAGGAATTATTGTTTACTTCTTAAAAAACAAACAGTGGCACCATTAACACACCCAAAGGAATGAGCAACAGCCAGGTGTGGTGTTACACACCTGTTGTCCCAGCTGCTCAGGAGGCTGAGGTGGGAGGATCATTTGAGTCCAGGAGTTCGAGGCTTCAGTGAGCTGTGATCACACCACTGCACTCCGGGAGACCTTGGGTGACGGAGTGAAACCCTGTCAAAAAAAAAAAATCTTTAAATTATCCTCAAATATCTATACATACCTTTTAGTTTGAATTAGGATTTAACTAAGTCTACATATTTTAATTACTTGATAGACCTCTAAAATCTCTTTAATCATAGGTTTGTCCTTCCTCTCTATTTTTTTTTTCCCTTGCAAATTATTTGTAGAAGAAAGTGAGTCATTTCTCTATGGAGTTTCCTGCAGTCTTGACTTTGCTGAATGGTGCTCAATATGTTCCCATGTCCTGTGTATTGCCTATCAATTGGTTGGTGGATCTAGAGGATTGATCCAGTTGTGTTAGCCCTAAGCCTTGTTTCTATCCAGTTCACATACAGAATAGCGTTAATCTCACTGTGGTGCTAAGTCATCTTATTTGTTTGGATAAATAAAGACCAACTACTAGTTTTACTTTAATCATATATAATAGTGTGTACGGATCTTGGGTAGAGTTGGACAGGTTCTAACAAATACATATACCCGTGGTCACCAACACCCAAAGCCTTGCCGTTCCCCTAGGAAGTTTTCTTTCTTCCGGTTGCATTCAGTCTTCCTCTTACCCCAGAAGCAACCACTATTCTGATTGTCCCTCTGGTCTCTGACTAGTTTTACTTGTATTTTTTGTTGTTGTTCTGCATCAGTGATTTTAATAAAGAAAAACAGGCTTCCAAGGAAAGATAACCAGGCCCACTGGTCTGCAGTCCTGTAAACAAAGTGATGTGATGCTTAGCTGAAGGCGAGGATAGCCACTGTCGAGAGTACCTTGTGTTCTGTACGGTTCAGCCGCTCTGTTTTAAGCAAAGATAAGCCTTGCCCATCTTTTTCCCTTGAGGAGGGATGCATCCACTGAGGCAAGTGAAAAGTGAAAAACTCCATTTTTCACCAGATGGTTTTACTTTGAGCTCCATTTTCTTGTCAGGATCCTGCACCAGCCATGCCTAGTGAGACTTTGTTTTATTGCAAGGTTTCCCACTGCCAGCTGTTCATACACAACGGGGCACTCTTCCTCCTGAAAGGAGAGGTGGCTCTGGAGGTTACATGCAGCTGTGCAGGTTCCACCCTGTTCTTCTCTTGGGCAGCGACCCACGTCCCTTTCTGGGATGTGTTTTCATGTGCTGCTGAAAATCATCTTTCCATGTAAATGTTTTCTGGCATACTGCACGTTATTAATACTTCCTCCTTAGGAGTTTCTCTCACGTTTCAGAAGTTCTGCCTATGTTTTGGCCACCAAGGAACATCCCTTTGCCATATACTGTGCAGCCCTCATGGGTCTGTGGCCGCGTGGGCCCAGCCTGCTGGGTGCGGTGGGTGCTTCCTGATCCCCCCGGGCACACTTGAGCAGCAGGTCACTGGTGTGCTGGCCCTGTTGGATGTCCAGCTGCTGATGCTTCTTAAAGATCTTCTGAAAGCCTCCAAATCGCATACCTGTTGTCTTTGCACATTTTCATGTTTGCATTGAAAATATTTCTTCAAGTTTGATTTTGTGTTGAATTTTTGCTTACAGCCACCAGCTGCACAGCTTTCCTCTCGTGTGAATGAGGACGTGGGGACTCAGGTGGTAGTCCCTGAGAAGGTCTTATCATGCCCTTCATTGCCACAAACAAATGGTCTCCGCCTTGTGCTCGCATAGGTCTGGCTTGCAGGCCTTGTGGTAATTGGCTCTGCGTCGAGGACGGAGTGGCTAAACCTCCTGGGAAGTGCTATGGTCAGGGGATGTGAGGGTCTCCCTGGTCTCAAGGGTCAGGGAGGACACTGCCTCCAGGACACGCTACTTATGCATCCCACCATCCAGTTTTACTTGGCCTCAAAACTGGAAACATATGGTATCAATATTTAGGCTTCGTGTATTTTAGGTTAAGGGTGTAAACATTTATTCAGCTCCTACTGTATGCCAGAATCTACATTGCTGTTAGAAATATAAAAATGGGTCAGGTGTAGTAACTCATGCCTCTAATACCAGCACCTTGGGGTCCTGAGGTGGGAGGATTGCTTGAGCCTGGGAAGGCGAGGCTGCTGTGAGCCGTGATTGTACCACTGCACTCCAGCCTGGGCCACAGAGCGAGACTGCATCTTAAAAAATAATACATAAGAGCCGGGTGTGATGACTTATGCCTATAATTCCAGCACTTTGGAAGGCCAAGGCAGGCAGATCACTTGAGGTCATGAGTTCGTGACCAACCTGGCCAACATGATGAAACCCTATCTCTACAAAAAAATACAAAAATTAGCTGGGCTTATTGGCATGTGCCTGTAATCCCAGCTACTTGAGAGGCTGAGGCAGGGGAATCCCTTGAACCCAGGAGGTGGAGTGAGCCAAGGTCATGCTACTGCACTCCAACGTGGGTGACAGAGCGAGACTCTGTCTCATCAATAAATAAATGAATGAGAAATATAAAAGTGATTGTCACAGAGTTGGCAGTGGGGACAATAAGCTGGTTATGAGTACAGAGGCAGAGCGGGGCGATCACCCGTGGAGTCCCCGATGTCCTAGGGATGCAGGAGACGGAGAGGCCTGGCACCCAGAGGCCTTGAGAGTGCAGGAGCAGGAACCGCAGGGCTCCCATTGTTTCTCTGAGGTCATAAACCCGAATATGAAACTTTGGCTGTTTTGGTCGTTTGTCATTTTCCTGCATGTGCACAGGATTTCCTCATCACCCTGTGTGTGTTCTGGTGAAAAAGATCCCCAGAGATGTTGTGTGGAATGATTTCCTCCGGGGGGCGGAAGGCAGAATGCCATGCCCAAGCCTGAGCCTGCTGTGTACTCCCGATGTGGGTGGCGCCCCTCCCCATGCCACTCCTCCATGAGCCTCTTCCCACTCACAGCCACCGCCTTCCTGTCGGCCCAGATGGTCAACCACCAAGTGCACACAATTTGTTTTTACCAAGAAAAGCAGTTAACAGTTCTGTTTTCTTTCAATGTCATTATGTAATGAACTTTTTTTTTTTTTTTTTGAGACGGAGTGTCACTCTGTCGCCCAGGCTGGAATGCAGTGGCGTGATCTCAGCTCACTGTAAACTCTGCCTCCCGGGTTCACGCCATTCTTCTGCCTCAGCCTCCCAAGTAGCTGGGACTACAGGTGCCCGCCACCATTCCTGGCTAAATGTTTTTTGTATTTTTGGTAGAGATGGGATTTCACCGTGTTAGCCAGGATGGTCTCGATCTCCTGACCTTGTGATCCACCCGCCTGGGCCTCCCAATGTGCTGGGATTTCAGGCGTGAGCTACCGCGCCCGGCCGAACATTTTCATATTATTAAAATGAATTGAAATCCTTACTCCTAGGTACTGCATAACTTATATCATCATACTTTATGTGACTATATATAGTATGTATATGTATATGATGTGCATATATGATATACTATACATGTATCTGTATATAATATATATGTTATATACTATATATGTATGTGTACATATATGTATATATTTGTCCAGTTTGTCTGGCTAATTTTATAAGGTCAGTTAGGAAATAGTATTAAACAAATTTTAAAAATTAAATTCTCATGGAACACAAAAGATAAAATTACTAAAAACTACTCCATTTTTTCTTTTCTTTTCTCCACAGAACCATCCGGGTATGGCTGAAGAGAGACAGTGGTCAGTACTGGCCCAGCATTTACCACACAATGGCCTGTAAGTAGCTGAACTGTTCCATTTGAGAGAAATGTCTCTAATGTTATTGATGATTTAAATTTCAAAATGTCAGCTGGACACGGTGGCTCACACCTGTAATCCCAACACTTTGAGAGGACAAAGTGGGTAGATCACCTGAGGTCAGGAGTTCGAGACCAGTCTGACCAACATGGCGAAAGCCCGTCTCTACTAAAAATATAAAATTAGCTGGGCATGGTGGTGTGTGCCTGTAATCCCAGCTACTCAGGAGGCTGAAGCAGGAGAATCATTTAAATCCGGAGTTGGAGTTTGCAGTGAGTCGAGTTTGCTCCACTGCACTCCAGCGTGGGCGACAGAGTGAGACTCTGTCTCATAAAAATAAAAATAAATAAGTTTCAAAATGTCTGATTAAATATTGCTGCTAGATTTCAAAATGAGTTCCTTAGTTGCCTAATACCTCTGACAGACTGTAATAAACTGCAGGAAAAGTCCTTTTCTTTTGCAAAGGAAGTTGAGTCTATGGCTTAACTGAATTAGACTTGAGCAAAACTGAAAAAAAAAATAGGAAAATGAACATGTTATCCTCAGTTTTTCTTTGTCTTAATTTGGCCAACTTATATTAGTAGTAACTTTGTCCTTTGTAGTAGCCAATATCCACACGAAAAAAGGACTGTGCCCTCCATAGCGTCATGACTACCTTTGCCCAACCTTTTCACCAACCTCTGGACCTATTGAGAGACATAGTCCAAGGTACAACACATTCTAAATAGAGAATTTTCTCAGCAGTCAGGTATGTTCTATAAATAAATCTGGATGATGAAGCTTCTGCTTGGAGCCTTTAAAGTAGCCCTGGAGGTCAGGCGTGGTGGCTCATGCCCATAATCCCAGCACTTTGGGAGGCCAAGGCAGGCGGATCACCTGAGGTCGGGAGTTCGAGACCAGCCTGGCCAACATGATGAAACCCCATCTCTACTAAAAATACAAAATTAGCCAGCTACTCAGGAGGCTGAGGCAGGAGAATCGCTTCAACCCGGGAAGCAGAGGTTGTGGTGAGCCGAGATCACACCACTGCACTCCAGCCTGGGCAATAAGAGCAAACTCCATCTCAAAAAAAAAAAAGCAGCCCTGGGATATACTGACATAAAGTGACACATAAACTTTAGCCCTTGATGTGAATCTTAGCAGCATCACCATCCTTATCTCCCACTTCTTTTCTTCAACTGTTCTTGAAAAGAAAGCCCTGTAGACAATGCCTGGATGTCACCAAAGTTCAAACGGGGAGTCAACTCCGTTATGCCAAGTAGCCAGACAGAAGGCCTCCGTAGCTGCTAATTTCCTTGAGGCTTGGTCCTTAATGAGTGATTTTCCTCAGTTAAGAATTTTAATACACAGAGGACCCCCACTAAGAAAAGAAAAAAGGCTTCAGTGTATGCTTGATGGTTTGTTACTGAAGACCATTATCAAGTTTTCCAAAGAAGAGCTCTTGACAGTGGTTGCAGATGCTGCTGATGCTGTCCACTGCTTTCTTAAGAGGTATTCCAGGGCTGTGGAGTTTGTTACAAAGACAGAACAGCCAGTTATTCAGCAAACTACATCTCATCAGCTTGAGTCATCCTTTCGGGCACCTCTCTCCTCTGGTAGCACTTTCTCCTTTATACATATATTTCATTGTGCATGCAGCATTTAGATCCTGTAACAATTTTCACAAAAAGTTAGTAGTTTATTAGGGTTTTTTATTTTTCTGCCTTCTACCAACAGCCTGGGCAGGCTAGCCAGCTTCTCTGTCTTGGTAGTCATTCAGTGAAATTGAGA
Organism: Piliocolobus tephrosceles; assembly: GCF_002776525.5. Taxonomy (NCBI): domain Eukaryota; kingdom Metazoa; phylum Chordata; class Mammalia; order Primates; family Cercopithecidae; genus Piliocolobus; species Piliocolobus tephrosceles. The sequence continues at coordinate 110,395,475 of NC_045444.1, read as the reverse complement.
GAGACCTTTTGGAACCCTGGCATAAAGATAACTATTATGAAAGGAACAGTAAAGCTTTATAATACATAGGACATTTGAAGACTTCTTGAAAACCTGGTCATAATTTATTGTGCCAAGCCGTGGCATCTCTTCTGTTACCCATGTCTGCATGTACTGTGGATGCATAACCTTGGTTCTCACACTAAATTCTCACCTTGAGATATGAAGTAACTGATGTCTTAGTGAAGGTGTTTATGGAGCCTGTCTGATAAATTTACTTTGGAAATTTTGGCAGCAGGGTAGAGGTGGGTGGGACATCCTGGGCCTCTGAGCCCACCTGTGGCCCAACCTGCCCCAGTCTCCCAAAAAGACTTGTTAGGCTAATTCCTTACTTTCCAGTGACCCAGAGATAGATCTGAGAGCTGGAAGTAGCAACAGCCCGAGGAACGCGTATCAGTGCAGGGAAATGTTTTGTTATCATTGTGGAAAATGTTGTTAATACTATGGCTCTTATGCTTCCCACTCTTCCCTTCCTTCATAATTAGCTTTTTGGTCATAGCTTAATCTCCCTGAGTCCTTAATCTTGAAGTTCATTCTCATTAGAATAGAGACAGAGACTGAGATGGATTTTGTCCCATATTTAGTTCAGTTACTCCTTGACTTGCATTTCCCCCAAATATTTAGTACAACTTTCTGATGAATTTCTCTCCCAGGGCACCAAAACCTTAGCAGTAGAAATGTGTGTTCTCTCTTGGCTGTTAGATCTCAAGCAAGTGGCGGTGGATCTCTCTGTCTTCATCCCTTTCTAACTTGGCTTAACTGTCCCCTCCTGAAGGAGCTTCTAGCTCAGGAAGGAGGAACTTGAAAGAACAGACACAGCTTCGCAGTGGGTAGTCGACACCTGCATGTTTGTATCTGCACATGTTCACTGTGTTACTTCTAGATGCTTCTTTATTGCTTCTATTTGGACTTGTATCTGCTGATAAAACTGTAGGTACACCGCAAGAAGAAAACAGAGTGAATGAACTGTCAAAAATAACTGCTTGTCTGTTTTAGAATGACTTTTTATTTCAAAATTAAATTTAGAATATGAAAAGCAGAATGCCATGTTAGTTCTAAAAGCTCTCTGCAGATTATCCAATTTAGGATGTCTTAGTGGTTATATCCACTAATTTAAACTTTTTCCTGTGACTTGACAGAGTGATCAATAAGCCAAGCCTTATTATACTGCTATATGCAGTCCAATTATGTTCTTTCTATAACATTACCTCACATAAAAAAATAACGTTCAGACTCTGCTTTAGCTGAAGAAAAATGGTAACTCTTGGCTTCTATCTTTACTGTGTATTTCGTGCCTTTTTTTTGGTGATAGAGTTTTATGAAACCATCACAACAGCTATGCAAGGCAGATGATATTTTTACCATTTTGTGAACAAGCAAGCTGAGGTTAGAAGGGTTAAGTTGATTTCTTGTCATTGGAATTCCAATCCATGTTCATCTATGACTCCAAACCTATGCTTCCCACCACAGTGAAGGGTAGGTCCACAAACTTTTTATGCAAAGGGCCAGACAGTAAACATTTGGACTACGTGGGCCAATCACTGTGGCACTTACTCAAGTTTGCCTTCCTAGCATGCAAGCAGTCATAAATAAGACATAAATATGGCATGTGAGCAATCATAAGTGATACATAAATGTAGCATGCAATCAATCATAAATGAAAGGGTCTGACTGTGCTCCAAAAAAAAAAAAACTATTAACAAAATATGCAGTCAGCTGAATTTGGCCCTGTGGTGTGATCCAAAGTTTTAAACATTTGATTTTGGACTGCAGTGATGGCTTTTTAAAAGTTCATTGACTTGGCTGGGCACGGTGGCTCACGCCTGTAATCCCAGCACTTTGGGAAGCCGAGGCAGGCTGATCATTTGAGATCGGGAGTTCGAGACTGGCCTGACCAACATGGTGAAACCCCGTCTCTACTAAAAATACAAGAATTAGCCTGGTGTGGTGGTGGGTGCCTGTAATCCTAGCTACTCGGGAGGCTGAGACACGAGAATCTCTTGAACCCAGGAGGCGGAGGTTGCAGTGAGCTGAGATTGCACCACTGCACTACAGCCTGGGTGACAGAGCGAGACACCATCTCAAAAAAAAAAAAAAAAAAAAAAAAGCTAACTGATTTGAAAGATGATTCCTGTTTTGCTTTATATCCAACCCCTCCCCTTCTATATTACATTTATATTGCTTATCTCAATTAGAAACCTTTCCAGGGAGAGAGTCAGGATATCACTATATAATACAAAACAAACTAAGGAAACCCTTTTTTTCTTTTTCAAATGTTATAATTGTCTAGCTTCATAAAATTACCCAGCACTTTGTAATTTTTACACAAAAGAGGGATTTTACATATTTATGTTGTTTGTTATAGGGTTGGGCATTAAAAAAATTGAAAAGAAGCTTAAAACTAATGCATTTAGTGCCATCTAGAAAGCAAGCAAAAATGATGACAGTGAATCTCTGAACGCATCAAAGCATGATTTGATTTGTCAAAGATAAGTGTATGCATGGTTATTAAAGAGCATTTTGATAGTATAAAGATATGTATATTTATCTTTGTGGTCATAATTCCTAAACTTGATTGTTCTTTTCATCTCAAACATCAGTATGGTGGATAAGGAGTATACAGGCTCATAGTCAATTCTAATTGTTTTGTGCACAATTTCAGTACGTACCTTTCAGAGTCAACTACACAGTTCTTGGATGCGACTGAAACAGTCTCTATGGTCTGATCATGCAGTTAGCTATGTTTTCGCTTTGGGGTACAATCCAGTATTGTAGTGTACTTCCTTTGGTGAGGATATCGGCCTACGAGAGAGAGAGAACTTTAAACTACATTCAAATGATGACTTCATTTAAAAGACGTCTTTTCTTTTCTTTTCTTTTCTTTTTTTTTTGAGATGGAGTCTCACTATGTTGCCCAGACTGGTCTCAACTCCTGGCCTCGAGCAATGCTCCTGCCTTGGCCTCCCAAAGTGCTGAGATTATAGGCATGAGCCACCATACCTACTCATCTTTTACAAGAAGTTCTATTCCAAAGTAAATTCAAATTTGTTTGTTTTGTTTTGTTTTTCCCTAGCATGCATTTCCTTGTTTTGGTTCTTCCATTGCTCACTAAAATTCCTTAGGCTGAAACAAACCCAAATATATATTTTTTTCAAATGTTCCAATTTATAAATCACTTTAATTCTAATTTTTGGTAAAAGGAGACAATTTAGAATTTCTCCTTTCTGAAACTCGTTCTCTAGCCTGTGATTTCTGGAAGCGGGTAGGTAGAACATGGAAAGAGTGTTTACATGAGGAGAGGCAGCTGTTCTCCCAGTCACATAAGACTGCTATGGACAAGGAAACCTGTCTGCACCTCACAACTCACATGTGCCATATGTCTGCACCTCACATATGCTCACATATGCCATAGAATGGGAATTCTGGTGCTGGGAACCCATCTTTGCACAGATTCTAGCTACTCTTTGACATTTGATGGGAAGGGTGGCAGGGGCAGGATGACCTCCTGAGTGTTTGGACAGCAGATCACACACTGCAAGCCCTGGTCCCCAAGGCTTGCCAGACTACAGGTAGGATTTTCAGTCAGATGAAACTTCATGCTGGCTCGTTTCACCCAGCATTATAGAAATAACAGAAGATTTGTGAAAATAAGGTTTTAAACTAAGGCAACAGAGAGAACTTTAATAACATTTCCAATTTACGTAATTTTTAGAAAACATTTTTACTCTCTCTCTGTGAACCTAAATTATATAGTTCTTAATCAGTCACTTTGAAGAATGACTTAAAGTGCTTAGCTTTGCTGGTAATGTGCTCTTTGTCTTTCTGGCAGCTCCTTGCTCTGCTATGGCTTACCATCATGACAGCAGACGGATATTTGTGGGCCAGGATAATGGAGCCGTAATGGTAGGTAGCTTTTAGAATGTATTTATTATATTCTTTATATTATATTCTTTGTATTGACCTCCCATGTCCCTTATTGGCCAGTTAACTTTGGATTAACAATGAATGCTTGATTGTTTGGCATGAAAAATGTTTAATTTAGGCGAGGCACAGTGGTTCACATCTGTAATCCCAAAACTTTAGGAGGCTGAGGCGGACAGATCACTTGAGCCCAGAAGTTTGAGATTAGCCTGGGTAGCATAGTGAGACCTCATCTCTACGAAAAATCAAAAAAATTAGTTGGTAGTGGTGCATGCCTGTGGTCCCAGCTACTTAGGAGACTGAGGTGGGAGAATGCCTTGAGCCCAGGAGGTCAAGGCTGCAGCTAGCTGAGATTGCACCACTGCACTTTCTCCTGGGCAACAGAGGGAAACCATTCAAAAAAAAAAAAAGTTTAATTCAGTATAGATATTAGGTCAAAATGGATTAAGTTGTTACTTAATTTTAAACTAGTTCCTTGGAACTCAGAATGCTGTCGTAATTGATAGCTGGGTGCTCGGGCTGACCTACAGATTATAGCCATCATAGAGTGAATATGTCACCTACAGCAATCCCTATCCCTCAGCCATGATGGTGGAGAGCCTGTGTGTGTGTGTGTGTGTGTGTGTGTGTGTGTGTGTGTGGCCATTCAGCCAGCAACTCACAGAACTCTTTAAGGCAATACTTCTCAAACTGTCTTTGGCAAAGGACCTGATATTTAAGTTTCTAGTCTATTATAGATTGGCATTTTTGTGGGTCGAATTGTATGCATATATTTATTTTTTCTTAATTGAAACATAACTTATATAACATAATTATATTTACCATTTTAAAGTATATAATTCTATGGTCTTATAGTATATTCATAAGATTGTGCAACCATTGCCATTCTCTAATTCCAGAATATTTTCATCACCCCTCCCTGCAAAAAAATCCCATATCCATTAGCAGTCACTCTCCATTGCCCCTTCCCCCAGCTCCTGGAAATCACTAACTTACTGAATCCAAGGATTTGCCTATTTTAGACACTTTAGATAAATAGACTCATACAACATGTGTGGCCTTTTATGTTTGTCTTTCACTTAGCATGATGTTTTCAAGGTTCGCACCTGTTTGAATTAATTCATTCTTTTGGCTGTGGACTAGTATTCCATACTGCACTTGGTTTATCCCTTTATTAGTTGATAGACATTTGGGTTGTTTTCACTTTTTGGCTATTATCAATAATGTTACTATGAAAATTCAGGTACATATTTTTTGTACATATTCCGGCTCTCCAAATCCTTGCTGACACTTGTCATTTTCTGCTTGTTTTGTTTTGTTTTTGTTGTGGTCATCCTGGTGGATGTGAAATGGTACTAGATTGTGGTTTTGATTCGCCTTTTCCTAATCACTAGTAATGGTGAGGATCTTCTTAGGTACTTGTTGGTCATTTATATCTTCTTTGGAGAAATATCTATTTAAGTCCTTTGCCCATTTTTAATAGAGTATTTTTTAATTGTTGAGTTGTAAGAGTTTTTTCTGTATGTTAGATACTAGACCCTTATCAGATATATGTTCTGCAAATATCTTCTCCTAAGAGCTGCCTTTTTACTTTTTTATTTTTAAAGTTTAGTGAAGTCCAATTTATGTATTTATTTATTTATTTTTGGCTACTTAAGCTTTAGATACCATATCTCAGAAGCCATTGCCTAATCCAAGGTCATTTATACCTATAAAGATAAGTATAAATCAAGATTTACACCTGTATTTTCTTCTGAGAGTTTTATAGTTTAGCTTTACATTTAGATCTTTGATTTACTGTAAGTTAATTCTTATATGTGGTATCACAGAGGGGTTCCACATTTATTCTTTTGTATGTGGACATCCAGTTATCCCAGCACCAATTGTTGAAAAGACTATTTTTTTCCCATTTAATTTTCTTGGCATCTTTGTCACAGAGCCAGCTGGGAGAGAGCCAGGGAAGTTTCCAGAAGTCAGTGTCCAGAAGACCCAAGTGGGAAGGATCTCTGAGCATCAGAGGAGTCAGAGGAGGTTATAGTGGCTTGCTGGTGCACCCTAGGGAGATTGGAGAAGTGGGCAGAGGCCGCCAGGTCATGCAGGGTGTTGTAGGTCTGGGTAAAGCTTTAAATTTTAATGTAATTGCAGTGAGAAGCTGTTAAAGTGTTTTCAGCAGATGAATAGCATGATGTAATTTACATTTTCCAAAGATCCCTCTAGCTGCTGGGTGGAAAACAGATTGAGGGGCGGCCAGAGTGGCAGTGGGATAATCAGGCTGTTTTAGTGGTCTGGGTGAAAGGACAGTGGCCATGAGGAAGGACAAGTGGATGGACTTGAGATAAGTCTTGGAGACATCTGAGATAAATTGACTGTGTAGAGGAGAGGAAGAGAAGTCGGGTGACAGCCAGGTTTTTGGCTTGACCAGTTGGGTAAGAAGTAGTATTGTTTGCTGAGAAGGGTAAGGCTGGGCTGGGGAGGCAGTTGGAGGGAGGGGGACAGTGAGAGCCAGCCTCGTTTGAGATACCAGTGAGCTTCTGACTGGCCATGTGAAGTTGGCACAGGATAAACAAAACGAGCCCCGGAGAGGTCTGGGCAGAGGACATCATCATCAGGTCATTTTTCAAGCCACAAGAATGACTGAGTAGCTGGGGAGGGAATGAAGGAAGTCGGGGCCCAGACCTGAGGCCTAAATAATGACAGCGTTTTAGAGTGGAGTTGAAGGGGAGGCCAGCCAGGGAGGAGGGGAGGTGATGATCCTTGAGTGTGACTTTAAGGGGCCCAGACCACCTTATGTAAGCTGAATTTCCTGACCTTGCATAGTCACGCCAGTCATTGAGGGGACTTACGAAAATACAGATTCCCCAGCTCTTTACCAGACCCAGAGCTTCGAAATCACTAGAGAGGGACCTGGGGATCTGTATAATAAGTAACAAGTCCTTTTAGGTGAACCCAAGGATCAAGTGCTTTAGGGAAGCTACATGGTTTCGCTAAAACCATTGAGGAGCAGGAGCAGGTTTCTGGTTTTTGTCAGCTCAGAAATGTGTAGCAGGTTTTGAAGGGACACAGTTGAAAGTACAGGTGCCAGTTAGGAGGCTGCCTCCGGATCCCAGTGTGAGATCATGAAACACCAGGGTGGGGAGGGAGAAGAAGCTGTGGCCTCAAGAACTGTCTGGGAAGCAGGACTGGGTGTTTGAATAAAGGTGCGTGTTGAAATAGAGAGCAGCTTTAAGATGACTTTCAGGTTTCTAGCCAGGAGTTCACTGCTTCAGAGACAGAAAAGATGCTGATCTTTTTTGGGCAAAGGTGATGAGTTAAGTTTTGAGAACTGAACTTGAGTGTGTGTGCCTGAACCTCAGGGTTTGGTCTGGGCAGGGGTTGGGAGTCCCCTGAATGTTGACGTCAGTGGAAACTACAACGGTGGCTGCCGTGAACTAGATAGAGCTGGTAGATTGAGAAAAGCAGAAGGCCAAGGTCACATTCCTAGGGAAATGTCAGTATTTAAAGAAAAGCCAGAGGGCTGGGAGCCTAAAGGAGAGACAGGAAGAATAGGCAAAGAGGGAGGAGACCCAGCCAGGACAGTGCAGCCACGGAAGCCGGAGGGCAGTGAGTTTCAGGGAGGAGGTGAGTAAAGGTGTCAAGGGCAGGAAGGAGAGGGTGAAATTAGGCCTGGGCAGTGCTCTTGGGATGGCACTTAGAAGGCAGCTGCTGATAACAAGAAGAGCCTTTCCATGCAGTGGGGTAGCCCTGGTGAGCCATGGACTGAAGTGTGACTGGGAGATGAGGGAGCCAGAGAGCTTGAGGGTAACCAGGGTGGGCTGGTCACTAGAGAAGCTTTTGGCTGAGAAGGGGACAATGAAAGTAGAAGTATAGTTATGAGAGTTTCTTTGTTTTCACTGAAAGAAGCAGCCTTGGACCAGGTGTGGTGGCTCATGCCGATAATCTCAGCACTTTGGGAGGCTGAGGCAGGAGGATTGAGCCCAGGAGTTGGAGACCAGCCTGGGCAATATAGTGAGACCTCATTTCTACAAATATTTAAAAAATTAGCTTATTGTGGTGGCATACCCATGTAGCCCCGCTGCTCAGGAGGCTGAGGTGGGAGGATCACTTAAGCCTGGGAAGTGGAGGTTGCAGTGAGCAGAGATTGCACCACTGCACTCCAGCCTGCATGGCAGAACAAGATCCTGTCTCAAAAGAAGGAAAAAAAAAAAAAAAAGAAAAGAAAAAGTAGCAGCAGCCTTGATGTAAGGGTCAAGAAGAAAGATCCAGTAGAAGGGACAGGCTCCCTGCCCATGCAATTCACACAGCAGCGGGCAGCAGGCGAGGGTGCTGGAAATGCATGACACAGTAGTGAATGCCAAAGCTCTCCGTTTTAGCCTTCAGTAAAGTTTGTGGGAATATCATGATGATGTGCATGCACATATATAACGAGAAGCCACTAAGTACAAGCTTCACATAGTGCAGTAGTGCAGTGTTGGTGCATTTATCTCCCTGGGGACCCTTTTTGTGGCCTTCAGTTCAAGGGGAGACTGTCATTATAGGATGGCACATAAGAACTGTTACAGTTGTTCAGTGGAAAGGGGCAACGCAAATCCAATTTAACATTAGTCAGCAGTTGATCAATTGCTCTTCCACTGAATACAGATGAATATATACCATGCTGATATATTTTTTCTACTTTGCAAAAACAAGATGGAGAACAAGAAATCTATATTCTTTTGTGTGCTTTTTTTCCCCCTCACTCTGGTCTGTCAGCAATTCATACTATCCATGTCAATTTAGCATTGATCAATAATAGTATTCTTGGCTGGGCGCAGTGGCTCATGCCTATAATCCCAGCACTTTGGGAGGCCAAGGTGGGTGGATCACTTGAGACCACGAGTTCAAGACCAGGCTGGCCAGCATGGTGAAACCCTGTCTGTACTAAAAATACAAAAAAATTAGCCAGGTGTGGTGGCACGCACCTTTAGTCCCAGTTACTCAGGACTCTGAGGACAAGAATCGCTTGAACCCAGGAGGCGGAGGTTACAGTGAGCTGAGATTGCATCACTGTACTCCAGCCTGGGTGACAGAGCGAGACTCTGTCTCAAAATAATAATAATATAATAATAATAATGGTAGTACTAGTAATTAGTGATTTTTCTTTAGAGTTTTATTTTCATAGTTTTATGTTGAGGTTGATTTTTTTTTCAATAAAACATATGTACTTTAAATTTCTTTTCCAAGTTATAAAGGATTACATCTGTAGAAAATTTGGGGCCAGGTGCAGTGGCTGACGCCTGTAATCCCAGCACTTTGGGAGCCCGAGGTGAGTGGATCACCTGAGGTCAGGAGTTTGAGACCATCCTGGCCAACATGGTGAAACCCCATCTCTACTAAAAATACAAAAATTAGCTGGGCGTGGTTGTGCACTCCTGTAATCCCAGCTACTCGGGAGCCTGAGGCAGGAGAATCGCTTGAACCTGGGAGGCAGACGTTGCAGTGAGCCAAGGAAGCAACAAGAGCGAAACTCTGTCTGTAAATAAATAAATAAATAAATAAATAAATAAATAAATAAATAAAATTTGGAAAACACGGGAGTATAAAAAGAAGCCAAAAACCACCCACAATCTCAACACTTCTATTTTGTTGTTGTTGTGTATGTTTGTATACTAAATAGGTGTACTTTCCCCCACTAAATTGCTGAGCTACCCAGCGCCCTGTTTTTACTTTGCTGAGAGCTCTGTTAGTGAGGGGTCTTTGCAGTTTTGCTTTAATATGCAGTGTCTTGAGGGGTTTTTTGTGTTCCTAAGAGAATACAGTTTTGTGGTAGGAGGGAGAAGGAATACGGAGTGCTGATTTGGGCAGGAAGAAGTGGACACAAATCCCATGCTGGTCAGCAGCACTTACTTTTATTCAATTAGGTCTGTTCTCCCAAAGCGATGTTGGCCTGAGGACAGGTCTGATGAAAGAAGCAATTCATATCATTCCTAAATAACTCATCTTAAGTCCCAGGTCTTGTGAGAATCATTTTTGGATTTTACTTCATTTTTGAAAGTTAAGTTTCTGTTGTTTTATAAAACCATAACTCTTTAAAAATTTTTTATTTTGTGCATTTGCTTTTAGGAATTTCACGTTTCTGAAGATTTTAATAAAATGAACTTTATCAAGACCTACCCAGGTAATTATAATACATATTATCTTGCGTACACATACATGTAGACATACACAAAACTAGAACATCATCTCTTATGATGAAAATTAGATTTTCACATTAACTTGTTAGTTTTATTACCCCCACAATGTGAGAGACTGTTGTCTTTTAGTGATATTTCAGCTTTTTCTTGCTCATTAGCATTTAAAATTTTGTATATCAGGCACATTATCAGATTTAATTTACCATTCTTTTATTATTGGGTATGTGTACTGCTTCCATTTTTTTGATAACACATACTACTCTTCATACATGTATGTGTGTGTATATAACTGTGTGTGTACAATTTTTTGATATGTGTATGTGTGTGTGTGTGCGTGTGTATTCTTGAATAAGTGTATACACACATGTGGGGGGGTATTCTTGACTGTTATTCTGACTCTAATCCTAGAATTCATTTGTTTCGTTTTGTTTCGTTTAAATAGAGATGAGGTCTCAGTATGTTGCCCAGGCTGGTCTCGAACTCCTGAGCTTAAGTGACCCTCCCACCTCAGTCTCCCAAAGTGCTAGAATTCAGGTGTGAGCCACCACACCTGGCCAAATCTATAATTCTGATTATTTAAGACAAATCCCTAAGTGCTCAGTGAGGAATTTTTTTTTTTTTTTTGAGACAAATTCCTACAAAGCGGAATAACCAGGTCAGACATTAAAAAGTTTTTTAAATGCCCTAGATTTACTTTGCAAACTGCTTCACAGCAATAGTGCAAGATTTTACAGTCCTGTGAATGGCGACTGAGAATACGTGTTCATGACGTCTTCACAATATTGCTGCCTTATAATTTCTTTTTCCTGTTTAATAGTCAAGAAAGTTCTCAATTTGAAAATGATTTAAGCTTTATTTAATGTTGACCACTTGTCATATTTTCTGAATGTCTGTTTATGATTTTGTGCGTATTCCCAGGGAGGTATAGTGTTTTCTAACTGATTTGTAAGCACTTTTCACTACAAAGCTATCAATACTTTGTGGCATCTGTGACATATACCTTTTTTTCAGTTTTTACTTTATTTAGTAAATTTCAGTACTTTAAAACTTAACAAAAGCAAGATCCCAATGACAACTTCAGATTGAAGTTGCAAAACTAAAGCATTTTGATTAAGTTGTGGATTCCCATCAGACCAATTAGCTGATTCCCAGAAACTTCACCAGAAGACATAACATGTAGCCTCATTTTATTCACTCTATACTTATAAAATTTTATATTTAATGCTTGTGGATAAAGGTAAAAATTAGAGTGTAGATGTTTTACATACGTGTTGTTCATCTTGGTGAAATGTGGTCTAATGATAGGATACTTTATTAAGAAGGCTAAATTTCCTTTGCCTACGTATTGTTTCATCTGTTCCAAATTTAAAACAGGAGAAAAGCGTCCAGGTGCAGTGGCTCACCCCTGTAATCCCAGCACTTTGGGAGGCCGAGGCAGGTGCATCACTTGAGGTCAGGAGTTTGAGGCCAGCCTGGTCAACGAGGTGAAACCCTGTCTCTACTAAAAATAACAAAAATTAGCCGGGTGTGATAGCACATGCCTGTAGTCCCAGCTACTCAGGAGACTGAGGCAGGAGAACTGCTTGAACCCGGGAGGCGGAGGTTGCAGGGAACCGAGATCGCACCACTGCACTCCAGCCCGGCAACAGAGCGAGACTCCGTCTCAAAAATAAATAAATAAAATAGGAGAACAGTGATGCAGCAATGCCCATATATTTGCCCTTGGAGTATGTTGGTCAGGGAAACTGTTTTGTGACAACGAATGATAACACTTTCTAATCTTGCATTGAGTAGTGTACTACTAGCATCATGGTGTTATTGTAACACCAGAAACAACTTTGAATTCTCAGCTATCATGCACGGGTTTATCTTTAAAATAATCAAGAATCTGTAAGTTCCTTTACGAGGTACATACCTGCGAGTTTGGAGACCTTTAAATGCCTGATTTGGAGACCCTTAAATGCCTGGTCAAGGTTTTTGTCAAAAGGCAAATTCCTTAATAAATTATTTCACCTGGCCAGTTGTGGTAGCTCCCACGTGTAATCTTAGCACTTTGAGAAGCCAAGGAGTTTGAGACCAGCCTGGGCAACATAGACCGTACCTCTGTAAAAAATTAGCCAGCCATGGTGGCACACACTGTAGTCCCAGCTACTTGGGAGGCTGAGGTGGGAGGATCATTTGAGCCTAGGAGTTAGAGATTACAGTGAGCCATCATCAGACCACTGCACTCTAAGCCTGGGCAACAGAATGAGACCCTGCCCCCCCTTTAAAAAAAAAGAATGTGTGTGTGTGTGTATTTTTCATCTGTCATTAAGGATGAAATTATTTCATATTCACATCTCATGTTATTTTTATCTATATTTTGGTTGTCAAAGTTCTTTTTTTTTTTTTTTTTTTTTTTTTTTTTAGAAAGAGCCTCACTCTGTTGCCCACACTGGGGTGCAGTGGTGCGATCTCAGCTCACTGCAACCTCCTCCTCCAGGGTTCAGCCGATTCTCCTGCCTCAACCTCCCTAGTAGCTGGGATTATAGGTGCGAGCCACCATGGCCAGCAATTTTTTTGTATTTTTAGTAGAGACGGGCTTTCACCATGTTGGCCAGGCTGGTCTTGAACTCCTGGCCTCAAGTGATCCACCCACCTCGGCCTCCCAAAATGCTGGAATTATAGGCATGAGCCACCATGCCCTGCCAGTTGTCATAGTTCTTTATGGGCTATAAGGCAGCATAGGTTTCTTTTGCAGTGGTTCTTGGACCTTTGTATTCATTGACTAATAACATTTTAGAAAACTTTTGGAGGACTAATATAGGGATTGCTGTATTTTTTATTTTGCCAAGTGAGAGTTTAAAAACTAAAAGTGAAGCAAAATAAGCATGACTATATCTCACCATACTTTCACAAAAGAAAAGGACATCTAAAAAATACAAAACAGCAGAAAGGATGTAATCTTAGAAATAGGATAGTTCTTCCCAGGAAAAAATAGTTGACTATTCACTACAGCATCTTTACCACAAACTAGTTTAAACCCTATGACTATTTGGCCCGAGTTTAACAACTACAGGTTTAGTGGAAAAAGTGTTTTGAGTCAGACAGACCAAATTAATCTATCACTTATTAGACTTTGGGCATATATTGATATTGATATTTAATTTATATTTATAAATATTTAATAAATAACATTTGCTTCTCGGTTTTCTTATCTGAAAATCAGTATAATTATACACCCTGTAAGTATTTATGCAAATTAAGTATTAAAGCAGAAAAAGCATTAGGCTCCACATCAGACGCTGAGACAGATCTTATGAGACATAGCCTACTCAAATTTAATATTTTTTTCAGTTTTAAATTTTTATTTCTTAATTAGAGACAGAGTCTCACTGTCTTACCCAGACTGGAGTGCAATGGTGCAAACATAGCTCGATGTAACCTCTAACTCCTGGGATCCAGAGATCTCCCACCTCAGCCTGCTGAGTAGCTAGGACTACAGGCAAGTGCCACCATGCCCAGCTGGTTTTAAAAAATTTTTTTGTAGAGATGGGGTCTTGCTTTGTTGCCCAGGCTGGTCTCCAACTCCTGGCCTCAAACAGTCCTCCTGCCTTGGCCTCCCAAAGCGCTGGGATTATAGGTGTTGAGCCACTGTGCCCAGCTGAATTTAAGATTAATAGCTATCATAGCATCCTTTAAGTTTCAGAATCCTTCATGAGTATGTCATTGTTCAATGTAACCTTCTGCCGGTGGATGAATCTGACTTTCACGTAGACTTTTGGGGAGAGTCCCTCAGTTCTTCCTAAGCAGTCTGTACAGCTGAGAGCGAGGTCAGCAGTCTCTCTGTCTGGCCTTTGACTTTTTTCATCAGATTGGATGCTTATTAAACATCTACTGCATGCAAAGTTCTGTACCAGATGAAGTGGAAGGCGGGTTACACTGCCCCAGGCTTATAGTTGACCTGGAAATATTTCCAGAGTTAGGTAACAGACAGAAAACCTTCCTCATTCTCAGCTGTTATTTTGGAACAGAGAACTTCACAAAAGCTTTGTCTTTAACACCACTTTTTAATTTTAGAAAACTGCCATTGCTGTTATTTAGAATGCCAGTGTTTTCGGAAGGTTCAAAACACTGAAGTTACAGACGATTAAAAAAACATTGCCCTGTTACAACTGCTGCTTTCCACATAGGCCTCATTCATAAAGTTTTTTAGAGCAAAGTAAAAATGTTCTCTTGAGCATAGCAAAAAAAAAAAAAAAAAATTATATATATACATATATTCTAAGCTATTATTTGATTTCTCTTTGGGCATTACTCTTTAATGATTCCTAGCTTCTGGTGGCCACGACTGTGGGGAGCAGAGGGCAGGGCCTTGGAGAGAGCCTGAGCTAGTGAGTTGTTGAGCTGGAGAAGGTTGTCTGAAATATATTCACAGAGGATAGGCATTTCCAGTATACTCTTGTACACAACTGTGTCCTGGCTGAGCAGATTGAGAGATTGAGCCTCAGTTCTTCCCCAAAGAGTGCTGTTTCTGGAGATGACATCTCTTCACCTTTCTGTTCCTGCAGCTCATCAGAACCGGGTATCTGCGATCATCTTCAGCTTGGCCACAGAGTGGGTCATCAGTACTGGCTATGACAAGTGTGTGAGCTGGATGTGCACGCGAAGCGGGAACATGCTCGGGAGGCACTTCTTCACGTCCTGGGCTTCGTGTCTGCAATATCCTTCAGAGCCATGGACCTCTCCTTCCCCTGGCCTCTGCTTCTCAGTGTTTGGTTCTGAATCTCATCCCAAACTGCTAATTGAGATCTAAAGACTGAATGAAACCTATTTAAGTTTGGGCAAAAGTAATTGTGTTTCTTTTTTTTTTGCCATTGAAAGTAATTGCAAAAATTGCAATTACTTTTGCACCAACCTAATACATATTTCACCAAAAATCCAAGAACTTCCATATCTGCTGTTCTTGCTGTAAATTGGGTTTATTAAAAATAATAATGAAATGAATTGTTCTCTGCTGGGAGGTGCTATAGGTTTTTAATACAAAATTGTGGAAAACCCAGGCCCATTAATACAAACCCTTCCTCTCACGTCTTTGCGTTTCTAATGGAAAGACTTTTTATTGTGTGAAGAAAGGAAAACAGGAACTTGTCTGCTAGTAATTGGTTATTTGCAGACTCTGTAAGTGTATGTACTGAATATTAAGGGTTTATAGCCTTGGGGTTTGCTCCTAAATGGGCTACAAGGAGTTTTACACAAAACTTTTGCTTAATGCTTTTGTGTGTGTGGAGAGGACCCATAATCCTTAGAAAACTCTCAAAGATGGCTCAGGATGCCCCAAAGTGCTGAAAATCACTGCCTAAAAAATTCCTGCTACTACATGGAATTTGCTTCCTGTAGAGCTCGCCCTTACCTAAGGATCTCCCTGCCTGCTGTGTATCTTAGTGATGGCAAGATCAAGGTTATCAACAACAGACAGACACCCTGTGGTAGTTTCTCTCTCAGAGTTGAATGTCTGGCATAGTAAAATTCCATCCATCGAAAGCCTTTCTTCACAATGTTTGCTACAAATGAATGCACAGCGTGAGATATTTAAAATAGTACCATATACTTTAGGATCAAACAAGCAAAAAATACTCAGATATAGTGTGTGCTACATAAGCATTTTTGTTATGTGCTAGGCCTCTGATAATGGATTTGTGGAAAATGACACAGAATCACAATCATGCCCTAGTTTACAGTGCTCATTTTGACTGTGTTTTGGAAGAGTGATAGTTATCCTGTTGTAAATAGCTTTCGTATTATAAATACTAGTTAACATGTTGTGTATAAATTTCTGGTTTTCCAGAAATATCTATGGCCACAACTTGAGAAAGTAATGAGTTGTGACCAATAATTAATATATTTTCTAAATTTAAATGTACTACCGCCACAAACAACTGCGTTTTGGATTATTGAACTATCCACAGTAATTTAAAGTGAATCATCCTCTTCATTTATAGCTAAATTCTCTAGGTCAAAAGAAACATGGATTCATGTCTTGTATTTACTGTCAGATTTGCATTATTTTCAGAGCTATTTCATAAATAACCATTATGTTTCAGAGCTTTCTTGCTGTTTTCAGTAGTTAGCATTCTTTTCTTTTCTTTCTTTTTTTTTTTTTTTTTTTGGTTCTGTCACCCAGGCTGGAGTGGTGCAGAGGTATCATCTCAGCTCGTCTGCCTCCTGGGTTCAAGCTGTTCTCTTGCCCCTGCCTCCCAAGTAACTGGGATTACAAACCTGTGCCACCACACCGAACTAATTTTTTGTAATTTTAGTAGAGACGGGGTTTCACCATGTTGGCCAGGCTGGTCTTGAACTCCTGACCTCAAGTGATCTGCCCACCTCAGCCTCCCAAAGTGCTGGGATTACAGGCATAAGCCTTTGCACCCAGCCCAGTAGTTATCAGTTTCACCCTTTGGCACTTTATTGTACTTGATTATGTCTACTTGTTTTTGTGTGTGTCTGCACTACCAGCTCTTTTTTTATTGCCAGTTCCTGGGATCTTGCTTGATATAGTAACAGGCACTCAATGAGTTCTTGTTGAATGAATGAATATAAACTTGCTCAGTAATAACAGCCGTTTTAGTGTTTACCTTCAATATTTACATATTGCATGATTTTTAGTTGGGTATTTCCTTTTTTGTTATAGTTTTAGGTATATGCTTATTCTCTTTAAAATGCATGTTTTCTAACTTTGGAAACTAAGTTTGACTAATGCTGGTGTCTCTCTTATGAGAGGATTTTCAGGTGATTTCTGTTCTACATCCTTGACTGCTTCTCCTCAGATATGACTTTGACACTCAGTATGCTTTCGTTGGTGATTGTTCTGGGCAGATCACCCTGCTGAAGCTTGAACAGAACACATGTTCAGTCATCACAACCCTCAAAGGACATGAAGGTATCACCCAAGAGTGTTTTTTGCCTAACTTGGGCATTCAAATTCAGTTCTCCTCTACGTGGATTCATGAATGCTCTGTTCCTCATGATCTGTCAGATTTCATTTTGATTGGTCCAGATACGGGATTCAGAGTGAAAACTAAGTGAAGGTGGGGTGATGGGTTCATTTCATATTGTCGAAATCCCTTCTAAATTGCTTGTGTGGATAATACTTTGTATGTTGCTTACCTTTTTAAATTAAGTGATGGCTGGCACATTGGTTCACACCTGTAATCCCAGCACTTTTGGGGGCCGAATTAGGTGGACCACTTGAGACCAGGAGTTCAAGACCAGCCTGGCCAACACAGCAAAACTCCCTCTCTACTAAGAATACAAAAATTAACCAGGCATCGTGGCACATACCTGTAATCCCACCCCTAGCCACTTGGAATGCTAAGGCAGGAGAATCACTGGAACCCAGGGGGCGGAGGTTGCAGTGAGCCGAGATTACGGCACTGCACTCCTGCCTGGGTAACAGTGAGACTCTGTCTCAAAAAAAATAGAAATAAAAATAAAATAAGTTATCGTGTTGACAAGACCTTTAAAATTACTTCTAACTGGTAAAACCTTTGGAAGAGTTGTTATTATTACTTTAAAAAAATTTACCAGTTTCTAAGCCCCTGAGCAAGACCGGATAAATACAATTAGAAGAAATGTGTGGGCTGGTTCAGCCTCTGCTTGGGAAACATACCTGCGTAGAGACTGAGGGGAAAGAATTATTGGGTGGAATTTCATTTCTGTAGTGCAGTGGGTTAGTGAAGCTCTGTGGAGGGGTTTTTAAAGTCTGTTGATTGTATGTGACTCGCCACATACACACATGTAATAAAGAGGTTTCATTAGATGCTGTATTGGGCCATTCTTGCATTGCAATAAAGAAATATCTAAGAATGGGTAATTTATAAAGAGAAGAGCTTGAATTGGTTCGTGGATCTGCAGGCTGTACAGGAAGCATGGCACCGGCATGCTTCTGGTGAGGGCCTCAGGAAGCTTATAGTCATAGCACAAGGTGAGGTGTGAAGAGGCACATCACATGACCAAAGCAGGAGTAGGGGTGTGGGGTGCCACACACTTTTAAACAACCATATCTTAAGGGAGCTCATTTACTATCTCAAGGAGAGCACCAAGGGGATGGCACTAAACCATTCGTGAGAAATCCACCCCCGTGAGCCAACTACCACGCCCCACCTGCAACACTGGGGATTAGTTTAACATGAAATTTAGAGGCCGGGCCCAGTGGCTCACACCTGTAATCCCAGCACTTTGGGAGGCTGAGGTGGGCATATCACTTGAGGTCAGGAGTTTGAGACCAGCCTGGCGACATGATGAAACCCCATCTCTACTAAAAATATAGAAAACATTAGCTGAGCGTGTTGGCGGGCACCTGTACTCCCAGGTACTCAGGGAGGCTGAGGCAGGAGAATCTCTTGAACCCGGGAGGTGGAGGTTGCAGTGAGCCAAGATCATGCCACTGCACTCCAACCTGGGTGACAGAGGGAGACTCTGTCTCAAAAAAAAAAGATAGAAATAAAAAATATATATATCTCTGTCAACAAAATTTAGAGGGGACACAGGTCTAAACGTGTCAGACGCTAAGCTGTAACGGATTGAAGTTTTCATACCGATCACAAGATCAAATTCTGATATGTTTCACAAAGTACAAGCTTTGAGGCCCTCTGGTTTATGGAGAACGGGGGAGTTGCTGAAACAATTAATGATGAACTTATTTATGACCATAGTTAGCGTTTTAGTTGTAACAAGTTATAATAAATGTACACTATGCTTTCTATGTAATCTATTTAGGTGAAATAGAGTATATCAAATCAAGGACCCTGTAGGGGAAAAGAAGAAAAGAGAACAGCAAGTTAAAATGGATTTGGGCAGGAAAGCAGAGGCCCGTGAAGAAACCACTTTCCGTTTATGACTAATTCTCTCATGACCCCCAGGCTCGTCAGTTTTTTCTGGGTTGCTAAAGGCAGAATGGGTCTGGTAACTACTTAGTAGTTTTCATGTTGAAAGACCGTATTTATCTGCTTTTAGGCCTCTAACTGAAATGGATGGCACATAGATTACACAGGGTCAAAAGTCATGTGAAACTAACCCCTGAAGCCTTTGCAGAATATTTCTTTGTTTCTGCTTTTGTTCTGTTTTTGGAAAGTGTGTGTGAGAAGTAGTTTCTGTTTGCTTTTGAATATGGCATCATTAATTTTCTGTATACCTACCAAAATTATTATTAGCTTGTGTGGCTGGTTCAGTTTTACTCAGTTGATTATTAATGTTTTTTCTAGACAAACAGCAGTTGATGAACAGGGAAAGGATCTACTGAAAGATCCACCTGTATGTAGAAAGAAAGATTTCCTCAAGGGTTTCAAATTTGATAAGTTAGCCAATATAAAGTATGAGATGGGAAGTTCAGATTTTTCACTTAAATTACTTGGCATAATTGTGTAGTATACAACAGACTTTTTTCTGTGGTACTTAATTTTCTTAAACATAGACATCTTGGAGTAAAACACCTGAAAGATTCCAGAGACCCAGAATAATCTATATTTTTTATCTTGTGTAGGTTGGACACAGTAAACTTTACTGGTTTTTCTCACTAAATATTACTAGCATTTTTTTTTCCAGTAACTTTTTCTGAACATTTCATATGTAAGCTACTTTGTAATTTTTGGCACAGAACAAGGAAAAACTTCTTTAAAAATCTTTGTATTCCAAGCAGTTTTTTTTGTTTGTTTGTTTTTGAGACAGAGTCTGCCCAAACTGGAGTGCAGTGGCACTATCTTGGCTCACTGCAACTTCCACCTCCTGGGTTCAAGCAATTCTCCCTCCTTAGCCTCCCAAGTAGCGGGGATTACAGGAACCCGCCACCATGCCCAGCTAATTTTTGTTTTTTGTTTTTGTTTTCGTAGAAACAGGGTTTCACCATGTTGGCCAGGCCTAGTCTCGAACTCCTGGCCTCAAGTGATTCGCCCTCCTCGGCCTCCCAAAGTGCTGGGATTACAGGTGTGAGTCACCATGCCCGGCCCCAAGTGGTTTGATGCACAATTGAAAATTCTAATCTTACAACTGTGGATAATGATGCTGTGTCTCCTGTATGACTCATGATGGCATGGTTCAATGACCCGTTGTACACCATGATGGTACCTTTTTGCTTAAAGACTCAGCTGGTCTTAGTTTGGTCTTCAGCTGTCAAATGTGTGCCTCCTGATGTAGAGTTATATTTTACCTCTCCTCCCTCCCCTCTCCCCTGCCTCCCTCTCTCTCTCTCACCAATCCCTAGGTAGTATCGCCTGCCTCTGGTGGGACCCTATTCAGCGGTTACTCTTCTCAGGAGCATCTGACAACAGCATCATCATGTGGGACATCGGAGGAAGAAAAGGCCGGACGCTCTTACTTCAGGGCCATCAGTGCGTGACCACTTGTGGGGGTGGGGAAAGAATCCGAGTTAGTGGGGAGCTAGTGAAAGGCATTAGTAGTCTGATAACACTTTCTGCAAACCCCGCCTTCTAAGATGGCAATTATCATTGACAGCGCTCAGTTCACTTTTAACTGCTTTCTGTCAGCCCTAAGTGTCTGATGTTTAGTAGCAAAACAACAGTAACAAGAAACGAATCCAGGGCTTTCTTCCTTCTTAGTCCAAAGAGCACTTGCCACTTTCTCTCTTAAGGAGTCACCTCGTTGAAATATCTGATTAAGGCAGGCATAGAACAGAGATGCAGGTGAGGACTTTGACCATGGAAGGTTGCATGTAACATGATACTAAGCTGTTCTTGAGCTGGGAGCCTAACTCGTTTTTTGTTTTTGGTTTTTTTTATTCTAAAAGATATTGAATTGAGAAATAATGTCTAGTTTGACAGTGGAATTCACCTGAGTGACACCATTGTATATTTAGGATCTTGCCCTCTATCCCTGACAGAAAAATACCTCTTCACCCCGCTTTCCTTTCTTTCCTCTTTGGCTAGGCTGCAGCTGTTACTGTAATCACAGTCAAGCTGAAAATTAGCCGAGGAGACATATTGTACACTATAACAGGCCAAGAGCTTGTTTCCTTGGGCATCCTAAAGGGTAGTATGACAGGCACGCGGGAGGGACAGAGGTCTTCACCCCATCTGTGTGTGTGTCTGTGCATACTAGCGATCTTTGTGGTGTTGGACTCCTTGTTCATATGAATTGTGTTCAGTAAGGGAGTTATAACTCCTTTGTTCTTTTTGTTTCTGAAGAAATAGATAAATCTTATGCATCTGAAAGGGAAATCATGGTGATTGGTCCCGAAAACCATAGCCTTCATCAGATCTCTGGCCTACAATTCTTAATGGCTGATTTGAAAGTAGTCGTATATTTTACAGAAAGTATCATTCTGTATTATGAATTATAAAATGCCAAGTTAAGTTTACACTAGAATTCATTTTACCATGCTGGATAGTCAATGGTAAAATACCACTTGCTGGTTTTAATGAGAACTATTTGAGCCTAAATGAGATAGTTCCCGTGTGTTTCCACATGGAGACAAGTGACTATTGTGTGTGCTGTTTGCAGTGACAAGGTACAGTCGCTGTGCTACCTTCAGCTCACCAGGCAGCTCGTCTCCTGTTCCTCGGATGGCGGAATTGCAGTGTGGAACATGGATGTTAGCAGAGAAGAGGTAAGAGACAAGGGCAAGTCCAGGCCGAACGGGAGAGACCCCCCGCCAAGAACCTGGCTTCTTGGCTTTTCACCCAGCGAGCTGTAAATGCCGGTCCAGGTGCAGACAGTCCCAACTTCCCCTTCTGCTAATGGGTTATTTCTGACAAGGTCCTTTGTGTCATTGTGCACTGCTTCCTTCCTCTACTCATTTTGAGAGTTTCTACCAGTGACATGCAGTATATACAGTCAGCATTTAGGCTAGTTCTCAGCCTTGAGCAATACACTGAGAGAACACTTTGAGACAGATTTCTGGCATGTCCAGGGATCTGGACTGCACAGAGGTCCTCTGAAGCACCATGGTGGTCCTGTAGCATTCCTGTAGGAAACCCTGCACTATGCATCAGTGACTGCTGTCAAGGACATAGCTAAACACTTGACATGTTTCTAGGAAAATATATTTCCATTGCTCTGCTCTTACTTCCCATTGAGTTCTAGTTCACTGAGGCCATGTCGACATAGTAATCTTTTCAGGTGATCTAATTTCTAACTTGGTTGGGCCACTAACTAGTTGTGAGACCTTACTTGGTTAAGTGCCTTAATTTCTCTAAGTATCTGTTCCCTCCTAGATAAAGTGGAATTGTGGAATGAAATGACTTCTCAGTTGTCTGCCAGTTCTTTAGACAGACAGTCTAATTGTCTAAACAATCTCTCTCTCTCTTTTTTTTTTTTTTGAGACAGGGTCTTGCTTTGTCACCCAGGCTGAAGTGCAGTGGCATGATCTTGGCTCTCTGCAGCCTCAACCTCCCAGGCTTAAGCGATCCTCCCGCTTCAGCTTCCTGAGTAGCTGGGGCTACAGGCATACGCTACCATGCATAACTTGTTTTTCATTTTTTTTTTCTTTTTTTTTTTTTTTTATTGGTAGAGACAGGGTCTTGCTGTGTCATCTAGGCTGGTCTCAAACTCCTGGGCTCAGCGACCTTCCTGCCTCAGTCTCCCAAATTGCTGGGATTATAGGCATGAGCCACTGTGTACATCCTCTTTTTAAAATATTTTAATACTGCAGTGAATATTCTTGACCTTGTCATTGTGTGATTGATCAATTATTTATTTCAGACAAATTTCTGGAAATAGACCTTCTGGGTCCAAGCATATATACATTCTTAAGGCTTTTTATAGATGTTGTCAAATGATTTCCAATCAAGGTTTCCGTTCTCATCTCTGCCTGCAGTGGTATTATCTTTCTTTTCTAAGTGACGTCTATAACTTATGATGATGTTAGCAGAAAAAGTTGATTCCAGAGAAGATTTTAGACCATAAGGGACGTTAATGACTTGCAGTTTAACTTTGAAAATATTTGTAGGGCACCTACAGGGTGTCCTTACAGTCGGGAAACGTAAGTGAATGTATATAATAAAGGGTTTATTGATATTGCATTGCAGTACCTTCTGTGTTGCACAACATTACATGATCTGCTCAGGATCCTGTGCTTTATGGCAACATGTTGTTCAGTGTGCTGTGCACCATTGTAACAGACATTTTGCGTTGATGCAGAATTCCCACCAATCCCTGCACATGTGTCTGCTTTGTGTTGTCTCTGATTCTTTGTGAGTCTGATTCTCACGGATTAAACCTTCATTTTTAGCATATTCCAGTAGAAGTAATCAAGGGGGCTTTCGTCTGTTTTTTTAAATGGTGACATTACTCATTTACAGACTTTACGGCTATCGTACACAAAGATACTTGCCACAAGAAATCTGTAATCTAGTGGAAGAAATAGACTACCCTATAAATAATAAAATGCGATCCATAATCCAGAGACGTACTGATTGTGAGACTTTTCTTGTAACTTTGTAAGACAAGTCAAATAGAGGAAATTTGGTTGCAAATTTCTGGTTTATATCTCTTTTTGAATTTTCTAAAAAATACTTGGTAAGGCTTAGAATATTTTATTATGAAATACAGATACATTGACTCAATAGTATTGGATGTGGCTGGCACAGTGGCTCATGCCTGTAATCCCAGCGCTTTGGGAGGCTGAGGCGGGTGGATCACCTGAGGGTCAGGAGTTCGAGACCAGCCTGGTCAACATGGGGAAACCCAGTCTCTACTAAAAAATATAAAAATTAGCCAGGCCTGGTGGTGGGTGCCTATAATCCCAGCTACTTGGGAGGCTGAGGCAGGAGAATCACTTGAACCCAGGAGGCGGAGGTTGCAGTGAGTCGTAGATCACACCACTGCGCTCCAGCCTGGGTGATGAGCAAAACTCTATCTAAAATGTGTGTGTGTGTGTGTGTATAAAATAGGATGTATAATACTATATTTTCAAAGATTTATTTGGACTGTGTTTTATGTTTATCAGCTACTAGTTCTATGCACCAAGAACAGCTAGTATACTGTTCTGTTTCCTGGCTCTTGGCCTATTGTTTTTCAGTCTTATTCTGAGAGAGCAGAAAACTCAGAGAGAGAGAGGCTGTATTCCCTGGATGATGAGGGGAGGAGACCGTTGGTGCCCAGCACTGCTGGTGGCTTTCCCGGGGGTTTCACAATTTAGGTTTTTAACCTGCTGTTTTTATCATTGGTAAATTCTTTTAGGAAAAGTATTTAGAAAGTAGAAGTGGGATTCCTGCCTTCAAAGTACATCATTGTGGGGTGTATTTCTATATCTAGGGAAAGAAAAAATAGTCCCATCAATCAAGGCGTTTCCTGTGTGCACAATTCACTGCATCTGTAGAAGAGACAGGAAGGCAAGTTGTGTCAAAAAGATGCATTATTTTTAGTAGATTTTTTGTTTGTTTTTTAATAACTGAGAAAATGTATTGCAAGGATAAACAGGCTGTAATCTATAAGGTTCTGACCTAGCCTTAGGGTTTTTTGGGCTTTTTTTTTTTTTTGAGGCAGGGTCTGGCTCTGTCACCCAGGCTGGAGTGCAGTGGCAAGACCTCAGTTCACTGCAACCTTTGCATCCTATTTCAAGTGATTCTCCCACCTCAGCCTCCCAGGTATCTGGGACAACAGGCTCACGCCACCATACCGGTACCTGGCTAATATTTTGTATTTTTAGTAGAGAGGGAGTTTCACCATGTTGACCAGGCTGGTTACGAGCCCCTGGCCTCAAGTGATCCGCCTGCCTCAGCCTCCAAAAGTGCTGGGATTACGAGCGTGAGCCACGGTGCCCAGCCTTTAGGGTTTTATAGGACTTTCTTAGACTAGGGCATAGAGGATTGGTCCCAGATCCTCTAGCTCTGCAATGCTTGCCTGGAATTTCTCTCCAAGTCCCCTGTCAATACTAACTGGAGCATTTACTACCCACTGTGGCTTCAGCCACTATGCTGTCGAGTTGGAAGCAGATTTGCCTCCCTGCCAGGTCATAATAAGGGATCATTTTTTGGAAGTAGGCACAAAATATATATGAGCAAGAAACAATAATTAGAGAGAATGAGTCTTCTTGAAAAGATAACTTTATTTTAAAATTAGTAGATTACAGAATGTATAGCATTTTATATGCTAGTGCAATGTGACGAGTACACAATTAGTGGTAGTAGAACAATGGAATTTATTCTTGCCATATCTTTGTTCAGATTTGGCAGGTGGAAAAAGATGTGGAAAAGAGAGTGACGCAATTATAATACCTAATTAGTACTCTCTCTTGCTCTTCTCAGCACAAAACGAAAGCTCCTCCTTAGATAATAAGTATATATTAGGATGTCTCATGTTAGCTTATGGTGTAACGCTATATTCTGAGTGTTAAATGAAATAAAGTTAGGGTATCTCATATTAAGATATGTTCTAAAAAGCTATTTGTTTCTGATTTTGATTTTAGTTTGTTTTCTTAAATTATGTTAAGCATATATTTTCGTCACTGCAACCTCTGCCTCCTGCAATTCTCGTGCCTCAGCCACCCAAGTAGCTGGGACTCAAGCAATTGAGAAAGGCTCAAGCAATTCTCGTGCCTCAGCCACCCAAGTAGCTGGGACTACAGACATGTGCCACCATGCCTGGCTAATTTCTGCATTTTTAGTAGACACGAGGTTTCATCATGTTGGCCAGGCTGGTCTCAAACTCCTGGCCTCAAGTGATCCACCTGCCTCAGCCTCCCAAAGTGCTGGGATTGCAGATGTGAGCAACTGTGCCCAGTCAAAGTTATGTTCTTTCTTAAACCCTTAAACAGAATCATGCTCCCTGAGGCAAGAGCTCAGATCTGTAGGTTGCCATAACCCAGGACCATGTTTGGAGACCCCCACATGTAGAAGTGGATAGGCCTCGTATGCAGAGACTATGTGGAGCATAGGGATACACCCAGAGATGCAGGCTGGACTCCTGGATCTCCCCAGGATCTGTGTCTGCTCATTGACAGTTGCTGTAATCTCTGAGCCAGTTTCATTGCCTGTAAAATAGGAATAGTGTTGCTCTGTATCTCCTAGGACATATGAACATTAAGTAAAATAAAAAAACATGAAACACTTGGCACATTGCCTGGACTTAGATGTCACTTACTGTATGCCAGGTAGTATTCTGAACACTTAATATTAACTCACTTAATCCTCACAACCTTATGAGGTATATACTACTGTTATCCCATTTTACAGATGTATTAGTCTGTTCTCATGCTGCTAATAAAGATATACCTTAGACTGGGTAATTTATAAAGGAAAGAGGTTTAATGGACCACAATTCCACATGGCTGGGGAGGCCTCACATTCATGGTGGAAGATGAAGGAGGAGCAAAGTCATGTCTTACATGGTAGGCAGGAGGGCATGTGCAGGGGAACTCCCCTTTATAAAACCATCAGATATTGTGAGACTTACTCACTACCAGGAGAATAGCATGGAAAAAACCCACCCCCATGATTCAATTATATCCTACTGGGTCCCTCCCATGACACGTGGGGATTATTACAATTCTAAGTGAGATTTGGGTGGGGACACAGAGCCAGACCGTAACAGTGGATGGAGAAACCTAGGCACAGACAAGTTGAGTCACGTGCCTGAGAACAGTGCTGACAAGTGGCAGATTGACAAGCCAGGATTTGAAGGCAAGAGATCTGACCCCTAGACTTGGTGATTATAGCTATGACTATTAGAAATGAATTGAGAGGCCAGTCACGGTGATTCATGCCTGTGATCCCAGCATTTTGGGAGACTGAGACAGGTGAATCCCCTGAGGTCAGGAGTTCTAGACCAGCCTGGCCAACATGGTGAAATCCCAACTCTACTAAAAATACAAAAAAATAGCCAGGCATGGTGACAGGCATCTGTAATCCCAGCTACTTGGGAGGCTGAGGCAGGAGAAACACTTGAACCCGGGAGGCAGAGGTTGCAGTGAGCCAAGGTCATGCCATTGCACTCCAGCCTGGGTGACAGAGCAAGACTCCATCTCAAATAAATACGTAAATAAGTAAATAAATAAATAAAATTGAGAATTTAAGCCAGGCATGGTGGCTCATGCCTGTAATCCCAGCACTTTGGGAGGCCGAGGCAGGCAGATGAGTTGAGGTCAGGAGTTTGAGACCAGCCTGACTAACATGGTGAAACCCCCATCTCTACTAAAAATACAAAAAATAGCTGGGTGTGGTGGTGGGCACCTGTAATCCCAGCTACTTGGGAGACTGAGGCAGAAGAATCGCTTGAACCTGGGGGGCGGTGGTTGCGGTGAACCAAGATCACACCAATGCACTCCAGCCTGGGCAACAAAATGAGACTCTGTCTCAAAAAAAAAAAAAAAAATTGATAATTTAAAAATGACTTATCTGTATATCTTTTTAAAATCCTTGCTTGAAATTGAATCACTTGAAAACATTAAAATGTTAGGAAATCCATTGATGTACTGCTTAACAGACATTGCTGGAGATAGAGGCCTTTTGTGTTAAAGGAGTGCTCTGGGTGATTGAAACATAATTCAAATGCTAGCCCCTTATGAAGACAATCACTTTGATGAAAATGTACAGCTGGGCACAGTGGCTCATGCCTGTAATCCCAGCACTTTGGGAAGCTGAGGCAGGCAGATGACTTGAGCCCAGGAGTTCAAGACCAGCCTGAGCAGCTTGGAGAAACCCTGTTTGTACAAAAAATCTGCTGGGCGTGGTGGTGCATATCTCTAGTCCCAACTACTAGGGCAGCTGAGAGGAGGGAGGATCGCATGAGCCAGAGGTTGAGGCTGCAGTGAGCCATGATTGTGCCCCCGCAGTCCAGCTTGGGTGACAAAGCGAGACCCTGTCTCAAAAAAAAAGGAAGTGTAAATTGGATGTAATTCACTAATTTCTTGATGCAGGCTCACCATTCTGACCACAAATGTTGCATGCATGTTTCATGATAATACAATTTTGTATCTGTGTAGAAAACTATTTCATGTAGGACTGAGAACGTTTTTCCTGAAACTGTTCTTGCCTTCAATTCTACCCACCTTACTCCCTTTAATCTATTATGTCCTAGGAAACAAATTTTAAAAATTTGTGGATCAAACCAGGCCAATAATGTCATAAATGAGAGGCTAAGGGGGGAGAAGATGCAGACATTTCTTTCAGTGATTTTTCTTTTTTTTAACCAAATTTTAGCTCAAGAAAAATAGAAAATTTATTCCTCCCTGTGTTTTGGTTGAGAGCAGATTTCTGAATTCCAGACCAGTAAAGTTTGTTTTAAGATTTTTGTGTTAAGTAATACCTAATAGACACTGTGTGGTCAAGGGAAATAGAAAATCCAGCCATTAACTGGAGACAAAAGAAAGAAGTAAATTTCTAAAGCACTGAGCAATAATGGGCAAGTTTGCAAATCAGTTCCTTTTTACACTTAACAGTTTTGTGCACTAAATTAAACATCGAATTCCCTGCTGCTAAGTATGGGAAGTATAAACTGGAATGAACTTTCATCTATTGTTCTGTTTCCATTAAAGCCTTCATTGTATCATCCTTAAAGCACATTAGCCCTTACTGGAGTTGTTTGGAGATGGCTTAGTGAATACATTTGTGTGCTATTTTTT
Source organism: Piliocolobus tephrosceles (assembly GCF_002776525.5). NCBI lineage: Eukaryota > Metazoa > Chordata > Mammalia > Primates > Cercopithecidae > Piliocolobus > Piliocolobus tephrosceles. The sequence goes on along the minus strand of NC_045444.1, from coordinate 110,366,792 downwards.
GGTCCATGTGACTGTGGTTTTGCAAGAGTTACACTTGGGCATGTCCCAGACATAAGATTAGGAAGTTATACTTACTTTCCTTCCTCCGGCAATTAAATATCCTGTGCCCCTGGCAGCACGGCCTGCTGCGTCTCTCTTAGGGCCAGTGTCCCCAGGTAGTATCCCCACACAGCCGCAGCCTCCATCACCACCTGCCTTCTATTGATCACAGAAACAAAGAAGTAATTCTATATCAAGAAAATAATTTTTCTCACATAGATACACATCTCTTTATTCTTCTTTCATCCCTTCTCATCTCCAGCATTCCCCAGTCACTTAAGGAAACCTTTCTTCTATCTCAGCCTGTTTCAGTCTACTTGTGAGTGCCTTCTGCACACGCCTCCCGCCAAAAAAAAGACCTTTCTAATGTCTGTTATATGTAGAAATATTTCTAGTGACAGATCCAAAATGAGAAATAGGAAGGCCAAAAGTTTTGATGCAATAGGAGACAAAATGAAGAACTAGGGGCACCCATCATTCAAACCACTAAATATATTAATATATATTTTAGAAAAAATATTTTCTATCTATTTTTGTTGCACCTATATAATGTTAAGTGATTGGGGTTAAACATTATATAATTTTTTTTTTTGTTTTTGGGGTTTTTTTTTGAGACGAAGTTTTGCTCTTGTCGCCTAGGCTGGAGTGCAGTGGTGCAATCTCTGCTCACTGCAACCTCCACCTCCCGGTTTCAAGCCATTTTCCCGCCTCAGCCTCCTGAGTAGTTGAGATTATAGGCGTGTGCCACCATGCCTGGCTAGTTTTGTATTTTTAGTAGAGATGGAGTTTCACCATGTTGGCCAAGCTGGTCTTGAACTCCTGACCTCAGGTAATCTGCCTGCCTTGGCCTCCCAAAGTGCTGGGATTACAGATGTTAGCCACTGCGCCTGGCCTAAACAGGCTTTTAACAAGTTTGTCTTAGAATTGGGTATAGTTTGTAATTTTTTGTTTAGAGAAATACTTTTAAGTTTTTGTTTTGTTTTGTTTTGTTTTTTGAGACTGAGTCTTACTCTTGTTGCCCAGACTAGGGTGCAATGGTACAACCTTGGCTCACTACAACCTACGCCTCCTGGGTTCAAGTGATTCTTCCGCCTCAGCCTCCCAAGTAGCTGGGATTACAGGTGTGCACCACCACGTCTGGCTAATTTTTGTATTTTTAGTAGAGACGGGGTTTCACCATGTTGGCCAGGCTTGAACTCCCGACCTCAGCTGATCCGCCTGCCTCGGCCTCCCAAAGTGCTGAGATTACAGGCGTGAGCCTCCACACTTGGCCTATTTTCTAGGTTTTTTAACAAATTAATTTTGAGACTGCTTCCTCTGTTTCAACAAAAATGCATTAAGAACCTACTGTGTGATAGGCTGTGGATAGATCAAGATGAATAATACCAAAAAGTAACTCACTGGTTAGAGGGGAGAAGAAACGTACACCGAGATTTACAAAACCAGAGCTTGCTGCCCAGTGAAGGCTGCAGGACTCCTGTGTGGCCCCAGGAGGGAGGGACCTGCTGCTGTGGCTGGGAAGGGAAGGGTGGCAAATCTGCCGGCATAGTCTCTACCCAGAGCGACTAGGTGATGGGATTTTGTCGGATCTCTTCTATTAGTCACCTGTGACCCTGCAAGCCTTTCCAAGTGGTAGGACACCAGATTCTGCTGCATGCATTGGGTTTTTACTCAACTGGATTTAGAGTTCAAACATCTCCAGCATAAAAAAGAAATACATAAAGACAACCCTTAAGGGTTCACAATAAAAACTGATTTACTCCCTCCTATCTATAGATTACAAATTGAACAACCCTGTAACCATGGCTAAAATTGTCATGATTACTTAACACACAATTAAGGCTGGGCGCAATGGCTCATGACTGTAATCCCAGTGCTTTGTGGGGCTGAGACAGAAGGATTACTTGAAGCCAGGAGTTCAAAATGAGCCTGGGAAACATAGTGAGACCCTGTCTCTACAAAAAAATAAAAATAAAAAATTAGCTGGCATGGTGACACACACCTGTGGTCCTAGCTATTCGGGAGGCTGAGGCAGGAGGATCATTTGAGCCTGAGAGGTCAAGGTTGCAGTGAGCCATGTTCATGACACTGCACTCTAGCCTGGGTGACAGAGTGAGACCCTGTCTCAAAAAAGACCCTCCCGCACACACGCAATTAAACATAATATTGAATATGACAACTAGCTAGAATATTTTGTGGAATTAAAAAGAAATACTAACTGGCTGGGCATGGCTGCTCACGGTTATAATCCCAGCACTTTGGGAGGTCAGGAGTTTGAGACCAGCCTGGCCAACATGGCAAAACCCCAAGTCTACTAAAAATACAGAAATTAGCCTGGCATGATAGTGCATGCCTGTAGTCCCAGCCACTTGGGAGGGTGAGGCAGTAGAGTCACTTGAACCCAGGAGGCGGAGGTTGCAGTGAGCTGAGATCACATATTGCACTCCAGCCTGGGCGACAAAAAGAAAAAAACAAAAAAAGAAGAAGAAAGGAAAGACTAACCCCGGCAAGGTCTAGAACTGTTGTATTAGTTTTGAAACGCGGAAGTAAACGTAGACACACTGATGTTGGCTTTGACTTTCTGCTCCCCCAGGCTCCTCAGTGGTTGGAAAGTGATTCTTGTCAGAAATGTGAGCAGCCCTTTTTCTGGAACATAAAGCAGATGTGGGACACCAAAACGCTGGGGCTGAGACAAGTGAGTAGCCACTGTTGAGTCATCACTGGCTTGATTGTGTATTTCACTATTTGCATACTTAATCGGGGGCTTTTTTGAATCACACTTTGTTTTTGCAAATGCTATTAATTCCTACATTTTCTGTGTCTTTATCATTGTGTGACTAATAATGAGGAAGACCTTTCCCGGGGCCAGTGAGACTGTTACCTCACTGTTCTGTTGTTCGTCCTGTATTGGAAAGGCAGGAGTGCGTAGAAAATCCTGAGAGCCTATTTTTAAATAGATAAAAGATCTTTCAGTTTACTACTATTACTTATTAAAGTCAGTGTTTTGTGCTAGCCAAGAACAAAGTTGGAATAAATTAGGTCATACAGTTATATATACCTTATGTTGTCACAAACAGATAAAAAGTAATAATTTAGTCCTCACTTGAATGCCTGACCCTATGAGTTTTAGATTATTTTAAATTGTTCCCTTATAAGCATACCTGGAACATTTTTATTAAGCATGTTTTGAGTACTGTTTTTTAAATTTTTTAAATTAAAGATGTATGTTCCAAATAGCCTGTAGATTTCAAAGGTGCTATTAACTTCAGGGATTCTTGTAATACTAAAGTTCTACAACAACAAACAAACAAACAAAACAAAAAACAAACCCATTTCCACCACAGCCTTGAAGATAACCACTCAGGGTAAATATGAATTTGTGCAGGTAAGTAAAAAAGATGCTGATTTTATTCCTTTTATTATTGGTTTCACCTCTGTGAGAGATTAGCCTAAAGTTTGTATGTGTTAATAAACTTTTTTGGCCCTGCTTGGTGGCTCATGCTTGTAATCCCAGCACTTTGGGAGGCCGAGGTGGGTGGATCACCCGAGGTCAGGAGTTTGAGACCAGCCTGGCCAACATGGCGAAACCTTGTCTGTACTAAAAACACAAAAATTAGCTGGGTGTGGTGGCGGACGCCTGTAATCCCAGCTACTCGGGGGGCTGAGGCAGGAGAATCACTCGAACCTGGGAGGCGGAGGTTGTGGTGAGCCAAGATCACGCCACTGTACTCCAGCCTAAGTGACAGAGTGAGACTCTATCTCAAAAAAATAAATTCATAAATAAACTCTGAAAAGTTTTACAGAGCTACTCCACAATAAGGTCTCATATGAGACTGGCAGGCAAGAAGGGGATTATTTTAGTGCTCAGACCATTATAAAGCTCTGAAATAGCACCTGAGTTCTGTCGTTAGCCGAGTTCTCACAATGCAAGGCTGATGGTAATTAGTGAAGTATAATTAACAGGAGAAGTATTCCCTACTTCTAAAGGAAGCACAGAGAAATGGATTTTACTCCCATTTATTAGCAGTTAAGAGAGAAGAGGTGCTGGTCACTAAACTGTTGGTGGTAAAAGAATATGTCAAAATCAGTCATAATAATTGGACTATTTTGTAATGTTCTTGAGGCTTATTTCCAGAATCACAGTTTGAGAGATTTTAAAATATAGCAAAACATATGATTATGGGCATTAGTTTCTTAATGAGAGCGTAGCGCATTTAAAACTTATTTTAGGCCCGGTGTGAGGCTTACGCCTGTAATCCCAGCACTTTGGGAGGCCAGTGTGGAAGGGTGGCTTAAGCCCAGGAGTTTGAGACAGCCTGAGCAACATGGTGAGACCCTGTCTCTGCAAAAATAAATAAATAAAACTTATTTAAAATAATGCCTTTTTTATGATAGAGGAATAAATTTTTCTTTCCCCAAATCTACAATGATTAGGCTCCTAAATGAACTAAATTTGGTGTTAATAGTATTGTTTGTTAACATGTAGACAGATAATATGAATGAATGAAAAGCAACATTTGACCAGTACAGCAAGGTTTTTTGGAAATCCTTGACTAGTGTCAAAATTGTCTATTTTGTGAGCTTTAATTGATACATTGAATTGGGGTGATTACAATTCAAGGCATATCCTCCCCACTCCTGTTCCCTTACTCTAGAGGGAAACCATGTGCTTTAAAGCAAAAGCTAGGCCGGGCGCTATGGCTCACGCCTGTAATCCCAACACTTTGGGAGGCTGAGGTGGATGGATCATGAGGTCAGGAGCTTGAGACCAGCCCGACCAAAAATTAGCCGGGCGTGGTGGCAGGTACCTGTAATCCCAACTGCCTGGGAGGCTGAGGCAGGAGAATCGCTTGAACCCGGGCGCCAAAGGTTGCAGTGAGCCAAGATCATGCCACTGCACTCCAACCTAGGCAACAGAGGGAGACTCCATCTCAAAACAAAACAAAAAACAAAAAAGCAAAAGCTAACACCCTGTTTTCCTCCTCCCGGTCACCCGTGAAGCATCACTGCAGGAAATGCGGGCAGGCTGTCTGCGGGAAGTGCAGCAGCAAGCGCTCAACTTACCCAGTCATGGGCTTCGAGTTCCAAGTCCGGGTTTGTGATTCTTGTTACGACTCCATCAAAGACGAAGAGTGAGTGTTTGCATATTTTTGTCTCATTGCCTCTTATTACATCTGTCTAATGGTTCTCTGAAATGTGAAGAGCTTCAGAAGTGATACGGATATGCTTAGCCATGTGTTTGTTTCTCCTGAATTTCCTAAGCCATTTTATTTGTTGTTTGTTTGTTTTTTGAGACAGAATCTTGCTCTGTCACCCATGCTGGAGTGCAGTGGCATGATCATGGCCCACTGCAGTCCGCCTCCTGGGTTCAATCGATTCTCCTGCCTCAGCCACCCAAGTAGCTGAGATTACAGGCACCCCCCACCACCTGGCTAATTTTTGTATTTTTAGTAGAGATGGGGTTTCACCATGTTGGTGAGGCTGGTCTCGAACTCCTGACCTCAAGTGATCTGCCCACCTTGGCCTCCCAAAGTGCTGGGATTACAGGCATGAGCCACTGCGCCTGGCCCGTAAGCCATTTTTGAAGAAAGGACCTGCCCTAGCTTTATGACTTAAGACCACCACTGTGTATCTGAAGCTGCCCCTCTGACTGGGCAGCTTTCTCCTGCACATGGTGAGGAATGCTGAATTACATGGTCCAGTAACTGAGTGCACCCTCTGAGCCTCCATACCCCGCTGACTGCCGTGCAGGGATAAGTCCATGCACCTGTGGATGGCAGCGGTTGAGCTGGTTCTCTATAGAAGTATCTAGTCCCTAGACGTTTGTTCACACATGCATGTAAATTTACTGGGAAAACTCTAGAGACCAATGTTCTTTCTTTCACAAAAATCTGGCCTAGGAGTCTATTTTTAAATTGCTCTTTGTGTGTAAGACACATCTGTTTGTTTACTCCACTCTGCACTGATTTTTAGGCAAATCTATTAGGACAGAACAACCATTTTCTTTCCTTCCCTTTGAATCATCTTTTAAAGCAGCAGAGGCAAGTGTTGGCAGAGGTCCACATTGGAAAGCTAGTGCATCACGACTGGTGTTGGTAAATGAACTAGTGATGGGATTGGGGCAGCTGGGCTTTGGGGCAGAGTTGAAGCCGGGGCTGTAAGAGGCACTGCTCCTGTGCATGGCAGAGGTTTCAGGGAAAACTGCAGCTCTCTGATGAATGTTTTGCCCATGCTCTATGATTTTATCCAATGCAGTTCTTCTTTTATATTGAAGATTCTTGTTTTTATATCTAGGAATGTATCAGCCTTTCCAGTTTAAAAAAAAAAAAAACACACACAAAAAGTTATTTTGGGAGTTTTATAAAACAGTCTTGTGATTTATCATTCATAAGGTTAGTTTTCAAAATCATAGCCACAATTTTAGGAGCAAATTTTAACACTATAATAAGCATTTGCTTTTTTATTTTGGAGACTGAGTCTTGCTTAACTGGGCTGGAGTGCAGTGGCATAATCTTGGCTCACTGCAGCCTCCACCTCCAGGTTCAAGCGATTCTCCTTGCCTCAGCCTCCTGAATAGCTGGGATCACAAGTGTGTGCCACCACACGGAGCCAATTTTTATATTTTTAGTAGAGAAAGGGGTTTCACCATGTTGACCAGGCTGGTCTTGAACCCCTGACCTCAAGTGATCCACCCGCCTCGGCCTCCCAAAGCGCTGGGGGTACAGGCGTGAGCCACTGCACCTGGCCATATTTGCTTATTTTATGTTGCTAAAAAGGCTTACCCCATTAGCTCTAGGTACAGTCAAGTCCATTTTCAGTGATCTCTTTTCTCTTGTTAGTCGGACTTCTCTAGCGACCTTTCATGAAGGAAAACATAACATTTCCCACATGTCCATGGACGTTTCCAGGGGACTGATGGTGACCTGTGGGACCGACCGCATTGTAAAGGTAAGCTGGCTAATTGTCTGTCAGCATCTCAGTTGAGATTGCCCGTTATCATGCTGTGAATGTCCAGGAGACAGTCGCTCTTTCTGATTGGCAAGCTTTATAAGCAACTGATTGCCAGTTTAAACCCTTGAGTAATAAATTGCTTGCCTGCGAGTTTCCATGCACTCAGTGGTGGTCAATCCCAGTGGCACCTCCCTCTGCAGTGTCTGTCTGGCAGAGTGAGTCTGGCACCCTGTATATCCCCATGGGTGGAGCTCACCTCAGGGTTCTCCCTTGCTGGCCTGGGCCCTCACCCCTGACCCATCTCAAGACATTCCTACCCTTGCCAATGTTCCTTTTCATCCTGGGCAGAATGCGTCCTCGTTATAAGGAATAACCACACATTTTAAAAATTAAATCCCTGGGTCACTAACATATAAATTGAAATGAAGTGTCTTATACTTAATACCACTCTTTTTTTTTTGAGATGGGTCTTGCTCTGTTGTCCAGGCTGGAGTGCAGAGGCACAATCACCTCTCACTGCGGCCTTCACCTTCCAGGGTCACGCAGTCCTCCCACCTCAGCCTCCCAAAGTAGCCACAACTACAGGTGCCTGCCACAGGCCTAGCTAATGTTGGGGGGATTTTTTGTGGAGATTGGGTCCTACTATGTTGCCCAGGCTGGTCTCAAACTCCTTGGCTCGAGCGATCCTCCCACCTCAGACTCCCAAAGTACTGGGATTACAGGCATGATCCACCATGCCTGGCCTAAGCACCATTCTTCAGTGGTGAAACTGTGAGATATTTTATATTCCTGATGGGCTTTTCTAAAAAAAAATTTGAATTTATACTAAAACATTATTATGATGTAATTTTTATGTGTAAAGACACTACCTATATGCTTTATTCACATTTTAGTGGACTACATTGTTTTATCTTTCTAAAAATCTTTTTGTTTGAGACATGGTCTCGCTCCGTCACCCAGGCTGTAGTGTAGGGGTGTGATCTCGGTTCAATGCAACCTCTGCCTTCTGGGCTCAGGTGATCCTCTCACCTCAGCCTCCTGAGTGGCAGGGACCACAGGTATGTGCCACCACACCAGGCTAATTTCTATATTTTTTTTTTTGCTAGAGGGGTTTTGTCATGTTGGCCAGGCTGGTCTCGAACTCCTGGGCTCAAGCGCTACACCCGCCTCGGTCTCCCAAAATGCTGGGATTACAGGCAGGAGCCACCGTGCCCAGCCACCTGGCCTCTTTCTGTAAATCTTTTTTTTTTAATACTTTAAATTCTAGGGTACATGTGCACAATGTGCAGGTGTGTTACATATGTATACATGTGCCATGTTGGTGTGCTGCACCCATCAACTCGTCAGCACCCATCAACTCGTTATTTACATCAGTTATAACTCCCAGTGCCATCCCTCCCCCCTCCCCCATCCCCATAATAGGCCGTGGTGTGTGATGTTCCCCTTCCCATGTCCAAGTGATCTCATTGTTCAATTCCCACCTATGAGTGAGAACATGCGGTGTTTGGTTTTCTGTTCTTGCGAAAGTTTGCTGAGAATGATGGTTTCCAGCTGCACCCATGTCCCTACAAAGGACACGAACTCATCCTTTTTTATGGCTGCATAGTATTCCATGGTGTATATGTGCCACATTTTCTTAATCCAGTCTGTCACTGATGGACAGTTGGGTTGATTCCAAGTCTTTGCTATTGTGAATAGTGCTGCAATAAACATACGTGTGCATGTGTCTTTATAGCAGCATGATTTATAATCCTTTGGGTATATACCCAGTAATGCGATGGCTGGGTCATATGGTATTTCTAGTTCTAGATCCTTGAGGAATCGCCATACTGTTTTCCACAATGGTTGAACTAGTTTACAGTCCCACCAACAGTGTAAAAGTGTTCCTATTTCTCCACATCCTCTCCTTTTTCTATAAATCTTAAGGAGGTGTTATGAAAGAAGAGAATGAGAAAATTCGTTATTTTGACACCTTTTCGGGTTTAACAGTCGTTTGTTTCTCTATGTTGACTCTTGCCATTAGACCTGGTTATCACTGCTGCCTTTTCCGTGTTCCTTCCTTGTAGATCTGGGACATGACGCCTGTAGTGGGCTGCAGTCTGGCAACTGGGTTTTCTCCACACTGATCTGAGAGCTGGGCGACATCCACAGCTAAGAACAGCAGCTCCACCAAATGAAGTCCTTCCCGCGCAGCTCCACAGTGCTGTCTCGTGAATGGACAGTAGCCACTTACAAACAAATCAACATTTTTAGAAAGGAAATGTAAAAGTGTGTTTTGGGGCATTTGCGGAACTTACCTGTGGGGACTAATATGTGAAAGGTCTCTCTGTAGTGGTTCCCTGAAGACTGGAATTACTTCAGTGAAACTTCCCCATGAACAGTGAGCTAATGTGTAGTGAAAAAATGAGCTAGCAAATGAGTTTTAGCAGGGACAAAAAGTGAAAAAAGTGAACACTTAGAACTTTCTCAAAGCAGTCACAAGTACAGACACTTCACTTAGCCTAGGGGGCCTTCCAGGGTTCTTGTGGCTGTTGTCAGAGCAGGAGCTGGGGGAAGGAAGACTTGTTCTCTCTTTCTTGAGGGGTGGCATTAGGAACTTACGAAACCAGAGACCTTTCCCTATGAGCTGGCAGTATGTGAAATCGTCTACACTTAGTTATTGATAAACTTCTTAAAGAGATCTGTTATTTTCAGGTAGTGCCATAATCTGCGCTTAGCATTGGCTTTCTTCAATAGTTTCTCTTCCCAGCCAGTATGCCACAGGTGAACTTTTGAGGTTGTCCTTAAGTAAGTTGTGAAATTTCTCTAATATCCAAGGCAGTCCGCATGCTTCCCTTTCCCCCAAATTCTGAGGACAAAACTTTTTTATGGTGCTGTTAACATGGGAGTCACACAGACGCCTGACTTTTTCTCATTGCCGTTAGTAATAAGTGATGGAAAACCCAGCCACCATTGTGATGCGAAATGATCTGTCTGTTGCCTGGAACAGCCCAGTCCTCTTAACTGAAACAGCATTCTACTTGTTGTTCCAAGATGAGCCTCTGCAATATTCTGGCAATTTAATATACCCCCACAAAAGCACTCTACAGCTTTTACACTATTTTGACTTTGAGTTATAACTAGTATTATTCATGTTTTCATAAAAAGAAGTTAGTGACCCAGAGCTGTCACAATAATTCCCAACTCGCAAATTGCTTTCCTAACAACTAGCAAAAGCTGTTGTTCATAAAGGCATTTCTAAAGGTTTTGGGCGCTGTGTACCAGGATGAGGAAGAGAAGAAATGAGGAGCCTGTGTTTTAATATTCCAGTATTTGTGTGTGTGATTTTTTTGGACAACAGTACATCGTATATCTATTTCTCTAGGGATATGGAAGTACGTGGAGAAGGGCCTACCTTTTTAAAGGACAAATATAAAAATAGATAGCAACAGTATCTTTGCTAATCTTACTAATGGATATTGATTTAAAAAAAAAAAAAAAAAACACCTCAGTACTGCATCACTGTGTTGGGATCATACCAAGACAATAGGGTCATTCCATATGATAAAACTAAAGGACTACATCTGTTTTCTAATGACATCTTAGAGGGACTGAGAAGTTTAAGGTGGCAATTAAACTAAGATGTCTTAATGGCTGTGTGACACTGGTAAGGAAAGGAAAGGGGCTCGGGCGCATCAGGTACTGGAATGACATGCATTCAACGTTGACTTATCTTCAGAAATAAGACTGAAGAGTTTTGTTGTTCCTTAGAGTTTACGTGTTACATCACCTAAAGAGATTTCTTTTAAAAACTTTCTAGACTCTTTGCAAAATGTGTATTACTAACATAGTTTGGAAGAAAAACTGAGTAGTGGTAAGTTTTGTTCAAACACAGTGTTGAATGTTAAGCTTCCTGTATTAATTTTAGTTCAGTTAATGGTTCAGCCCATACAAAGGTGCTATCCTAGGGATTTTATGAAGTCCTGAAAGGAAAATAGAATATGATCAATTCCTTGCCCTGTGGAAGAGTGCAGAACTGTGGTTTTGTTTTCCTTTGACTTCTGTAAAATGTGACCGGTTGACATCTGTGGTAGTTTGAACAGAATATCTCACAGCTGCTGAGTTTACTCCATAGCTTTCAAACCTTTTTTATTTTAAGAAATTCTTGAAAAACCCTATGTTCCATGGGAACATAAAGTTATTATAGTGCCTCCGAAGGGGTTAATATAAATCAAGGAGGAAATTTATATTTAAGGACGAATTGGAATGACGTATCTTAGAAAAGGAAAGGCAGATGTTTCTGTACAGCTTGTCCTCCACCAGGCCTATCATCATTTTTCTTTTTAGAGACAAACATGACAGGCTTGTCTTGTCTCTCTCACATGCTAGGTAGCAAATGGGGTGATATTTTTATAGAAGTGGGCAAAAATTATTTTCTCAATTTTACTGAGTAGGCACAGAAGGAAAGTACAGATAGTCTGATCGTTATTGCCTTATTTTGACAGCATTTCTCTTAAATGGGTCATTTAAATTAGTTCTTCAAGTAACAGTTTACTGGTTCCATTCCTGAATATGCAGGCTAATTTGTACAGATAGGGATTAAGGAATACAGACTATTAGAGAAGATCCTTATATTTAGATCTAGTACATATGTGATAAGGAAATGCCGATTCTTCATTATAAACAAGGTTTAAAACTACTCTTTCTTAGTCCAAATGATAGCAATACCCCTATAGCATTAGGTAGAAACAAATTATTCATTACATTGTAAATCTCTTTACCATGTCCTAGCTCTGTCCTGCTATCTAAAGGATATAAAGAAATAATATTGCTCTAGAATGTATCACTTTGTTCTCCCATGAAAGAATTCAGTTTGTTAGTACCTATATTTTTAAACTGGTGAAACTGACCCAGATATGTAATAAATACCATAGTAGCTCAGACCCGAGGAGATATTTTTCTAAAATCAGTTTTCATTAAAGTACTTTCTACTTCCGTTACTGGATATGGTATCTCCTAAAATGTAAAAAAACAAGCAAACAAAAAACAAACAAACAAACAAAAAAACCTGTTACTCTAATGATAAACCATCTGCTCCTCATAAGTGTGAGGCTTAACAAATAAGTAATACATGCTATATTTATTCAAGTGTCTATTGCTTAATTGTTAATTGTGAGCAGATTTATTGAATGCCTATTCTATTTTCTGCAGTTTACAATACAATAACTCTTGGAGTAAGCTGAAGTTTAATTGTGCAACACATTTGTATTAGAGTACAATTTAAAGTGTTTTTCTCTATAGCCTTTTTTGACGGGGGAAGCAAAGGGTAATGTTAATTAGTACACTTTGTTCTTGTACTAGCTATGTTTCTATAAAATATGGTGCCCTGTGTATCCCAGAGATGCTAGAAAACTTTGTTCTTTGCTCCTGTTTGTGGGTTCTTTTTTTGTTTTTGTTTTTGTTTTTCAGAAAATGCACACAATAAAACATTCCTCGCTTGTTCCTATGTTTGCCTAATACCACTTTTGTTGTAGTCGGCCTGGACGTAGGGCAATAACAGTAGCAACCATTTATTCAGCACCCTCTGTGCTGGGTGCTTTCACTCCATTATCTTACTCAATCCTGGCAACACTTGGGCAAGGCATTATTCCTCCCATTTTGCTGATGAGAAAACCAAGAGAGTTTGTGTTGTTAAGTCAGTCTGTCTGACTTGAAAGCACACGCCTTCTTCCTGCCTCTGGCCTGAACGTGCTAGCATATCATTTGTGTTTTCTGTAAGGGAGGTGGGTATGACTGTCTCTGCCGCCTGAGGTAGCAGTCAGCATAGTGCAGGATATTTAGGCTGTCTGACTACACAGAGCCATCTGCTGATACCAAGATCAAGCTCTACTTCTCCTCAGCAGCTCAGTTTTGTGAGTGAACACGTGTGGTTCAGACCCAGAAGAACTGATACCTCAACTAAACCAATAAGAGATTGATTTAGAAACCAGAAAGGCAGTGAATAGTATGTTTTTCAAAATTGATATGGCTTTCTTTTCTCTCATCACCGAAATATTATCTTACTATAATAAAAAGAAAAGGAGGCCGGGCACAGTGGCTCATGCTTGTAATCCCAGCAGTTTGGGAGGCCAAGGCGGGTGGATCACGAAGTCAGGAGTGCAAGACCAGCCTGGCCAAGACGGTGAAACCCCATCTCTACTAAAAATACAAAAAATTAGCCAGGCATGGTAGCAGGCACCTGTAATCCCAGCTACTCAGGAGGCTGAGGCAGGAGAATCACTTGAACCCGGGAGGCAGAGGTTGTAGTGAACTGAGATCGTGCCACTGCACTCTAGCCTGGGCAATAAGAGGGAGACTCCATCTCAATAAATTAATAATAATAATAATGATAAGAAGAAGAAGAAGAAGAAGGAGAAGGAGAAGAAGAAGAAAAGGAAAAGAAAAAGAACCAAAAAGTATAAAACAAGTTGTTTTTAAAATCATCTCATCCTACCACCTGGAGAAAACACCATTAAGCTTATCCTGTATATCTTTCCAATTTTTTTAAAATGTCTCCATAGATATGTAACACATACTTAGAGATACATTGTTTTAATGGGACCATACTTGTTTTCCACTTGATACATTATGGATAGTTTGCCCATATCAAAAAGTAGAGCTCCATGTTAGTATTTTTTATGACTGCGGCCGTTGCAGTAGACATTCGCTCTTGCCATCATCTGGACACATGTTGGGATCCCACGTCTCCAGCTGAGGTCAAGAAAGGCCCTTGTAACTTGCTTTGGTAAATGAAACGTGGGCAGAACCTCCTTACTGCAGGTGAGAGGCTCTGGTACCATGACACTTTATTCTATGCCCCTCATGAAGCATGTGTTGGTGAAGTGTGACGCTAAGCCATTCTACAGATCACAACTGCTCTAGGACTGCAGTGGACTTTGCATGATGGAGAAATAAGTCATTCTTCTAGTCCATTGAGGCAGGGGTGTGTGGTGTGTGTGTCACGGATGGGAGAGTGGCTGGGGATTTGTGTGTGTCAACTACAGCATAATATTAGCGTGTATAGCAGTATTCCACTGTCCTACTATGTGACTAAACTGTCATGTATTTTACTAATCTCATAACATTAGATTATATATGTTTAGATTATCATTTTAATTACAACACTAAATATTTAAAAAAATTTTTAATTTAAAAATATACAAGCTCAGCATGCTTATATGTTTATCTTGCCCACTTTTCCAATTATTTTCTGAGGATAAAGTCTTAGAAAGTGGGAATTGCTAGGTCAGAATATGCATGTTAATGCATGTTATTAAATTTTTTTATTGTTATTGATATTATCCTCACACTGTTGCCAAGATTTGAATTTGTGTTTTTGGATAGGCAATAAAAAGATAGGCAATAAAAATCTCTTAGTGTCTTAATTTATGGAATGGCAGTTAGTTTACAGTGAAAATAATATCACTTTCCCAAGTGGAAAACTGGAAATTCTGAGGCCAAAGTCCAGCCTCCTTTTCTAGTAACCCTGTATTGCAAAGCAATTATTTACTTCTTATATTCTCCAAAGAGCAGTGATTCTTAATTGGTGTTTTATAATACCATATTTTCTTTATTTTGAAATTTTTTTTAAAAAAATTATACTTTAAGTTCTGGGATGCATGTGCAGAACATGCAGGCCTGTTACATAGGTATACTAATGGTGGTTTGCTGCACGCATCAACCCATCATCTACATGAGGTATTTCTCCTAATGCTATCCCTTCCCTAGCCCCCCACTCCCCGACAGGCCCCAGTGTGTGATGTTCCCCTCCCTGTGTCCATGCGTTCTCATTGTTCAACTCCCACTTATGAGTAAGAACATGTGGTGTTTAGTTTTCTGTTCCTGTGTTAGTTTGCTGAGAATGATGGTTTCCAGCTTCATCCATGTCCCTGCAAAGGACATGAACTCATCCTTTTTTATGGTTGCATAGTATTCCATTGTGTATATGTCCCACATTTTCTTTATTCAGTCTACCATTGATGAGCATTTGGGCTGGTTCCAAGTCTTTGCTATTGTGCACAGTGCTGCGATAAACATATGTGTGCATGTGGCTTAATTCTTTCTAGAAAGTACATTTTATTTTTTAATTTTTGAGATGAAGTCTGGCGCTGTCACCCAGGCTGGAGAGCAGTGGCATGATCTCGGCTCACTTCAACTTCCGCCTCCTGGATTTAAGCGATTCTCTTGCCTCAGCCTCCTGAGTAGCTGGGACTACGGGCACATGCCACCATGCCTGACTAATTTTTATATTTTTAGTAGAGACAAAGCTTCACCATGTTGGCCAGGCTGGTCTTGAACTCCTAACCTCAAGTGATCTGCCCGCCTTGGCCTCCCAAAGTGCTGGGATTACAGGCATGAGCCACTACCCCTGGCCTAATTTTTATCCAAAATGGATTAACATTAATGCACAGCAAAGAATGGAGGGGTGCCCCAAAATCGAGCTAATAAATTTGAAAGAACCTGGGACTCAGTCTTCTAGAGTGCAGCTGTTAAACCTATGATGCTCTTAAAGGACTTTTACTTAAATCCTCCTTTGTAACAGGGATTACTATCTCTTCCTATAATACTGAGAATAGCCAATAGCTTTGCAGACTCTACCGTGAAAATCAAACACAACTAACAAAAGTTACAAAACAATTGCATGATTTTAGTATTTCAAATTTCCAAGTATCATTCCTTTATTAAATAAATGTGATATTGAGTTTTGGCAAGATAATAGTAAACAACCAGATTTTTTAATACATGTAGATTTCTTTGGTTAATTCTGTGATATCAAGATTGTAGGCTTGCATAATTTGTTGAATTCAGAATACCTTAACTCGGCCGGGCGTAGTGCTTCACGCCAGTAATCCCAGCACTTTTTCAGGCCGAGGCGGGCAGATCACCTGAGGTCAGGAGTTCAAGCCCAGCCTGGCCAACATGTTGAAACCTCGTCTCTACAAAAATACAAAAATTAGCTGGGCATGATGACGGGCGCCTGTAATCCCAGCTACTCAGAATGCTGAGGCGGGAGAATCACTTGAACCCAGGAGATGGAGGTTGCAGTGAGCTGAGATTGTGCCACTGCACTTCAGCTGGGGTGACAGTGCGAGACTGTGTCTCAAAACAAACAAAAAAACCTTAACTCAGAGAAAGGAAAATTGTTTTTAAACAATTTCACATTTATATAAATGATTCTTCTAGATCTACCACATGCTTAAACTCTTGTTGTGAGACTCAACCCATGCATGATAATGGCCTGTAACCTGCCTTTCTACTCTAGCTTGGAAGCCTCTGGAAGACAGGGGCTGGTCTTTTTATCCTCAGTGTCCATCACACAAGACCTGCTCAGTCCCTGATCTTTAGACCTTTAATTTAGGTCTTGTTTTCATTTATTCCACAGTTTGGAGAGCAAAACTGGATACGTTTCTTCCCATGCTTTGAAAATGCCACATTAGGCTGAATGTGTGGAAAGTTCTGTTGTGCAATTTTCCTCAAGCTGTTGGGGTTAGAGGAACTCATTAAAGAGCAACTTTTATAATTGGGAACATCTGGTTAAATGAATACACTGTGGTGTTAGGAAGAAAGGGAGAGAAAAAGGAAAACATACAGTCAGGCAGAAATGTGTTCATTTCTGGACTTAACCTGTATAAAAACAATTCTTTGCTCAGGTGATTTGAGGACTTTATTTCTAAGTTATTCATGTACTTTTTTTTTTTTTTTTCTGGAGACAGAGTCTCACTTTTTTGCTCAGGCTGGAATGCGGTGGCGCAATCTCCGCTCACGGCCAACTCCGCCTCCTGGG
The DNA here is from genome assembly GCF_002776525.5 of Piliocolobus tephrosceles. Taxonomy (NCBI): domain Eukaryota; kingdom Metazoa; phylum Chordata; class Mammalia; order Primates; family Cercopithecidae; genus Piliocolobus; species Piliocolobus tephrosceles. Next base: position 110,350,000 of record NC_045444.1, on the reverse strand, counting down.
GTCAAACGATTCTCCAGCCTCGGCCTCCCAAGTAGCTGGGATTGCAGGCATGTGCCACCATGCCTGGCTAGTTTTTATATTTTTAGTAGAGATGGGGTTTCACCGTACTGACCAAGCTGGTCTTGAAATCCTGACCTCAAGTGATCCACCCGCCTTGGGCTCCCAAAGTGCTAGGATTACAGGCACGAGCCACCACGCCTGGCCTTTTCATGTACTTTCATATTTCTTGTATTGTCAGGCATATATTATCTATTATCTGAGGGAGTCATATCAGCTGTTATCTGTCAAACAAATCTCAAGTTGAACTGTGTGCCGACAACATAGGTGAGCTTGCAGACATAAACCTTGGCACAGGCCTAATGGCACTACCTTCCAATAGAGCCCCGCAACAGCCACTTCTCACCATTCTGCTGCTACTCATGGGGCAGCCCACACTCATCTATTCCAGTAGCCCCCTGGGTTAGTCAGGGTTCTCTAGAGGGACGGGACTAATAGGATCGATAAATCTATGAAGGAAATCTATGAAGGAAATCTATGAAGGAAAGTTGACTCACACGATCACAAGGTGAAGTCCCATCATGGGCCGTAATAGGTCTGCAAGCTGAGGAGCCAGGAAGCCAGTCCAAGTCCCAAAACCTCAAAAGTAGGGAAGCCAACAGAGCAGCCTTCAGTCTGTTGCTGCAGGCCCGAGAGCCCCTGGCAAATCACCGGTGGAAGTCCAAGAGTTCAAAAGCTGAAGAATTTGGAGATGTTCGAGGGCAGGAGGCACCTGACATGGGAGAAAGACAGAGGCCAGATGATTCAGGCAGTCTAGGCCTTTCGTGTTCCTCTGCTTGCTTTTAATCTAGCCATGCTGGCAGCTGATTAGATGGTGCCCACCCAGACTGAGGGTGGGCCTGCCTCTCCCAGTCCACCAACTCAAAGTTACTCTCCTTTGGTAGCACCCTCATAGACACACCCAGGAACAGTACTTTGCATCTCTCAATCAAGTTGACACTCCGTATTAACCATCAGCCGGGCGTGGTGGCTTATGCCTGTAATCCCAGCACTTTGGGAGGCTGAGGTGGGTGGATCACGAGGTCAGGAGTTTGAGACCAGCCAGGTCAACATGGTGAAACCTCGTCTCTATTAAAAATACAAAAATTAGCTGGATGTGGTGGTACACACCTGTAATCCCAGCTACTTGGGAGGCTGAGGCAGGAGAATCGCTTGAACCTAGGAGGTGGAGGTCGCAGTGAGCCGAGACCGCGCCATTGCACTCTAGCCTGAGAGACAGAGCAAGACTCTGTCTCAAAAAAAAAAAAAAAAAAATTAACCATCACACCCCCTAACCACTCTCGTTGTTCCTGCCCCTGCCACTATCGGCTTGTTCTCAATGCCGCTATCAAAACGTGATTCAAATCATGCCATTCCTGTACCAAAAAATAAACTTCACAGCTCCCCTCCCATTCATAGTAGAAGTTGCAGTTCTAAAATGTCCATCATTCTCTCCCTGGCATCTCCCCCTAGTCTCCCTGCTGACTCCTATCAAGCCACACAGTTCTCTGTTATCCTCCCTCTAACCTCTCTAAGAACAGGGAATTTGTGCATACAACATGAGCACAGTGTCAGGCACGTGGTAGGCACTTAATACATAATGATGCTTGCATATGTATAATTTAGGTGCTCTATGCATAAATGAAAAGGAAATTAGGTGGATTTGCTTAGGGTGTGAGCCTGTAGTGAAAGTTCTGAATGGCTGTTCCCCTACCGTGATCATTCCTACCCATCCCATTACACCTGCCAAGCTATCGTCACAATCTCCAAAGGCTGAAAGGAGCATTTAAAGGAAGGTTTAGGAGAGATTATAAAGGATAAATACATGAGGGATGTGATGAGATTTTTCTTGTCTTTCTAAAATATCAAACTCCAGTTCTGCAGGGTCTGATCATCATTAAGCCTTCTTTAAGACAACTTCACTTTGCAGCTTATGTTTGTATGTGTGGTGTGCTGGTTTTAAAATATTTCTGCAAATGTCTATTTTTTATTTTTTGAGACAGGGTTTTGCTCTGTCACACAGGCTGGAATGCAGTGGCATGATTATAGCTCACTGCAGCCTCAAATTCCTGGACTCAAGTGATCCTCCTGCATCAGCCTCCTGTGTAATTGGGGCTAGAAGGATGCACCACCACACTCAGCTTTAAAAAAAAAAAAAATTGTGGAGACAGGGTCTCACTGTGTTGATCAGGCTGGTGTCAAATGCCTGGCCTCAGTTATTCTACTGCCTCAGCCTCTGAAAGTGTTGGGATTACAGGCATGAGCCACCACACCCAGCTGTGCACATTTTCTTATTTATTTATTTATTTTGAGACTGAGTCTGGCTCTGTCGCCCAGGCTGGAGTGCAGTGGCGTGATCTTGGCTCACTGCAAGCTCCGCCTCCCGGGTTCATGCCATTCTCCTGCCTTAGCCTCCCAGGTAGCTGGGATTACAGGCGCCTGCCACCACGCCTGGCTAATTTTTATTTTTTGTATTTTTGGTAGAGATGGGGTTTCACCATGTTAGCTAGGATGGTCTCGATCTCCTGACGTTGTGATCCGCCCGCCTCAGCCTCCCAAGGTGCTGAGATTACAGGCGTGAGCCACTGTGCCTGGCCTAGCTCTGCACATTTTCAGACCTTCCTTCCACCTATTGAGTGGTGGGGTCTGTGTGTCCCTCCCCTTGAATTGGGGCTAATCACTAATAGAATCACTAACAGAATATGACAAAACTGACACTGTGCAATGTCTGAGGCTAGATTAGAGTATGTCATGCAGTTTATATCTGGCTCTCTATGGGAAGCCAGCTCCTGAGACCACCAGGTGTTCTGGTTGACAACTGAGCTGAGTTCCCAGCCGACCACCAGCAGCGTCAACTACCAGCCACGTGAGTGTGCCATCTGGGCATCCAGCCCCACTGAGCTTGCAGTGCGGTTGCAGATCCAGCCGGCAATGGTTGCAGATTTCATACAACAGCGTGAAAGGCCCCAGGTGAGGATAGTCCAGCTGAGCTCTTGAATTCCTGACCCACAAAATAGTGATCAAAATAAAATGGCTGTTTTAAATCACTAAGTTTTGGAGTGATTTGTTACACAGCGATACTAAGCTGAACAATAGGCCCCTGGTCTCTTAATTCCTCGTCTCGGGGGCAGAAGGCAGAGCAGTTTTCCAAGCAGAAAAAGTGATGTGGTTAAGGAGCCTGCCCAACCTAGTCAGTGTAGAGCCAGGATTCAATTGCAGCCCTTGTTGGCTCCCATGTGTGCTTATTCTTTCTGCTAGAGCACTCTAGAGACGTTCTTTCTCAACTGGAAGTTTATATGCTGGCATTCTTAGTATGTGCTGTTTTTGTGTTTGTTTGTTTGTTTGTTGAGTTGGTGCTTCCACTCTGTCACCCAGGCTGGAATGCAATAGTGCAATAATGGCTCACTGCAGCCTCCAACTCCTGGTCTCAAGTGATCCTCCTGCCTCAGCCTCCCAAGTAACTGGGACTACAGGCGTGCACCACATGCCCAGCTAATTTTTGTATATTTTGTAGAGACGTGGCCTCCCTATGTTGCCCAGGCTGGTCTTGAGCTTCTAACTGCAAGTAATCTTCACACCTGGCCTCCCAAAGTGCTGGGATTACAGGTGTGAGGCATGGTGCCCAGCCTGCTTCTTTCTCACATTTACTGCTGTCTCTATATAAGTCAGAATTAATTGTTGCTTAATGGATGTCACTGCTTTCTGAATTTCCCCTCTCCCATATCAATAGATATTTCAATATATTTATATCTACAGTCCACTTAATTCATTTACCCATTTATTCAATTTGAATGGTCTCTGTTCTTGTTGTTTACTGTCTGGTATAGCTTGAACACATTGCTACTTAAAACTGTTAAAGCCAGGTTGCTTTTTGTGCTAACTATAATTTTTAAATTGTAGATAAATAATTTCTAACTGTAAGTATTTAAGTATCTATGGTTTCCAAGTATTGGTATGTAAATGACCAACCTGTAGTTTATCGTATTTTTGCTGTGTTACTTCTGAACTGTTATATTTAGTTTTTATATTTACATTTTTACATTTATATTTACACTAATAGCACCAGATGTTCTGTTAATCAGGAATGCCAGATAAAATATGTTTTAACATCTTGCTAGACTTCTATTAATATTACATGGACATATTTAATAGAACAAAGATATTGATGAAATGTGGAAATGCGAGCAGCTTAGGCCACATGAATAAATGCCTTTGCTTGCTAACATCTTCAGCCTTTAGCATGTGGGGTGTGGGGTGGGGGAACTAGTCTGAAATACTTGGTTAGATGCCTTTATTGTCTATTGAGAAGAGGAGGCTACAGACATTTCATTATCCCATTGTGGAAAGCCATACCAAATATTTCATTTTAGAAGGATGAATGTGGGCTGAGCCCCGTGGCTTGTGCTTATAAGAGGCTGGGGAGGGAGGATGGCATGACTCCTGGAGGTTGAGGCTGCGTTGAGCCTAGATCACACCACTGCAGTCCAGCATGGATGACAGAGACCCTGTCTCAAAGAGAGAGAGAGAGAGAGAGAAGAAAGAAAGAAAGAAGGAAAAAATAAATAGAAGAGTGACATTGTCCACTGAGAGCTCTGTGATGAAGACAGCTGGTAACTATAGTAGTTACATGGTAACTTCCTTTGGCATGTAGGCTACATGCAAATTACAACGGCTTCAGAACACCTCAAGGCTTTTCAACCTTGACTTTTTAGTTTCAATTACAACTTAAATTCAGTGGAATCCTGTTCACCTTCAATCACTCTCTGGTGTCATCAATTGGTGCAAAATTTAAGGAGGTTCTGCCTCTTAGAATCTTGCAAGAGCAGGATTGATACCCCTCAGTCTTGACTCCTTAAATTCTCCACCCTAATGGCCAGGCTTTCCTCACCTTAATCCCAACCCTGAGTCACATTACCCTGATGTGCTTAGTATTTATCACAGCCTGAAACTACCCTGTTCATTTATTTACTAATACCAGTAAAGTATTTGAGATGGAGTCTCCCTATGTTGCCGATGCTGGTCTCCAACTCCTGGCCTCAAGGGATCCTCCTGCCTTGGTCTCCCAAAGTGCTGAGATAACAGATATGAGCCACCATGTTCAGCCCATAGTCTTTTATATTATTTCATTTTGGGATAGAGTCTTGCTCTGTCACCCAGGCTGCAGTGCATTGCACAATCATGGCTTACCGTAGCCTCGACCTCCAGGGCTCAAGGCATCTCCTGACCTCAGCCTCCCAAGGAGCTGGGACTATAGGCATGTGCCACCATGCTTGGTGATTTTCTAATTCCGGCATCCTTCTACATACATTAGCTGCTTTCTGCTGTAAGAAGAGCTTTTTCTTTACCTCATCTGTTTGCTTGTTTATTTATAAATAAATAAATCCATATTGACCTATGAGTTTTTATTTTGCTCAAAAGATTATGATGCTTAATTATTACTATTTATTTTGTTGCTCAAATTGTTCTAAAATTTGCCAGTGGGAGCCCTTTCAGGCTGGTTCCCTTATCCTCTTGACCTGTCACTTTCATTCTTTGTGTACTTCCTTGCTTTCTAGCACAAGGAGACATTTCAGATTTTTTTGGTACTCTCCTCGTGTCAGCTGTGGTATGTGCCATTTCTTCAAAAAGCTGTAGTTCCTTTCATGGTAGTTAGAAACCAGATCCGGGTGCTGGGTGTGTTCACTGCTTCTGTGGTGTGCCTACTTCTAGGCCTTCTCAATGGAGAGAGCTTAGGAACTATTAATAGGTGTACATATCTACACACACAGATAGACTTACACACACGTGTACCTACATACCTGCACACACAGATGTATATTTCTGTACCTCTATTCTGCAGTCTTCATGATAGCTTCAATTCTAATCCAACACTACAGGGCTCATACATCATCCTCCCTTTCTAGATTTATAACTCCCTTCCATGACTGTGAGAAACCTATCTCCCATTATTCATAATAAATCTGTTTGTTGAATCCTAGAACATACAGAAAATAGTTTCAGATCTCCTAATGCATACCTCTAAGAAGAAGAAGAGGAGGAAGAGGAAGGAAGAAGTGGAGGAGGAGGAGGGGGAAAGACAAGAAGTTGTTTCCTAATTCAAGTTCAATATTTAAGAGTTATTCATCTTGGCCAGGTGCAGTGGCTCACACCTCTAATCCCAGCACTTTGGGAGGCTGAGGCAGGTCGATCACCTGAGGTCAGGAGTTTGAGACCAGCCTGGCCAACATGGTGAAACAAAAGGTGGAGGTTCCAGTGAGCAGAGATCATGCCACTGCACTCCAGCCTGGGAGACAGAGTGAGACTCTGTCTCAAAAAAAGAAAAAGAAAAAAAAGAAATGTGCATTTTAACCTAGGGTTATTTCAAATCTTTTTTTTTTTTTTTTTTTTTTTTTGAGGCAGGGTCTTGCTCTGTAGCCCAAGCTGGAGTGCAGTGGCATGATCTTGGCTCACTGCAACCTCCACCTCCCAGGCTCAAGTGATCCTCCCGCCTCAGCCTCCCGAGTAGCTAGGATTATAGGCATATGCCACCACACCCAACTAATTCTTTGTATTTTTTGTAGAGATGGGGTTTTGCCATGTTGCCCAGGCTGGTCTTGAACTTCTGAGCTCAAGCAATCCACCTGTCTCAGCCTCCCAAAATGTGCCACTGTGCTTGGTCCTTCTTATTTAATTATGATAAAAAAAAAAAAAAAAAACTAAGTCCTAATTATGCAATGATGTAAAATGTGTGCCTGGCATCTGAGAATGTAAGGTATATATCATTCACATGACTCCCTACAAATTTTTTAGAAAAATTTTAAACATTGTTTTACAAAGACAGAGATTACACTTGTGTGAATTTGAACCATTTAAAACTTGGTAATGTAATGGATGAAGAGTAAGAAGGAACTTTTATGTATGTTTTTAGATTTCAAATCTTCAAAGGTAGTTTTTTAAAAAAATCTATCTTTTTTGCCGGGCGCGGTGGCTCAAGCCTGTAATCCCAGCACTATGGGAGGCCGAGACGGGCGGATCACGAGGTCAGGAGATCGAGACCATCCTAGCTAACACGGTGAAACCCCGTCTTTACTAAAAAATACAAAAAACTAGCCGGGCGGGGTGGCGGGCGCCTGTAGTCCCAGCTACCTGGAAGGCTGAGGCAGGAGAATGGCGTAAACCCAGGAGGTGGAGCTTGCAGTGAGCTGAGATCCGGCCACTGCACTCCAGCCTGGGCGACAGAGCCAGACTCCGTCTCAAAAAAAATAAAAAATAAATAAAAAATAAAAAATCTATCTTTTTTAAAAAAACTAAAATTTGTTTAATCTGGCGTTTTATATGTAAAAATGTATTAACTAAGGATAGCATACAATTAAGCACCTAATTGTGTTGAAAATGCAATTGCACATTTAGAAAACTTCTCCCTAGTTTGTGAAGTTGTTTCTGTGCTCTTATAATCATTTCAATTGCTTTTTAATCTCTCTATTTAAACTATGTGTCTACATCTTAATGAAGATTAAGTGCATAGTGCTGGATTTATTTACACCAATTGCCTAAGTCTCAAAACCAAGTCACAGCAGGATCCAGGAAAGCAGTTACATCTCAGAGAATAAAACACAGTTGCAGAATTTATTCCAGTGTTTACACTAGAAGCCAAATACTGAAAGGAACGTAAAAGGAAGTGGGTGTGCTTTGAGTAAGTCTTGAAGCCTACTTAACTTTTTTCCCCCCCATCAAGGGCCTTATTAGAGTTAATTTAATGAACAACAAAAAAAACATGATTCGGCCGGACACGGTGGCTCACACCTGTAATCCTAGCACTTTGGGAGGCTGAGGTGGGCGGATCATGAGGTCAGGAGATCAAGACCATCCTGGCTAATATGATGAAACCCCGTCTCTACAAAAAATTAAAAAATTAGCCAGGCGTGGTGGCATGCACCTGTAGTCCCAGTTACTTGGGAGGCTGAAGCAGGAGAATCACTTAAACCCAGGAGGTGGAGGTTGCAGTGAGGCAAGATCGTGCCACTGCACTCCAGCCTGGGTGACAGAGCGAGACTCTGTCTCAAACAAAAAAAAACAAAACAACAAAAAAACATGATTCAATATATTCTTCGAGGCATCTCTGATGAAGTGAAGGAAATTGGTTATTACCCAAAGCCAATTGGTGATTTTAACAGAGTCGAGTTAAAAGATAGGGCATTGAAGATACAGATGGATCCCTGCCTCCTGGACATTACATTGAAATATAAAGAAATGAAACAGGGAAATGTAGCTGAAATCTGGTGTCAAGTGACAATTGATAATCTATTTAAATATTTTTTATATAAATCTATAGTTTTATTAAGACAAAAACTGACAGTGTAGTATAAAGTTTACATTTAAACAAAGTTTACACAGAACTCTAACACATGCCTAAAAGGATTTTACAATGTAGCTCTAGATGCAAGTCTAGACAATATCAAGAACTGATGGATCTCATGACTCAAGACAGAGCATTTTGGGTATCAGTTACTTCTTAGAATTTCTTTAAAAAATTGTGTGTGTGTGTGCGCACGCGTGTGTGTGTGTGTTTTAAAGTGAACCACTGCCCAATATGAAAGTTTAATCTTCTCCTGAGACCAAGGCTTTTGAAATCACTAAACTCTTGGATCAATTCAGTGAAACTTGTGCTGTCAGTGACCGAACCCTGCCAACAATGGTTTCAGAGTTCCACGCTCAAAAAAGAGAATGATTCCAAGAGTTCTCCCCACCAAGGGTATGGGTCCTTGTCTTTCCCTACTGTCTTATCTCCTCTACCACCCTCTTCCTCTTTCTTAACACCTCAGCCAGTGGCTTGGATGAACAAGCTGATATTTATAATTTCATTACTGGAAAAGAAAGGGTCTTCTAATTTCAGGAATTAGCACCTCTGAGACAGAATAATCTACTTGTATTAATAAAAGACCTTCCCTCCTCATCGATTTCCATCTCCAAAATGGCAACTTTGGTAACTTATGAACTGACTTAGTCCTTTGCAGGAACAGCAATAAGTTTAGGCAGGGAACACCTTGACTTATAGGTTTCAGACATTCACAGCTTTTTTTTTTTTTTTTTTCTGAGACAGAGGCTCACTCTGTGGCCCAGGCTGGAGTGCAGTGGCCGGATCTCAGCTCGCTGCAAGCTCCGCCTCCCGGGTTCACGCCATTCTCCTGCCTCAGCCTCCCGAGTAGCTGGGACTACAGGCGCCCGCCACCTCGCCTGGCTAGTTATTTTTTTTGTGTGTGTGTGTGTATTTTTAGTAGAGACGGGGTTTCACCGTGTTAGCTAGGATGGTCTTGATCTCCTGACCTCGTGATCCACCCCTCTCGGCCTCCCAAAGTGCTGGGATTACAGGCTTGAGCCACCGCGCCCAGCCCATTCACAGCTTTTAAACAGTCTCTCACAGTCCTTATTTATGGTGCCAATGACATTTTTTTTTTTTTTAAGGTAAAATATTCTGGACATAGAAGCAAATCATTAGTTGTCTGTTCTTTTCCGTTGCTTCACCATTTCCCTATCAGGCCCCAAATGTTAACCAAAATGATGCTACCCATTCCCCTCCCCCCTCCCCATCCCTCCCTCACCCAAATAATACACCAGTAACAGCCAGAGACTGCACACATGCTATGCTGTAAAAATGCAGAGTTACCACTATTGGGAAGAAGGCTGTGGGTTGTGGAGATGCTCTTTGAAGATCTACAGTGTTTTTTTGCTCTCCCACACCCCCAATTCTGCAAGTTTTGTCCGTCATAGGAGGCCCTTTGCTTTTCTCAGCAAAGTGCAGAAAAGGTTGCCTTGAAGCACTTATCCCCTTTCCCCTCCACTGGGATGGGTGTGTCAACTATACAGCTTGAAACGGCTTTAAAGCACTTGGGCTGCTGCAGGGCACAGAAACTATACTGGCTCTTCAAAGGACATCTTCTCAAGCCACCTCTATGGTGTCAAGACAAGTAGAACTCCCTTTCCTTCCCACTTGAAACCCACAGTCAGATGTGACAGGGGTGGTACTCAGGAGCGTTAATTCTTGTCATCTTTTTTGTCATCATCCTCCGAGGGGTAGGAATGCCGCGTCAGCCTTTCCTCATAGAAGGATATGACAACCTGTGGGCACTTGACATTGGCTGCCTTGGCAGGGACCAGGAAGCCTCATCAGAGTTTTTCCATTTCATCAGGAACAGGAGCTCTCCACTGGAGTCTGTAGCTCCAGTAATCCCCCCCGCTCCTCAAGCAAAGCCTGGTGGCTTTTCTGACTCTTCTTTGTTCTTCTTTGGTTTGCTCTCCTCTCCCTTATCTTCAGAATCAGAATCAGCTTTGCGCTTGCCTCCCTCTGATTTCTCTGTCTCATGTGCTGTTTCTCTGTCTCATGTGACTGCAGAAACTCAGCAATGAGGTCGGGGCAATCCAGGTTCTCTTCTGGCTCCCATGTGTTGTCCTCATCTGAGAAGCCCTACCACCACTTTAGGAGGTATTCCACTTTGCCCTCTACCACTCGACGGTCGAGAACTTCTTCCACCACATATTCCTCTTCCTCCTCTTCTAGCACCTCCTCCACTTTCTTCTTGCTTTGTTTTTTCCCCATAGTGCCCGCCAGCTTTCTGGTGTAAAGGGTGACGCTGCTCAGAGCAGCGCCCAGGAGCCCGAGAGGAACCGGTGCTGCGCTACTGGCGCGTCGCGTCGGGTCGGCTGGGGGAGCGGCGCCCAGGAAGGCCGCAAGCCCGGTGGCCGCAGTGCAGCCCCTCACTGCAGCGGCGCACCGCAGGCCCGCGCAACGGCCCTCCCCTCGGCCGAACAAAAGAACCTGGCACGCAGCGCTGCCCGCCGCCCGCCCGCCCGCCGATAATCTATTTAAATCTTAATAAAAATTCCAAAGTCTTTGAGGAATATACAAGATTTCATAAGAAGGAAAAGTCCATCTTCCTGGGAAACTTCAGTTAATTAGAGATGACTCCTTACTGAGGTTGAGTGGGGATTGCCAGTTAGTTAAAGAGCAGTTAGATGGATGGGTGAAGAGGCTCTGGGGGTTGTGTCAGTCATTCCAAGATGTATTCAACAGGAACCAAGCAAAATGGTGGAACAAGTCGACTGCTGAGGTAGGGTCCACATGGTTAGTACAGGAGGATAAAACGTTTGGAGGGAAAAAGAGAAGCCTTTCCCTGCTTCATCCTATTGACCTTTTGGCTAAAGAGATGTGATTGAAAAGGAAGTGGCTGATGCCCTAGGTGGAGAGGACAGTGAGAGCAGCTGGCTGTGGTCTCACGTGGGTTGCATTGTCTGTGTCCTGGGTCCTTTCCTTTCCTCTTTCCTTTTCTTCCTCCTTACTTTTCTCTTTCCTTTTCTCTTTCCCTTCCCTTTCCTTCCCTCTTCTTTTCTTCCCTTCCTCTCCTCCTCCCCTCCCCTCCCCTTTCCTTTCTGTTCACGTCCTCATTTTGGCAGAACACCTCCGATAAACTTTTTTTGAGATGGAGTCTCGCTCTGTTGCCAGGCTGGAGTGCAATGGCGTGATCTCTGCTCACTGCAACCTCTGCCTCCCGGGTTCAAGAGATTCTCCTGCCTCAGTCTCCTGAGTAGTTGGGACTACAGGCGCCCGCCACCACGCCCGGCTATTTTTGTATTTTTAGTAGAGAAGGGGTTTCACCATGTTGCCCAGAATGGTCTTGATCTCTTAACCTCGCGATCTGCCTGCCCCGGCCTCCCAAAGTGCTGGGATTACAGGCATGAGCCACAGCGCCCGGCCTCCATAAACTTCTTAAGGAAGAATGCCTGGGAGATGATTATGTTTTTAGTCTGCGATATGGTTAAGCATTTTGTCCTCACCCAAATCTTGTCTTGAATTATAATCCCCGTAATTCCCACATATCGAGGAAGAGACCAAGTGGAGGGAGGATCATGAAGGTGGTTTCCCCCATGCTGTTTTTGTGATAGTGAGTGAGTTCTCACGAGATCTGATGGCTTTGTAAGGGGCCCTTTCTCCTTTGCTTGACATTTCTCCTTCCTGCTACCTTGTGGAGAGAACCAGCTACAGGCAGTTCTTTATAACAGTATGAAAATGGACTAATAGTGGCCGGGCGCCGTGGCTCATGCCTGTAATCCCAGCACTTTGGGAGGCCAAGGAGGGCGGATCACCTGAGGTCAGGAGTTCGAGACCAGCCTGGCCAACATGGAGAAACCCTGTCTCTACTAAAAATACTAAATTAGCCAGGCATGGTGACGTGTGCCTGTAATCCCAGCTACTCAGGAGACTGAGGCAGGAGAATCTCTTGAACCTGGGAGGCAGAGGTTGCAGTGAGCCAAGATTGCACCATTGCACTCCAGCCTGGGCAGGAAGAGTGAAACTCCGTATATATGTATATGTATGCTATATATATATACATATATACTCATATATACGTGTGTGTGTGTGTGTGTGTGTGTGTGTATATATTTGCTGTCAGCCTATGATTTTAGGTTGTGTTCCTTTGAGGCCAAGCCTGTCTGGATGCAAAGTTGGTCACCTGTCTTTACAAGTAGGCTGCTCTCTCCTTTTCCAAATGGCCTGGCGTTACTGCTTTTATTGTGTGAGCACCTGAGTCCAGAGAGGGCAGAGAAGGTAAAGGTGAAGGAAGGGGAGAAGAATTCCCAATATGCATTGTTATTCTTTTCCAATCAAAGTACTAAATTTTTACCTGGATTATTTTATTTAATCCTTTAAATAACTCCTTGAGGTAGGAATTTATTTTTATTCCCATTTTATAGGTGAAAAAATGGTCCTCAAATTCTGCTTTTTCCCTTTCCCAAACACATCCTTTTATTGCCTGCCCAGGGATTCTGGGCTCCCAGAGGTGGCCAAAAGGAGGGGCTAAGGAACACGTTCATGACAGCCTAGGGTAGAAAGAGCTTGGACTTTGGCCTCAGACTTACCTTGGTTTGAATTCCAGTGCTGCTACTCACTGGCTGTGTTAACACTTGCAAGTTATGCAAACATTGTGGACATTCACAGGTTTTATTTTCTGTAAAATCAAAACCAGTGTGCAATGATATAATGTTTGTAAAGATTAAGACATGTAAAGTAGCTCGCCCAGTATCCTCGGTGGATAATAAATATTGGTTTCTTTCTGCTTCCTTCTTTCAATTGGAGATGATGGAGATGAACTGGAGCTTGAAGCTGCCTTGTGGAAGGAGATGGAGGAGAAGGAGCCTTTGTGGGAAGTGACTGGGAAGGCAAAGCTCACCCTGCAGTGGCGAGTTGCCATGTGTAGACTGATTGTTGCATCCTGAGTTCCTGGTTCACGGCCTAAAAAGAATGTAGGGTGAGGCTGGGCACAGTGGCTCACACCAGTACTCCCAAACTTTGGGAGGCTGAGGTGGGAGGATTGCTTGAGTACAGGAGTTTGAGACCAGCATGAGCAACATAACGAGATGTCATCTCTACAAAAAATACAAAAATTAGCCTGGTGTGATGGTTCATGCCTATAGCTCCACCGTCTCATGAAGCTGAGGCTGGAGGATCACTTGAGCCTGGGAGACTAAGGCTGCAGTGAGCAAGATCATGCCACTGCACTCCAGCCTGGGTGATGAAGTGAGACCCTGTCCCAAAAAAGAAAAGAAAAAAAGACTGTACGGTGTTTTTCCAAAAGGCTAGCACTGGGCAGTGCCAGTCAGTTTTCTGACCCAGCCCTTAGAATACTTGTTACCCCCTAGTTTCCTGGAAGAGGGAACTATAAAGACTGAATGAGCAGGGTGGGAGGTGTGGGTGAGGCCCACTTTCCGGGGTGGCCAGGATGCCTCAGCATGGGAGACACCCTCCAATGGAGCTGCGGGGCTGAGAATCAAGGTCCAGAAAGGAAGAGTATCTGGAACCCAGGAACATTCCTCAGGGGGATCTTTTTTTTCTTTTTTTGAGATGGAGTCTCACTCTGTCGCCCAGGCTGGAGTGCAGTGGTGTGATCTTGGCTCGCTTCACCCTCCGCCTCCCAGGTTTGAGCGATTTTCCTGCCTCAGCCTCCGGAGTAGCTGGGACTACAGGTATTTTGTATTTTCAGTAGAGGCGGGGCAGAGTGAGACTCTGTCTCAAAAAAAAAAAAAAAAAATGTTTGGAAAGGCATCAACAAAATATACTTACAGAATTAATGAATGAAGAACATTCATAACCCTGGTGCATAAAGAACATTTTCCCACATAATGCTTTCAGTTTTCTTTAGGTCAGAAGGTGGGGAAAAGCTCTTACTGGTAGCTATTACTCAAAATGAACACAGGAGGTCTCCACTGCCATGCCTTGGCCTAAAAGGATCTTCATTTTCCTTGGAAGTCATCTGCATCTGCCTCTCATAAGACTGTTAACTTAGTCCTTAAGGTTCAGAACAAAAATAGAAAATGTTTATGTGGGCCGGGCGCAGTGGCTCACACTTATAATCCCAGCACTTTGGGAGGCTGAGGCGGGCGAATCACATAAGGTCAGGAGTTTGAGACCAGCCTGACCAACATGGTGAAATCCTGTCTCTACTAAAAATACGAAATCAGCTGGGCGTAGTGGTGCTTGCCTGTAATCCCAGCTACTCGGGAGGCTGAGGCAGGAGAATTGCTTGAACCCGGGAGGCGGAGGTTGCAGTGAGCCAAGATCGCGCCATTGCACTCCAGCCTGGGCAACAAGAGTGAAACTCCGTCTCGGTGGGTGCAGGGGGGCGGAAAAAGAAAACATTTATGTGCTGCTCTGGGAGATTCATTTTGACCAGATATCCAACTCTGAGCATTCAGGCTCTGATTTTGCCTGAAAGTGTAAGTTTTATGCCAGAGAACCATCTAGGCAAATGTTCAGTGATGACTAAATGGCAGAGATGGAAAATGTAAGACATTCCCAGTCACCTCCCAAGAAAAACGATTTCCTGTGTTGCACATGGAGGATCGGGTAAGCAAGCACCCCACTGCTATGGCCTGGGAGGGGGGACACCATTTGAGAAAGGATTCAAAGAGAAAAAAATGAGACTGGGCGTGGCGGCTCATGCCTGTAATCCTGGCACTTAGCGAGGCCGAGGCAGGAAGATCACTGGAGCCCAGGAATTTGAGACCAGCCTGGGCAACATGGTGAGGCTCTGTCTTCACAAAAAGTAGAAAACTTAGCTGGGCGTTGTGGTGAACGCCTGTGGTTTCAGCTACTTAGGGGGCTGAGTTGGGAGGACCCTTTCAGTGCAGGAAGTTGAGGCTGCGGTGAGATATATAATTGCACCATTCACTCCAGCCTGGGTGACAGAGAACCTGTCTCAAAAGAGAGAGAGAGACAGAGAGCGAGAGAGGAACGGGGCTGTGTTCACGAGTTCTTTACCGATGAGGACTGATGAGGTTTGGGTGCCATTCTGCTCAATAAGCTAAAAGAAACAGGATGTTTTCTAATAAAATTCCATCTCTGTGTCAGAGCCCAGCAGGCCTGCCTCACCTGGATCTCCTCTCACCTGCTGCTGCCTCGACTCAGTCTCAGGCACCCTCTGTCTCTCCCATGCCCTTCACCTGGTTGGTCTCCTTTCAGGCTTCAGGGTAAATGTTTCTTCCTCAAAGAGTCTCTCCCAGAATTCCCCTATCTCAGTAGATTTCCCCATTATTCTCCATCACTGGCCCCTGGTTTTATCCATCAAAGAACTTTCATTATTTTTATTTTATTTCATTTTTTGAGACAGAGTCTTGCTGTTGTCGCCCAGCCTGGAATGTGATAGTGCAATCTCGGCTCACTGCAACCTCTGCCTCCCGGGTTCAAGCAATTCTCCTGTCTCAGCCTCCTGAATAGTTGGGATTACAGGTGCATGCCACCACACCTGGTTAAGTTTTGTATAAACTCACCTAGGGCAGGAGTACCATCTGTTTCATTCACTGGTGCATACTGTTGAAAGGAAAACTTCAGCTGAATTAAATTTAAAGGAGTTTAATTGAGCAAGGAATGATTCGTGAATCGGGCAGATCCCCAGAATCACAGCCGATTCACGGAGACTCCAGGGTTGCCTTATGGTCAGAACGAATTTATAGACAAAAAAAGGAAGCGATGAACAGAAATCGGCAGTGAGGTACAGAAACAGCTGGATTGGTTACAGGTTGGCATTTGCCTTATTTGAACACAGTTTGAATACTCAGCAGTCTGTGAGTGGGTTGGAGTATGGCCACTGGGATTGACTCAGGTGTTGTTACAGGTGCATGCTCCCAAGTGAGGTTTTCAATCTTGCCCGCCTATTAAGCCAGGTTGCAGTTTATCTACAAGGATTCAATATAGAAGTATGGAGTCCTTCTCAGGCCATATTTAGTTTGCTTTAACAATGTCTACCTAGCACATAGTAGGTACTTAATGTAGAATGGCTGAATCGAGTTTAATAAGGAAATAACTAATGGTGGGTGAATGAGGTGCTTGTGAATAAGGAAAGTGGCACTAGGAGCTTCTAATCATTTAACGATTATTAATACATTAATAGAAAATTAATGCAAGTTCCCCAGTCATTTATGTCCAAAAGTGAGGTATATTATCTGCCTTAAATCTGGTATTCTTTACCTAGATCAGCCTTCAAGGCTTCACTTGTGATGAGAGAACTGGGTATGAAGCAAGTGGGCTGAAGCGAACAGAAAAAGAATTCACTCTGAAGCCTGTGGAATGTGTTTGTCATAGGCAGAGAGAGAGAGCCGGAACTCTAAAGCCTCTACTGGTCATGGGGTAGATGCGGTCCAAGTAAGTTCTTTGCGTTTGCCTAGGACAGTGGTTCACAAATTTTGGTATCAACGAGAACAGTTAACTTCTATTTATTTATTTATAATAGATGGGCTATGCACCCTAAAGGAGGAAAGAGGAAATTGAAAGTTCAGGAACACAACAAGATGAAAACAACATTTTTGTTTTGAGACAGGGTCTCACAGCTGGGTGTGGTGGCTCACACCTGTAATCCCAGCACTTTGGGAAGCCGACACAGGTGGATCACAAGATCAGGAGATCGAGACCATCCTGGCTAACATGGTGAAATCCCATCTCTACTAAAATACGAAAAATTAGCCAGGCGTTGTGGCAGGCACCTGTAGTCCCAGCTACTCAGGAGGCTGAGGCAGGGGAATTGCTTGAACCCAGGAGGTAGAGATTGCAGTGAGCTGAGACCATGCCGCTGCACTCCAGCCTGGTGACAGAGTGAGACTCCATCTCAAAAAAAAAAAAAAAAAAAAAGAGAGAGAGAGAGACAGGGTCTCACACACTCTGTTGCCCAGGCTGGAACACACTGGCCTTATCTTGGCTCACTGCAGCCTTAACCTCCCGGGCTCAAGTGATCCTCTCACCTCAGCCTCCTGAGTAGCTGGGACTGCAGGCATGTGCCACCGTGCCGTGTTAATTTTTTATTTTAATTTTTATTTTTCGTAGAGTTGGGATTTTGCCAGGTTGCACAGGCTGGTCTTGAACTCTTGAGCTCGAGCTATCCACCCACCTCAGCTGTCCAAAGGGCTGGGATTACAGGCATGAGCCACTGCGCCTGGCTAGAACAGTTAACTTTTATCAAGCACTTCCTAGGTACCAGGCATCACGCTAAACACTTTTCAGGTAATTATTGTGGTTAATTCTCACAAGAAAACTGTGAGTTGGATACAAATATTATTTCCATTTACCGATGAGGAAACTGAAGCACGGAGAGGTGCTATAATTAGTCCAAGCTCGCTGTGGTTTTAGTGTGTTGCCTCAGTGACTCTGTGCACACCAAGCCTGGGGCCACTTCTCTGGGGGAAGGGTTTCCATGGCTTCCCTGAGGCCTCAGCAGGACTTGGCCCCCGGGTGTGTGAGTTCTCTCTTTGAATCCTTGGAACCTTGGCCCACATTCGGGGTGGCAACCCCACACCTCAGGCTGGACGAACAGATGTGAATGTGGTGTGCAGGACAGGGGGCCCTCTTCAGAGTTTTGCCCACAAACATCCACGGTTTGGGTAGAATAAGTACAGCTAAATGAGTGGAGAATGAAGGACAGGCATAAAGGAAAGCTCTAAGTCCAGATACAAACTGGAGGCTGCAAGGATAAGGGCAGTGGAAAGACCACGGGCTTGAGAGCCAAGATAACCCAAATTAGAATGCCAGTGCTTTGCTAGTGAGGTGATCTTAACAAATTACTTAATCATTCTGAGTCTGTTTTCTTGCTGATAAAAGAGAGATAATAACCTACACAGAAGACCTGGAACTATCTCAGTGCTTTCTAAAATATGTTAGGAAAGAGGAAACAAGTGTCAAGGAAAAGAATGTGGTTTAAGAAAATAGATAAAAGGAGGATGAGTTTGCAGAGAAAACCTCCATGCTGAATGAATTCCTGGAAGTTGATTGCTTCACCCATGCCTAACATCTCTAGGTCAAAGGGGCAGAATGTTTGACTTAAAGATAAGATGAACAGCCAGGACCTATTACCAACTAAACACTGTTTTAGACCCACATCAGAAAAAGCCAACATGAAACTACATTCTTAAGGTGGCATAATATCATAAGGACAGAAATTAGAAAGTAAAGTACTTGATTGCCTTATTTTTTTACTATTATTTTTTAAACAGAGATGGGGTCTTGCTATATTGACCAGGCTGGTCTTGAACTCCTGGCCTCAAGCAACCCTCCTGACTTGGCCTCCCAAAGTGTTGGAATTACAGGCATGAGCCACTGCAGTAGCCCTGATTGTTTTAAATAGAAGAAGGTAAAGTATTTTCTCACAAAAATTTCTGAATGTGGGAGGCAGCCTACTGACATTTTTTCATGTAAAGATCTCCACTTTACAGATCCACCAAATACCAGTATGCTTTTATATTCCTTACCCTGCAGAATCCTATGCATGTGACCAAGCAAACCCTGCTTCTGTATGTGATGACTGTTCTGCTTGTTTGTAGAGTTTCATGTGAAATTCGAGTGGGGCTCGCACTGCTGGTGATATCCCAAGGCATCTCATTCAGCTCTCACCATTGCTTTTATTTATTTTATTTTATTTTATTTTATTTTATTTTTTGAGACAGAGTCTTGCTCTCTCACCCAGGCTGGACTGCAATGGTGCAGTCTTGGCTCACTGCAACCTCTACCTCCTGGATTCAAATGATACTCAAGCCTCAGCCTCCTGAGTACTGGGATTACAGGTGCCCACCACCACACCCGGCTAATTTTTTTTGTATTTTTAGTAGAGACAGGGTTTCACCATGTTGGCTAGGCTGGTGTCAAACTCCTGGCCTCAACTGATCTGCCCACCTCAGCCTCCCAAAGTGTTGGGATTACAGGCATGAGCCACCGTCCTCAGCCCACCATGGCTTTTAAACGTGCTTGTAAGACTTCACCATCCTCACATGCTTTAGAAAAAGGTATTTTGAGCAGTGAGTGTGCAAGGCAGGTTTTCCATGCTGAATTTTATAATTTTAATTAACAATAGTTAACATTTTCCACTAGTGTTACCAGAAAGGGGTCCCTATCCAGACCCCAAGGGCGGATTCTTGAACCTCACGTAGGAAAGAATTCAGGGCAAGTCCGTAGAGTAAAAGTGAAAGCAAGTTAATTAGAGAAGTAGAGAAACAAAAGAATGGCTACTTCATAGACAGAGCAGCAGTACGGGCTGCTCAACTTAGTATACTTATAGTTATGTGCTCTTGATTATATGCTGAACAACGGGTAGATTATTCATGAGTTTTCTGGGAAAAGGACAAAGATTTCCCAGAACTGAGGGAACGGACTATATGGGGTAACCTCTATATAGGGTCTTTTAGAGTATATAGACTATAGTCTTTTAGACTATCTAGGATAACTCCTATATAGGGTAACTTTACAAATGCCATGGTACTTGTAAACTGTCATGGCACTGGTGGGAGTGTCTTTTACCACGTTAGTGTAATTGTGATATAATGAGCAGTAAGGATGACAAGAAGTCACTTTCATCACCATCTTGGTTTGGGTTGGTTTTGGCCAGCTTCCTTACCGCATCCTGTTTAATCGGCAGGGTCTTTGTGACCTGTGTCGCATGCTGACCTCCTATCTTATCCTGAGACTAAGAACGTCTAACCTTCTGGGAATGTGGCCCAGGAGGTCTCAGCCTTATTTTCCAAGCCCCTATTCAAGATGGAGTCACTTGGGTTCAAACACCTCTGATGGACGGGTACGGTGGCTCACACCTGTAATCCCAGCATTTTGGGAGGCTGAGGCGGGTGGATCACCTGAGGTCAGGAGTTCAAGACCAGACTGGCCAACATGGTGAAACCCCGTCTCTACTAAAAGTACAAAAATTAGCAGAGCATGGTGGCACGTGCTTGTAATCCCAGCTACTCAGGAGGCTGAGGCAGGAGAATCACTTGAACTCAGGAGGTGAAAGTTGCAGTGAGCTGAGATTGTGCCACTGCACTCCAGCCTGGGCAACAAGAGTGAGACTCTGTCTTAAAAAACAAACAAACAAACAACAAAAAAACACCTCTGATACTAGTAGTAATAATAACTATACTTATTGAGTACTGACTAATCCTACCAGCATCTTTAGGAGGCATAGGAATTATTATCTTCATTTTACAGATTAGGAAACTGAGGCAAGGCACAATGAAGTGAAGTATCTTGCCCAAAGTCATTTGGCTGGTAGGAGAAGAAGCTGGACCAGTGCTCAAGGTTTCTAGCTGCAGATGCTTCTCTTCTGCTGTAAGACAATCCGGGGCTCAGCACAGGACTATAAATCCTCAATACCCTGGGTAAGGCTTAGCTCTCAAACGTTTCGCTTTCCAATTCACTTGAGGGCTAGGTGACTGATTGTTCTCCATCGTCCCCAACCCTCCAAGCCCCCAACCATGCTACGGATTTTGAATCACCATCCTTGAGGTTTGTTTGGTCCCTTGCCCAATATATACATTTATCTAGTGACTGCGCTTATGCTGAACCTACACATGGTCATAGGATTACACAGGGAGTTCACCTAAAAGCAACAAAACCAAAGATTGCTCATCAGGAGCACCAGGGCTAATGATTCTCTGGCTGATGTTGAAATTTAACACCAACTATGGAGTTCAGTGTGTTGGATAGGGGGTTGGCAGGGATAGTATCAAGCTTCAGACCAAACCAAAGACCTTTCATGTATGAAGCTCTGTCCTACACAGCTCTAAACATGGCCCTAAACACCACTTTGTTGTACTGAGCAATTACCTACACCTTCTCCTGGAGTTCTAGGCCAGTGGATATGTCAAATAGCCATAAGCACCTTTTTTCTTTTTCTTTTCTTTCTTTTCTTTTCTTTTCTTTTTTTTCTTTTTTTTTTTTTTTTTTTTTTCTGAGATGGAGTCTCACTCTGTCGCCAAGGCTAGAGCACAGTGGCACAATCTCGGCTTACTGCAACTTCCATCTCCTGAGTTCAAGCAATTCTCATGCCCCAGCCTCCTGAGTAGCTGGAACTACAGGTGCATGCCAACACTCCTGGCTATTTTGTATTTTTTGGTAGAGACAGGGTTTCACCATGTTGGGCTGGGCAGGCTGGTCTCAAAATCCTGACCTCAAGTGATCCACCTGCCTTGGCCTCCCAAATGCTGGGATTTCAGGCATGAGCTGCTGGGCTTGGCCTAAGCACTTTTTATAGTGTGGCAATTATTTGAGCATTCAGATTTTCAAAGTAGGATGCATGTGGATGGTGAGTAAATGGTAGCAGAACTCAGATAAGAGTGGGATGCCGCAGTCAGGAATGACACCCATTCTTTTAAACCAAGACCCTGAGTAGGGAAGGCAAGTCAACCAACACTGACAGTAGGATCAACTCAAAAGCTGGTCTTTACATGGGAACACATTCTGGTTGCTCTAATGGCTTTAAGTCTTAGCATCCATTATTCCAACATATACTGTGTTTTTGACTGTGACTATAACTGGCAGCCCATATCTAAGGTGCATTTGCATGCCATACTTTTTCCTTTTTGATGTAGCTGTGATAACTATCAGCATGCTTTGTTCAAGTACTTCATATTCAGTAGGACTTACCAGATAAGAAACTCAGGAGCTGCTCCTCTCTGATCCAATGAGAAACTCAGTTGCTGCTCCTCCCAGGGGCACTTATCTTTAGTTGAGTTAGCCTTTAATCAGATTGCCATTATGACTGGGTTCTGTTCTGAAAGAAAGACCTCATAAATCTTGTTTGATGATGCAAAGTAAGTCATGTCTATTTGCAGATTTCAAAGATTATTTCTAAGAATTCAGGCTAGGTGTGGTGGCTCATGCCGGTAATCCCCGCACTTTGGGAGTCCAAGATGGGCAAATTACTTGAGCCCAGGAATTGAGACCAGCCTGAGCAACATGGTGAAACACCATCTCTACAAAAAAAAAAAAAAAAAAAAAAAAGCCAGGCGTGGTGGTGGGTGCCTGCGGTACCAGCTATTCAGGAGGCTGAGGTCAGAGGATTACCTGAGCCCAGGAGGTCGAGGCTGCAGTGAACCAAAAACCAAAATTGCAGCACTGCACCCCAGCCCAGATGACAGAGTAAGACACTGTCTCAAAAAAGAAAAGAAAATAATTATTGAATAGCCATTAGGGCAGGCTTTGCATAATCACATAGACAAAAATGTCCTCTTTTGCTGGGCATGGGGACTCACACCTGTAATCTCAACAATTTGGGAGGCCGAGGTGGGTGAATCACCTGATGTCAGGAGTTTGAGACCAGCCTGAGCAATGTGGTAAAACCCCATCTCTACTAAAAATACAAAAAACCAGCAGGATGTGGTGAATCATGTGGTGTGTTCCCTGCTACTTAGGAGGCTGAGGCATGAGAATCACTTGAACCTGAGAGGCAGAGGCTGCAGTCAGCTGAGACTGCACCATTGTACTCCAGCCTGGGCAACAGAGCTAGACTCCATTCCACCCGCCTACCCCCCAAAAAAGTCCTCTTTTCCTTTGAATATATACTTTTTTTTTTTTTTTTTTGTAAAGACAATCTAGCATTTTATATTAGTCTGTTCTCATGCTGCTAATAAACACATACCCAAGACTGGGTATTTTATAAAGGAAAGAGGTTTAATTGACTCATAGCTCCACATGGCTGGAGAGGCCTCACATTCATAGCGGAAGGCAAAGGAGGAGCAAAGTCACATCTTGCATGGCAGCAGGCAAGAGAGAATGAGAGCCAACTGAAAGGGGGAACCCCTTATAAAAACAGCAGATCTTGAGAGATTTATTCACTACCATGTGAACAGTATGGGGGAACCTCACCCATGATTCAATTATCTCCCACTGGGTCCCTCCCACAACACATGGGAATTATGGGAGCCACACAATTCAAGATGAGATTTGGGTGGGGACACAGCCAAACCATATCATTCCACCCCAGCCCCTGCCAAATCTCATGTCTTTACATTTCAAAACCAATCATGCCTTCCCAATAGTACCCCAAAGTCTTATTTCAGCATTAACTCAAAAGTCCACAGTCCAAAGTCTCATCTGAGATAAGGGAAGTTCCTTCCACCTATGAGCCTGTAAAATCAAAAGCAAGTTAGTTACTTCCTAGATATAATGGTTTTACAGGTATTGAGTAAATACACCCATTCCAAATGGGAGAAATTGGCCAAAATGAAGAGGCTAAAGGTCCCATGCAAATCCAAAATGCAGCAAGGCAGTCAAATCTTAAAGCTCCAAAATGATCTCCTTTGAATCCATGTCTCACATCCTGGTCACACTGATGCAAGAGGTGGGTTCCCATGGTCTTGGGCAGCTCCACCCCTGTGGCTTTGCAGGATACAGCCTCCCTTACAGCTGCTTTCACGGGCTGGCATTGAGTGTCTGTTGCTTTTCCAGGCACATGGTGAAAGTTGTCAGTGGATCTTTCATTCTGGGGTCTAGAGGCTGGTGGCCCTCTTCTCACAGCTCCACTAGGCAGTGCCCCAGTGGGGACTTTTTGTCGGGGCTTCTACCCTACATTTTCCTTCCTCACTGCTCTAACAGAGGTTCTCCATGAGGGCCCCACCCCTGCAGCAAACTTTTGCCTGGACATCCAGACATTTCCATACATCTTCTGAAATCTAGGTGGAGGTTCCCAAACCTCAATTCTTGATTTCTGTGTACCCACAGGCTCAATACCACATGGAAGTTGCTAAGGCTTGGGGCTTGCACCCTCTGAAGCCGTGGCCTGAGCTGTATCTTGGCCCCTTTTAGCCATAGCTGAAGTGGCTGGGACACAGGGCACCAAGACCCTAGGCTGCACATAGCACAGGGGCCCTGGGCATGGCCAGGAAACTATTTTTTCCTTCTAGGCCTGAGGGCCTATGATGGGAGGGGCTGCCTCAAAGGTCTATGACATGCCCTGGAGGTATTTTCCCTATTATCTTAACAATTAACATTAAGCTCCTCATTACTTATGCAAATTTCTGCAGCTGGCTTGAATTTCTCCTTGGAAAATTGGATTTTCTTTTCTATCACATGGCATCATCAGGCCACAATTTTTCCAAAATTTTATGCTGTTTCCCTTTTAAAACTGAATGCTTTTAATAGCACCTAAGTCACCTGTTGAATGCTTTGCTGCTTAGAAATTTTTTTCCGCCAGTACCCTAAATCATCTTCCTTAAGTTCAAAGTTCCACAGACCTCTAGGGCAGGGGCAAAATGCCACCAGTCTCTTTGCTGAAACATAGCAAGAGTCACCTTTATCCAGTTTCCAACAAGTTCCTCATCTCCACTTGAGACCACCTCAGCCTGGACTTCATTGTCCATATCACTCTCAGCATTTTTGTCAAAGCCATTCAACAGTTCTCTGGAGAGTTCTAAACTTTCCCACATTTTCCTGTTTTCTTCTGAGCCCTCCAAACTCTTCCAACCTCTGCCTGTTACCCAGTTCCAAAGTCGCTTCCACATTTTTGGGTATCTTTATAGCAGCGCCCCATTCTATCAGTACCAATTTACTGTATTAGTCTGTTTTCACATTGCTAATAAAGACATATCTGAGACTGCATAATTTATAAGGAAAGAGGTTTAATTCACTCACAATTCCACGTGGCTGGTGAGGCCTCACAATCATGGTGGAAGGCAAAGGAGGAGCAAAGTCAAGTCTTGCATGGCAGCAGGCAAGGGAGAATGAGAGCCAAGCGAAAGAGGAAACCCCTTACGAAAACATCAGATCTCATGGACTTACTCGCTACAAGGAGAACAGTATGGGGAAACCACCCCCACGATTGAATTATCTCCCACTGGGTCCTCCTTTGTATGACACATGGGAATTATGGGAGTTACAATTCAGGAGAGATTTGGGTGGGGACACAGGCAAACCATATGATATTTATAGTGTGATAACATTTGAATAGTATTAATTAGTAGATATAGGTGATGTGGTTTGGCTGTGTCCCCACCCAAATCTCATCTTGAATTGTAATTCCCACAATTCCCACATGTTGTGGGAGGAACCCAATGGAGGTGACTGAGTTATGGGGGCCAGTCTTTCCTGCGGTGTTCTCGTGATAGTGAATGAGTCTCACGAGATCTGATGGCTTTAAAAGGGGCGTTCCCTGGATAAGCTCTATTCTCTTGTCTGCCACCATGTGAAACATGGCTTTCACCTTCCACCATGATTGTGAGGCCTTCCCAGCTACATGGAACTGTAAGTCCATTAAACCTCTTTCTTTTGTAAATTGCCCAGTCTCAGGTATGTCTTTATCGGCAATGTGAAAATGGACTAATATGATAGGTCATCTGGATTAAGATGCCATCAAACCCCTAGTGCAGAAGATGAAAGTGACTGTAGGTATATTTGCCTCATTCTTTAATAATTTTTACATTCTCACAGTTTCACATTGTTCTATGTCTATACAAATCCTAAGGATGTCATGAACAAACAATAAGGCAGATCAACCCTTGGTGATATGTATGTAGCTATGTTTTGTTCAATTTTAATGAATTTGTGGTCTTTAGAGATAATGGGCAAAAGTAATTTATGGATGGACCTGGAGCCTGGCAGTCCAAGCATTTTCCTGAAGAGGGAGGGACCTACTCAAGGCATCCACTGCAGAGCACATCCCTGGTGACTGTAAACCTGTGGCATCTGGCTTGCTGGCTTTTGCACTTTCCTTAGGGATCTGTCTGGCACCCACCACGGCTCTGGCTCTGGATTCGAACCCCTCTTTTCATAAATCCTGACTGCATGGAGAGCATGTTGTAAACATGCTCATGTAGAAATGGAAACAACTCGAGAATTTGCATATGGGCCTTCCCTGGTGATTAATTTCAATTGGCAATAAGAGCCACAACCTAAAGGAATTGAATGTTGGAGGAATTCAAAGAGTCGCTTCTATGGGGGCATGTGTGTGTGTACGTGTGCACATGTCTATGAATTAAGTTATACACAGACTTTGAATTTCATGGCCAGATGACCAGCTTCTTCTCAAATCCGAAAAAAAAAAAATGCATTTAAAGTCTCACTCAATTGGGCTCGCAGCTGTTTGAACAGTTTCTTCCAGCATTATGTCCCTATGCCCTGCAGCCTAATACCTTCTCAAGTTCATCTCCCCCCAGGCACAGCCTTGTTCCAGCCACACAGTAACCCCTTGCCCTGTACTCTGCCCCCATCATCCTCATCCTGACTGAGAACTAAGCTCTGATTTTTTTTTTATCTTGCCCAAATTCCTATCTAAGGGGTCTGGAGAGTCATGCCCTACAAACCATAAATTCTCATCAGATAGGTTTTATTTAGCCCTGTATATCATGAGTTACTTTCCAACCTGACTCTGGCATAACATTACAAGACAAGGAAGAAAATAAAAATATTTTACCCAAAAACATATTTCTTTGCCATATCTTGAAAGGCCCTGCAAAGTTGTCCTTTGTGGGAGAAGATTTGCATCTGCGAAGAAGCTCCATTCACATAGCTAGATCTTTTTCTTCCAGGTGCCCCCTGCCCCCGCCCCCCCCAATAGTAAAGATATTAACTAAAAGTCTAGCACCTTTTAAAGATCTGAATAGGAAACATTTGTCATCGGTTGTCTCTAAAGGCAGCCACTGCAAAAAGAACCTTGTCCTCCACAATCTTTTATCTTAACCTGAACATTTCCTTTCTATCAATCCCAGGTCTTTAGACAAACTCAACCAATTGTCAACCAGAAAATGTTGGAAGTTCCCTCCTACCCCGCCCGCCTTTGAGTTGTCCTGCCTTTTGGGACCAAACCAATGTGTTTCTTAAATGTATTTGATTGATGTCTCATGCCTCTCTAAATGTATAAAAGCAACCCACCCCAACCACCTTGGGCACATGTTCCCAGGACCTCCTGAGGACTGGGTCCACGGGCCATGGTCACTCATATTTGGCTCAGAATAAATCTTTTAAAATATTTTACAGAGTTTGACTCTTTTCATCAACATGACTCAAAACCCTGTGATAAATCTTCCTTGTCTAAATTATTTGACTGGCATAAGTTGTCTTCAAAGTATGGGTCTCAACCTATACTAGCAGGTTGAAAACACCTACTTTCCTAACTTTCTCCATGTTCCAGCTAAACCAGGGGGTGAGTGTGAAGATGAGAGCTGTCCAAAGACTGAACTTGGGTATGACAACATGAAGTAGAAGTTTGGAAGATAAGAGAGATTCAATAACAAAGGGACATGGCCAATGAAGTAGAAGGAGAGCCCAGAGAGGGATGCTGTAGAGGCCAAGAGAGCAGTGTTTCTTCCTGGAGAGGGTCAGGAGCAGTGTGGTCAAAGGCTGCTGATGTGTGAAATGAGATGAAGTCTGAGTGTTACCCATCGGATCAGACAGTGCAAGCTCATGGTGATCTCATCGGTAATCTTACAAAAGTATCTTGGTGGAGTATGAGGGCAGAAGCCTAATGAGAGTGGATTGAAAGAATGTGGGATGAGATCATACCACACCCAGCAGGAATTTATCCCTAACTCAAGAATCACATGAGTTGTCATTACTGATAGGAATTGATGAAACGGAGACTCTCATATACCAGTGGAAACCCAGTACAATCTTTCTTGATGAATAGATAGATACGGATGCAATAAGCCCTGATTGTGCGACTGCACTTCATCCTGGGCAACAAAGCAAGACCCTGTTAAAACAAAACAAAACAAAAACCCTAAACAACAACAACAACAAAAAAAAAAACAAAAAACAAAACCCTTTATGAATTTATCCTGATATAACCGGAAGCTTAGACACAAATTTTATGCACAAGACTTCTGTTGTAGTATTTGTAAAATAACAACTGGAAACAATCTCTGTATTTCGTTTTAAGAACATAGACTCCAGGAATTATATTACTTATCCAATTATAAGGAAATAGAAAATGAACAACCCAAAATGGCCTATTAAATGTCCTTTAAGTATCATGGATTTTTTTTTTTTCTTTTTTAAGTTAGAAATTGGCCGGTGTGGTGGCTACACCTGTAATCCCAGCACTTTAGGAAACTGAGGTGGGTGGATCACTTCAGGTCAGGAGTTTGAGACCAGCCTAGCCAACATAGCAACCCCCCCACCATCTCTACTAAAAACACAAAAAATTAGCTGGATGTGGTGGCACGTGCCTGTAATCCCAGTGACTCGAGAGTCTGAGGCAGGAGAATCGCTTGAACCCAGGGAGACAGAGGTTCAGAGAGCCAAGATCATGCCACTGTACTCCAGCCTGGGTGACAGAGTACAACTCTGTCTGGAAAAAAAAAAAAAAAGCTAGAAATTGATATTGGGAGATTCTCATGTATAATAAGTGAAAAGTCCACTATGACTATCCTGGTTGAAGCCACCATATCATCTCTCACTTGAAATGTTATGCCTATTAACAAGTCTTGCATCCTCTCTCTTCTACCGTGGTTCTATTCTTGACACTGTAGCAAATAGGATTATGGAATTATTTATTATTATTATTATTTAGACAAAATCTCACTCTGTTGCCCAGGCTGGAGTGCAATGGCATGATCTTGGCTCACTGCAACCTCTGCCTCCCAGGTTCAAGCGATTATCCTGCCTCAGCCTTCTGAGTAGCTGGGATTACAGGCATGCACCACCATGCCTGGCTAATTTTTATATTTTTAGTAGAGACGGGGTTTCCCCATGTTGGCCAGGCTGGTCTTGAACTCCTGACCTCAAGTGATCCACCTGCCTTGGCCTCCCAAAATGCTGGGATTATAGGCATGAGCCACTGCATCCGGCCAGATTATGGAATTATTAATAAACATCTCTAAAGCGTGATCTTGCCACTTCACTGCATGTGTAATCCTTAAATGATCTCCATTTCTTAGTCTCCCATTCTGAATTATTAATGAGACCTCCAAGGACCTGCATGATCCAACCCCTTCCTCAACTCTGGCTTTCTTGCTGCAATATTCTGTGGCCACTCCCGCTCCAGGTCTCTTGCTCATGACCAGGCTGTCTCCTCTGCTTCAATTGCTCTTTGTGTTTCATTTCTGCTCCAGACCAGCTTAACTCTCACTCATTCTTCAGGCCTAAGTTTATACTTTTGTTCCCTGACTCTTTTATGTCCTGAATCAACTTGGCCACAAGTGACAACCCAAATTGGTTCAGGTAACTGCAAAGTCCAGGGTTAGCATCAGGTTTGATGCAGGCCTCAAAAAGTGTCACTAGGATCTGTGTATCTCTCCTCTTCTTAGTCCAATCCCTGATGTTGGCTCCATAGAGAAGCTCAGCCTTCATGGTGCTAAACTGGCTGCAGCAGATCCAGCTTCTTCCTTCGCATTCAAGCCTAACAGGAAGAGTGGATGCACTCCAAGAGGGTTCCATAAAATGTCCCAGAATGTACTCTGTTTTTTGTTTTTTTTTTTTCTGAGACAGAGTCTCACTCTGTCACTTAGGCTGAAGTGCAATGGCGCAATCTCGGCTCACTGCAACCTCTGCCTCCAAGGTTCAAGTGATTCTCCTGCCTCAGCCTCCTGAGTAGTTGGGATTACAGGTGCACGCCACCATGCCCAGCTAATTTTTGTATTTTTAGTAGAGATGGGGTTTTGCCATGTTGGTCAAGCTGGTCTCAAACTCCTGACCTCAGGTAATCCATCCACCTCGGCCTCCCAAAGTGCTGGGATGATAGACATGAGCCACCGCGCCCAGCCCAGAATTTAGTCTTATTGGCTTGAATTACTTGACTCTGGGAATATGCTTATTTTAGAACCAATCATTATTGCTGTGGGAAAGCAATCTTTTGATTGGCCAGGAGAGCATCATGTGCAACCCCTAAAGTTAAGAGTTTATGTGTGGGTTGGGTCCCCAAGCCCAAACTGAAAATTACAGGAAGCAGGGGAATGGATGCTGGGGAGGCAAACAGGAAATGTCCACCAGCAATTTCTTCGTTGCATGTTTGCTAGCATCTTATCCTTTCCTTTCAGAGCATTCATGATAATTAAACATTTATGTATGCTATTATTTATTTCATATTTGTCTTCCCCCATAACACTGTACATTCACCCTGAGAGGGACCACGACTCCTCTCTTCACTGTTCTATGCCCAGTGCCAAGCACAGTTCTTATCACAAGAGCAGATGTTCAAACAATATTTGTTCCATAACTGTGCTACTACATGAAACCCAGTAGGATGCAAAAGAGTACATACAGTAGGTGTCTCAGTTCATTCGTGCTGCTATAACAAAATGCCCGAGGCTGGATAATTTATAAGGAATAGAAATTGATTTATTGCTGGGCATGGTGGCTCATGCCTGTAATCTTAGCACTTTGGGAGGCTGAGGCTGGCAGATCACGAGGTCAGGAGATCGAGATCATCCTGGCCAACATGGTGAAACCCCGTCTCTACTAAAAAAAATACAAAAATTAGCTGGGCATGGTGGCACTCATTTGTAATCCCAGCTACTTGGGAGGCTGAGGCAGGGGAATCGCTTGAACCCAGGAGGCAGAGGTTGCAGTGAGCCAAGATTGCACCACTGCTCACCAGCCTGGTGACACAGCGAGACTCTTAATAAAAAAAAAAAAAAAAAATTGATTTCTTACAGTTCTGGAGGAGGCTGGAAGTCCAAGATCAAGGCAGCAGTTTCAACGTCTGGTGAGGGCTCAGTCTCTATTCTAAGATGGTGCCTCGTTGCTGCATCCTCCAGGGGGGCGAAAGTTGAGTCTTCATGTGGTGGAAGGGATGGAAGGCTAAAAAGGGACTAAGCTAGTTTCCTCCAGCCCTTTGGTAAGGTACTAATCCGTTAATTCACTAATCATTACTTCTCCAAAGGCCCCACCTCTTAAAACTACCACAGTGGGGATTAAGTTTCAACATGAAGTTTAGAGGGGACTCTCATTCAAACCACAGCAGTAGAATTTCAATTTTGGTTTTAAAAACATTTCAGCTGGGCACAGTGGCTCACGCACGCCTATAATCCCAGCACTTTGGGAGGCTGAGGCAGGTGGATTACTTGAGCTCAGGAGTTCGGCACCAACCTGGGCAACATGGCAAAACCCTGTCTCTAAGAAAAATACAAAAAATAGCCGGGTGTGGTGGTGCATGCCTGTAGTCCCAGCTACATGGGGGGCTGAGGCAGGAGGATCACTTGAACCAGGGAAGTTGAGGCTGCAGTGAGGTGAGATCATGCTATTGCACGCCAGCCTGGGCAACACAGTGAGACCCTGTCCAAAAAATAAAATAAAATAAAAAAATCTTTCTATCCTTTTCTATCTCTGTAGAATACAAATATGCAAGGAAATACACCAAATATAACAATAGTTATTTCTTGTTGGTAGAATTATTATTATTATTTTTGAGACAGAGTCTTGCTGTGTCACTCAGGCTGGAGTGCAGTGATACAGTCTCGGCTCACTGCAACCTCCGCCTCCTGGGTTCAAGCAATTCTCTTGCTTCAGCCTCCTGAGTAGCTAGGATTACGTGCATGTGCCACCACGCCCAGCTAATTTTTGTATTTTTAGTAGAGACAGGGTTTCACCATATTGACCAGGCTGGTCTCGAACTCCCGACCTCAGGCAATCCACCCGCCTCAGCCTCCCAAAGTACTGGGATTACAGGTGGGAGCCACCTCACCTGGCCTCTTGTTGGTAGAATTAGAGGGAGGTTTTTATTTTATTTTTATTGTTCATTTTTTGAGATGGAGCTTTGTTCTTGTTGCCCAGGCTGGAGTGCAATGGTGTGGTCTCGGCTCACTGCAACCCCCGCTTCCTGGGTTCAAGAGATTCTCTTGCCTCAGCCTCCCAAGTATCTGTGATTACAGGCATCTGCCATCATGCCCAGCTAATTTTTGTATTTTTAGTAGAGATGGAGTTTCACTATGTTGGCCAGGCTAATCTCGAACTCCTAACCTCAGGTGATCCGCCAGCCTCAGCCTCCCAAAGTACTGGGATTAGAGAGGTGAGCCATTGCACCCAGCCTAGAGTGAGGTTTTGAAATAACACTTTCCGATGTTTTCCAAATCTGCAATGAACCTATATTATTTTATAATTAAAAATGTTCTGAAAATATTCTTTAGAAATATATTAAGGAGAGTTTTTCCATTTGGAATAATAGGCCCTCTTTTGAAAAGTAAAGGGTGTTTCTAAAGAGCATAAGGCCTCATACTAAAAGTTTCACCCTGACAAGATGAATTCCTGAACGCTGCAGAAGGGATTACTGGGGATGTTGATTACTTAAGACATTAATAAGAGGGCAGTAAAGAACAGCAGGACCAGGCTTCAATTAACGCCTGTGAAGGCACTGCATAAGCTGACTTTGAAGTTGGCCTCTCTTTTGCTTCTTTCAGTTTCTTAAACTCACAGCTTAATGTTTCTCAATTTCTCTGAAGTTAGTATTTTGGTCTATAGATTATCA
Source organism: Piliocolobus tephrosceles (assembly GCF_002776525.5). Taxonomy (NCBI): domain Eukaryota; kingdom Metazoa; phylum Chordata; class Mammalia; order Primates; family Cercopithecidae; genus Piliocolobus; species Piliocolobus tephrosceles. The sequence continues at coordinate 110,317,292 of NC_045444.1, read as the reverse complement.
TTATTTTACTTTATTATCATGTCCCTAACTTGCTCTTCTCCCTTGCTGTGGACTTGATGGTGGCTTTTACTGCATTCTCTCTGCATCTTCTGCTAATATTTAAATATAGAATGATCTGAGAAGTGAAACTCCTAAATCAAGTTGACCAAATGCCAGGGCATTGTTTTATGAGTAAATGTACACACAGAGTCACATGCACCAGCTCATAAACAACCTAACCGGAACCACGTAATACACGGTATTGGTCTTCTATGACATTAGATTTTGCATCTAAAAGCCTCTTTAGGATCTGACCAGGGAACTCCTCTTTAGAGTGGTACATCTTGAGTGATAGGGCCTCTGGGTCAGAGTTTTGCTGGGGTTTTGCTATTGGTGGGCCTGATGTGGAGTCAGGAGTTTGAACAGGAGCAAAGACGGGATACAGAAGTCGAGACTAAGGCTGGGTGTGGTGGCCCATGCTTGTAATCCCAGCACCTTGGGAGGCCAAGACAGGAGGATCCATGAGGCCAGGGATTCTAGAGATCAACCTGGGCAACATAGTAAGATCCTATCTCTACAGACTTTTTTTTTTTTTTTTAAAGGAGAAGTCAAAGCTTGAAAATGCATGTTATTCTTCTGAGACAAATGAGTGATGAAATAAACACTGCTTAACTCTCACTGTTGTGTTCTGAGTAGGTCTGTCAGGGGTAGGGCTTTAGGGGGAACCAACTTGAATCTTAGTGCCTTGATTCTAGGCTTATCCCTGCCTCTTATTAGCTTCTTTTTATACTTATTATTATTATTATTATCTTTAAAATAGAGATGGGGTCTTCCCATGTTGCCCAGACTGATCTCAAACTCCTGACCTTAAGCAATTCTCCTGCCTCGGCCTCCTAAAGCGCTGGGATTACAAGCCTGAGCCACTGTGCCCAGCATGCCTCTTATTATTCCTGTTGAGCCTCTGAGCCTCAGGCTCTCACCTGTACCATGTCCACAGTGCTCCCTTTCTTACGCATTATTTTAGGGGTAGCTAAGATAACCCAGCTCGCTGCGAGCCTCCGTCTTCGGTGATTTGGGGTATGGTGTGAGAATCTGGAGGGAAACACACTGGGTGGCAGGGGCCCCAGAGAGCATCCACTGCCCATCTCAGCCAGGCCAGGAGGAAAGGCAAAGGACACTAATACTTTTTAAGTTACCTGCCCCCCTTAACCTCCACATCTTTAATTACACCCTCTCCAACCATGAGCCACACGGTAAGGGAAATTTCTCCTGCTTTATTTTTTTAATTTTTATTTTTTGAGATGGAGTTTAGCTCTTGTTGCCCAGGCTGGAATGCAGTAGCACAATCTAGGCTCACTGCAACCTCCATCTCCCAGGTTAAAGCCATTCTCTTGTCTCAGCCTCCCAAGTAGCTGGGACTACAGGCACGTGCCACCACGCCTGGCTAATTTTTTATATTTAGTAGAGACGGGGTTTTACCATGTTAGTCAGGCTGGTCTCAAACTCCTGACCTCAGGCGATCCACCCATCTCGGCCTCCCAAAGTGCTGAGATTACAGGCATGAGCCATCACTCCTGGCCTTTCCTGTTTTAATATTTGACTTAACTGTCATGGCAAGAGCACTGAGATGATTTCTTCAGCTTTTTTTTTTTTTTTTTTTTTGAGATAATCTCATAGTGTTGCCCAGGCTTGAGTGCAGTGGGGATCTCGGCTCACTGCAAACTCTGCCTTCAGGGTTCAAGCAATTCTCCTGCCTCAGTCTCCTGAGTAGCTGGGATTACAGGCACCCGCCACCACACCCGGCTAATTTTTGTATTAGGGGTTTCACCATGTTGGCCAGGCTGGTCTTGAACTCCTGATGTCAGGTGATCCACCCACGTCCGTCTCCCTAAGTCCTGAGATTACAGGCATGAGCCATGGCGCCCGGCCTGAGATTTCTTTAGCTTTGAAATTCACCTTTAGTAATTCCATTTCTTTCCCATTAGCAAAGAAACCCTTACAACAGAAGGCTCTGGATGGTGGCACAGAGCTGGGCCCTGCCCTGAAGTTACCTAGAAAGGAGGAGAAGCATAAACATTAGATTCTATCTAGTTAGATAAAGCATGATGTCCTGAGATAGGAAAGGAACAGACCCTGCGGGGAGAACACAGGAGTTAAAAAGTAGCTCTCCTAGATTCACTTTTCTTTCAGGAGGTGAAATCACCCCACTGCCTGGGGTTTAACTGTTGTGAAACAGTCCTCTTCCAATGCCCCTGGCAGAATGTCACAAGTCCAGGTTTCAGAGCTTTGAGGCTGGAGGCTCTGGCTCTCCTGGGGGCTTGCAGTGATGCCCTAATGTAGAGAACACTCATTGCCTCTGGCCCCTGCCCACCTCTGGGCCTCCTGGCACTTAACTCACATAGAGGCCTGTTTTTGAAGTCCTTCCAGAAGGACTTTTTTTTCTTCTTCCTCTTCAGTGCACTGGCTTCTCACATCCAAGTCTCCTGTCACCTCCCCAGAGGGCACTTACCTGACCACTCAGCTAAATCAATGTAGCTTCCCTGTGCCCATCCCAGGAACTCAAATATCTCCTTCTTAGCACTCATTTTAATTTCTTATATTTTATTTACTTGTTTATTATGTGTTGTCCCCCAAGAGACTGTAAGCTCCAGGAGACAGACCACCTATTTGTTCCCAGCTGGGTCCCCCAGGCTCCTGCTGCAGCGCCTGGCCTAGAGTGACGAGTATTTGCAGTGTGAATGCAGGGATGGATGGAGTTTCCCTTACTTTCAGTCACCTGGGTGGGCCTACATCCACAGGAAGGTACACAACAGAGCCTGGGAAGGACTTTCACTGATTTGGGGTTCCAGGGATCACCCCGGAAATGATTTTTTTTTTCCCCCAGACTGAGTCTCACTTTGTTACCTAGGCTGGATGATCTCAGTTCACTGCAACCTCTGCCTCCCTGTTTAAGCGATTCTCTCCTGCCTCAGCCTCCCTAGTAGCTGGGACTATAGACGTGTGCCACCACGCCTAGCTAATTTTTGTATTTTTAGTAGTGATGCGATTTCACCATGTTGGCTAGGCTTGTCTCGAACTTCTGGTCTCAAGTGATCCGCCCACCTCGGCCCCCCAAAGTGTTGGGATTACAGGCCTGAGCCACCAGGCCTGGCCCAGGAAATGATTCTTAACTTTTGCAGGGTGTAGGATCTCTTTAGCTATTTGATAAAACCAGTGGACTCCCTTTCTCAAAAAAACAGAAATACGCATTCAAAACTTTGTTTACATCTAGTCTGTCTATCTGGTAAATATAATTAAAAGAAAAAAGAAAAAACTCTGCTTACAGGTTGGGGGTTTAGAGACTCTCAATGCCCCAGGTAAAATCTCTAGACTTAAGAAAAGTCAAGGGGAGGAGAGAAATTGGAGAACCTACTCTCTACACCACAACTTCTTAGGAGCGACTTCTTTTTTTTTTTTTTAGAGACGGAGTCTCGCTCTGTCGCCTAGGCTGGAGTGCAGTGGCATGACCTCGGCTCACTGCAAGCTCCGCTTCCCAGGTTCCCGCCATTCTCCTGCCTCAGCCTCCCGAGTAGCTGGGACTACAGGCGCCCGCTACCTCGCCCGGCTAATTTTTTGTTTGTTTGTTTGTATTTTTAGTGGAGACGGGGTTTCACCGTGTTAGCCAGGATGGTCTCGATCTCCTGACCTTGTGATCCGCCCGCCTCGGCCTCCCAAAGTGCTGGGATGACAGGCGTGAGCCATCGCGCCCAGCCAGGAGCGACTTCTTTTTTTTTTTGAGACGGAGTCTTGCTCTGTCACCCAGGCTGGAGTGCTGTGGCCGGATCTCAGCTCACTGCAAGCTCCGCCTCCCGGGTTCACGCCATTCTCCTGCCTCAGCCTCCCGAGTAGCTGGGACTACAGGCGCCACCACCTCGCCCGGCTAGTTTTTTGTAGTTTTTAGTAGAGACGGGGTTTCACCGTGTTAGCCAGGATGGTCTCGATCTCCTGACCTCGTGATCCGCCCGTCTCGGCCTCACAAAGTGCTGGGATTACAGGCTTGAGCCACCGTGCCCGGCCTAAAAGGAGGGCGTGCTGCCGGGAGCAGTAGCTCACGCCTGTCATCCCAGCACTTTGGGAGGCCGAGGCGGGTGGATCACCCTGAATGCAGGAGGCGGAGGTTGCAGGGAGCCGAGATCGCCCCACTGCACTCTAGAGTGGGCGACAGAGCGAGACTCCGTCTCTAAATAAACAAATAAACAAAGTCCTGCTTAAAATGATCTTTGCCCTTAGACTGCAGAACTTACTTTTTAAAAAGTGAAATGGGGGCAGAAGGGGATAAGAAATCGCTTCTAGTTCCTTCTCTGCCAACTGCTCCCTCCCTAGGAGGCTCAGGATACGACAGCCTTCGGCACTTTTCTTCGAGTGTATCGGAAGTATCTTTGTCAGGTCTGATAAACGGTTGTGGAAGGAATACCGGACACAATCGTGCGGCAGAATCGGGAAAGGTCCCCCAGAGTTCTCCGCGCAGGGAGTTCCTAGCGGGCCACGAGCTCTCGCCTGCCCACCTGCTCCGAGCTGCGGGCTGTCGGGGTAGAGGCGCGCTCGCGCGCAGGTGCATTCTCCCCAGGTGCGGCCGCGCTGGGCGGGAGCAACTGCGGCCGAGGCGGGGGCGGGGAGGGGGTACAGAGGAGAGGCAGAAAGGAGGGAGGAGGAGGAGGAGAAGGGGGGAGGAAGGAGAAGGGAAGAGAGAAGATGAGGAGAAGGGAGGGGGGAGCGGGGAGGAGTGCGCAGGGAGGTGGCAGCGGGGAGGAGAGCGCGGGGAGGAGGCAGCCGCGCTGGGAGGAGTCTGAAAACTTTCAGCGCGAGGGCATTGTGGGAAGCAGCCATGGTCTAAGCCGGGCGCCTCACCTGTCAGCCGCACCGGCTCCTGCGCTCGCCTCTCGCCCTCGCTTCTCCAGCCCTCCTTGCTCGCAAGGCGGGGGCGGCGGCCGCCCAGCTACCATGGTGAGTGCGGGGGAACCGCCGGCCCGGGTAGGCGGTGGGGGCGCTCGCGCTCCGAGGAGGCACCTGGAGCGTCCGGGCCGGACGCGCGGCCGGGTGGGGGTGCGGGCCGAGTCCTGCCCGGTCCCCCGAAGCGTGCGCCCCGGTGGACCCGCCGCCCGGGACGGTGCGGGCGCGCCAGGATAGCTTGCCCCGGATTCCTAAGGCAACGCGGCGCGGCGGCTCCATTCATTCATTCGATCCGCGTTGGCCGAGTACTTAGTCTGTGCGGGGCTCGGAGCTGGGCGCAGGGATGTCGCGGGGGACTAGGCGGAGCCCCTGCTCTCCAGGAAGCTTACCTTCTAGGAGGGGTATGCGGAGGGAGGGAAGCATGTAATATACAAGTAAAATGAAGAGAACTTCTATAGTAAGAAGCGCTCTGAAGTCTCAAATACAACCGGGTGGAGTGGCAATTTTTGATTTGGCAAAGCCTCTTCAAGGACATGACATTCTAGCTGCTGGAGGTCCTGGAGGGGCGCTACAGGTGGATTAAAGAGAACAAAGCGCGGGGTGGGGGGAGAGAAGGCCTTGTTTGTGGCAGGAGAGGTGGGCATGTGCCAGGTGAAGCGGGTTCTTATAGGTCAAAATAAGGAGTTTGGTTTTGGTTCCAACTGGGTAGGGGAAACCTTGGGAACGTTTTAGCAAGAAAACTGACCTTACCCGTTGTGCACTTTTTTTTTTTTTTTTTTTTTTTTGAGACGGATCTCGCTCTGTCACCCAGGCTGAAGTGCAGTGGTGTGATCTCAGCTAACTGCAACGTCTGCCTCCTGGGTTCAAGCGATTCTCCTGCCCCAGCCTCCAGAGTAACTGGGGTTACAGGTGCGCACCACCACACCCGGCTAATTTTTGTATTTTTAGTAGAGACAGGGGTTTCACCATGTTGGCCAGGCTGGTCTCGAACTCCTGACCTCAGGTGATCCGCCTGCCTCGGCCTTCCAAAGTGCTGGGATTACAGGCGTGAGCCACTGCACCTGGCCTAGTGTGCACTTTTAAGAGATCCCTTTGGCTGTGGTTGGAGAATGGGCTGGGGTGTGTAAGGGCAGGGGGTAGGGGGTCAGGTTGGAAGCTGAGGCCGGCAGCAGCCTTGCTGGTGAGAGATCTGGTGAACTGCACTTGGGTAGAAGCGATAGCTCAGGCTCCTCTTGCTCTTGCCTGCTGTTTAGGGACAGCCTTTTGAGCGTGTGGTGGTCTGAAAGTCACTAGTCCCACTTCCCCAAGTGTGTGATCACTTCCCAAATCCATAGAAGGGGAGTGACCTGCACCCTGTGGGCCCACCGGAGGCAGGAGTGGGTGGGCCACGTGGGCTAAGAAAGTTGATTAACAAGGAGAGCTGAGCACCTGGCCAGCAAGACCACAGATGCTGGTTCCCGCTGAAGGTTTGGCTGCACACACTAGCGGCGTCATTTTTGTCTGTTGAGGGTTCCTTGTAAATACAGCGTGATGCAAAAACAATGCTGTAAATAATGGAGCAGCTTTCTTGGCTTGCTCAAGTTTCCCAAGGAACAAGGTGACAGATGCCCAGTCCACCAGTGTCATTTGCCTAACGGAGGCTGGAATAAGGCCCTGCCTTTCTGAGTCATCAAAGGCTGCTTTTGTGCTGAGGAATGGGCCCAAGTCTTGTCTATGAGGAAAAGCTCCTCCTCTGGAAAATACCTGTGGAGTTTTATTTTTTCTTGCTGGTGTCATATGTGTGATGAGTTGATCAGAAATGTGGGAAGTGTCTCCAGCTTTTCTACCAGATTTTGCCAAATGGGAAGCATTATTATTATTATTATTTTCTTCGAGAAGGAGTCTTGGTCTATCACCCAGGCTGGAGTGCAGTGGCGTGATCTTGGCTCCCTGCAACTTCCATCTCCCAAATTCAAACAATTCTCCTGCCTCAGCCTCCTAAGTAGCTGGGATTATAGGCACCCGCCACCACGCCTGGCTAATTTTTGTATTTTTAGTAGAGACAGGGTTTTGCCTTGTTGGCCAGGCTGGTCTCAAACTCCTGACCTCGTGATCTACCTGCGTCAGCCTCCCAAAGTGCTGGCATTACAGGCGTGAGCCACCATGCCTGGTGCGGAAACATTAATATTATTGGGCATTTGTAATAAGCCAAGCAGGATGTCCTGGTCTTTATAGTCACGATCTCATTCAATCCTTGCAACAAACAAACGAGGTTAAGTCTGTTATGCTCATTGCATTTTATCTGCTCTGAGCTATTCTAGCAGTATGGCTTTGGATGATTCTTTGACCTCTCTGTCTGTTTGCCCATTTGAAAAATGGAGATAATATCTCCTAACTCATAAGGCAGAGGTTCTGAAAGTGTGGCCTGGGTACCCCCAGGAGTCCCCAAGACTTTTACTGGAGGTCTGCAAGGTCAAAACTATTTTCATAACAATACTAAGATATTCATTTTCCCATTTCATTCTCATTCTCAGAAGATTACAGTGAAGTTTTCTTGCGTCTACATAAGCTGAGATAGTACAACAGATTGAACACAGATGCAGATAGGAAAGTCCAACTGTCTTTGATAAGCCCAGATATTAAGGAGATTTGCAAAATTGTAAAACAATGCCATGCTTTTCACTATTTTTTTTTGTTTTGGAAAATATTGTTATTGGTCATAAAAATGTTATTTATGTTTAATGTGTAATAGATTTACTCTTGTTTTATTATTTTTATTTATTTTTGAGACAGGGTCTTTGTGTCACCCAAGCTGAGTGCAGTGGTGTGATCACGGCTCACAGCAGACTGAACTTCCTGGGCTCCAGCAACCCTCCTACCTCAGCTTCCCGAGTAGCTGGGACTATAGGCACATGCCACCATGCCCAGCTAATTTTTTATTTTTGAGACAAGGCTTGTTCTGTCACACAGTGTAGAGTGCAGTGGCATGAACATGGCTCACTGCAGCCTCAACCTACTGGGCTCAAGGCATCCTCCTACCTCAGCCTTCCATGTAACTGGGACCACAGGTGTGTGCCATCACACCCGGGTAATTTTTTGATTTTTATATAAATTAGATCTTACTTTGTTGCCCAGGCTGGTCTTGAACTCCTGAACTCAAGCAATCTTCCCATCTTGTCCTCCCAAAGTGCTGAGATTACAGGCATGAACAACTGGGTCCAGTGGAATTTTTACTTTTTATAGAGAATGGAGCCTACCTATGTTGCCCAAGCTGTATTGTTTTAAAATATATTAATATCTATTTTTTTATTTTAATTTCAAATACAGTAAATATCAGTGGATATAACCTACATAAACAAAAAGGTCTTTGGGATTGGCAGGCGGATCACCTGAGGTCGGGAGTTTGAGACCAGCCTGACCAACGTGGAGAAACCCTGTCTCTACTAAAAATCCAAAATTAGCTGGGTATGGTGGCTCATGCCTGTAATCCTAGCTACTTGGAAGGCTGAGGCAGGAGAATCGCCTGAACCCGGGAGGTGGAGATTGCAGTAAGCCAAGATCGCGCCATCACACTCCAGCCTGGGCAACAAGAGCAAAACTCTATTTCAAAAAAAAAAAAAAAAAAAAGAAAAAAAAAAAGAAAAAAAAAGAATGTAAAGGCATACAAAAAGTTTCATAATCACTGTCCCAAAGTTTAACAGGTACCATGAGTGAATGGGTGTGAAGGTGCTTCAAGCAGCTTTGCCGTTGTAAGTGCTCAGTAACCATCACCTCTTCTCTGTTATTACCTTCAAGTCATAAGAAAGAATCGGCGGCCCTTGCCCAGCAGCTCTGAGATCTTTGTTGAGGCTCACTGTGTAACTCCCTGTCTTTCCTGGTGCTTCATTCCTGACTTTTGCTGACTCTTATGCTAGGAAACTGGTAGGTGCTTACCGGCAGATCTAGGCACCTAGTACTTTACACACAGAAAATGGTTCTTGATTCCATGGTGCCAGTGACCCTGGTTTCTGGCCCAGAGATTTCGTATCTGGTGCATGTTGGGACTGTATTTGTATCTGGATCACACTGTTTGAAGCAATTGTGTACTTCTCCATCTCACCTTTTAGAAATCTCTACCTTGGAAAACAGTGTTAGGGCTACCACGCTTCAGGAATCCCACTGGCTAAGCCCAGGGCACTTAAAAAGGCTTATGAGGCAGAATGTATGTTGAATGGTTGGCAATGTTAACAGATGAAGGAGGATTATGTTGTTAATGTATGTATTTATGTATTTATTTTGCCTTTAACAAGATAGCTGTGGGGGTGTATAGGGTGACAGTTGAAATGCTTTGGGGTACTTTTAGTAAAAACACAAGTGGACTTTGATGTATGTAGTCCACGTGCTTCTGAAAAGTTGAGGTGATTCAAAACCACATTGTGAACAAAACAGTAGAGCCACCCATTGAAAGAAACTCAAATGGTGATCGCTTCAGGAATGTGAATAACCATCTTTTTGTGCTGCAAATTCTGTTCTCATAAAGTGTGTTATTTATGTAAAGTAGGATAGACTTATGCTAAAAAAAATCAAGGTTTTTTTTTTGGGTGTACGATTTAAAATCTGACTTGAGAGAACTTACCAAACAGAACTGGAAAGCCATTTTTTATTCAGAATATAAGTTTGAAATAGTAGGAGTACACCCTTCTCCCACCCTTCAAAAAAAAAAAATTCCCTGTTCATTGTAGTCTCATGGAGCTGTGGAGGGTGAGGGTGACTTTTGCTGACTCCCAACTATGAACCTGTAGGTCCTGCCACGCCCCCTTCCCCTTCTATATCAATTTTATTGTCTGAGGCTTGAATGAATTGTAATAAGCATGTAATGATTTTGGCAGTTTAAGGTCCAGTTTGAGGGTGAAGTGATCTGTTACACTAATGAGCGCTTTCTTCCTCGGACACTTGATCTAAGCTGCTGGCCAGTAGTTAGTGTAAGGTCGAGGGCTTTGGGATCGGGGGAGAAATGACGTTTGTGGTGTTCAGTTGTCCCAGGAGGGTTCACCTCCGCTGGCCCTTCCCACAGGTCTCCTAAAAACACCAGTGAGACTTGTATTTACTCCTCACCAGGAGTGTTACTTCTGAGTTTCTATCACTCGTTTTTTTTTGTGTGGTTTTTTTTTTTTTTGTGGTGAGTATTGTCAACTGCTGATAACTTTTGTGTGGCATTTTGCCAACAACAGCTGTAAGGAAGCAGCACGCTGTGTATTTGCTGAACTGTGTTGCCAATGTCTCTGCCCTTTTGGGTCCCTTGAATTATTTCATTTTAACACATAATGATAAAACTACTACCCTTTCCAACACACACACACACACACACACACACACACACACACACACACAACTCCTTAAATAATCCCCAGAATAAGTACCCTTTTTTTTTTTTTGAGACAGAATCTCACTCTGTCACCTAGGCTGGAGTGCAGCGGTGCCATCTCTGCTCACTGCAAGCTCCGCCTCCCGGGTTCACACCATTCTTCTGCCTCAGCCTCCCGAGTAGCTGGGACTGCAGGCTCCCGCCACCGCACACCCAGCTAATTTTTTTTTGTATTTTTAATAGAGACAGGGTTTCACCGTGTTAGCCAGGATGGTCTCGATCTCCTGACATGGTGATCCGCCCGCCTCGGCCTCCCAAAGCACTGGAATTACAGGCATGAGCCACCACGCCCGGCTGACAGAATAAGTTCTTCTTGATGTCTTCATGAATTGTTCTTTTGATATTGTTTTGTTACAATAGCCAGTGGTTCTCCCAGAGGCCCGAAACTTCACTGTGGTTCTGTGGTTCATTTCATCCCTGGGGCCTGCCTTTGCCTCTCTCAGTCTCCCTTTCTGGTATACCTTGTTTTCCCCAATCCTTTCTCTGTTTAACCTGACATGTCCAGGAAAACTCCCTTTAAACCTATGATACGAAAGCTCCCCCATAACCTGTGATATGAAAGAATGTACACAAACGTCAGAGGCAAATGCCCCTAAATTCTCTCAGTGGCATATGGAACTATCCAGCCAGCACCCTGACTAAGGAAATGTATTTCTTGACCGGGCACGGTGGCTCACGCCTGTAATCTTAACACTTTGGGAGCCCAAGGTGTGTGGATTGCTTGACTCTGGAAGTTTGAGACCAGCGTGGGCAGTATGGCGAAACCCCATCCCTTTGAAAAATACAAAAAGTATTAGCCGGGCGTGGTAGTGCACCCATGTAGTCCCAGGGAGCCGTGATTGTGCCACTGTACTCCAGCCTGGGTGACAGAGTGAGATCCTGTCTCCAAGAGAGAAAGGGCCCAGGGTTAGAGGCTCATGCCAGCACTTTGGGAGACCAAGGAGGGAGGATTGCTTAAGCCCCGGAGTTTGAGACCAGTGAGACTCTGTCTCTATTAAAATGAAAAAAAAAAAAAAATGCATTTCTTGTATCACTGCTAGTAATAAGGCAAATTAAGAATTTTAACAGTGAAAAAGGGATACTGAAAATCATTCAAGTTAGAAATAGAATGCTATTGACCATCATGAGGAAACTGGCCTCTGCCAACACCCACTTCTAAAAACTTTCCTACAGGCATCACTGGGCTCTGAAAATCCTGCCTCTCAGTAGCTTCTGAAACTGCCTAGGGAAGAATATGATCTCTCATTAGTCTTTCAGTGTGATGGGGCATGAACCTAGTACATTCAGTTAAGAATAAGTGCACAAGAGATTCTGTATTTAATGTCCTTGTTGGATCTTCCGTAACAGGATTTTCTGGGCTGGTAAGAAATGATTGGTGTGGGTCAAAGCTCAGTGGACACTGAAATGCTGCAGGAGACTTCCTTCTACACTAGGGATATCAAAGATGATGAATGAAGGCATGGTTTGCAAACTGGGGTGCCCATACCTTCTGTGTACTCATCCTTGTAGACAGGGGTTGTCAAAGGATAAACACGACTCATCCCTGGAGCATAGTTCAGAATGAGAATTTTTTTTTTTTTTTTGAGAAGGAGTCCCACTCTGTCACCCAGGCTGGAGTGCAGTGGCATAATCTCGGCTCACTGCAACCTCTGCCTCCCGGGTTCAAGCGATTCTCCTGCCTCAGTCTCCTGAGTAGCTGGGACTACAGGTGCATGCCAACACGCCTGGCTAATTTTTGTATTTTTGGTAGAGACAGGGCTTCACCATGTTGGCCAGGCTGGTCTCGAACTCCTGATCTCAAGTGATCTGCCTGCCTCGGCCTCCCAAAGTACTGGGATTATAGGGGTGATCCACAGTGCCTAGCCGAGAAAGTATTTTTCTATTAATATATTAATATATTTGGCTCCCAGATGCAAAATTCACACACACAAACCCTAAGACATATATTGTTTATGGCTTACTGCTTAGGCTACCCTCCTCGTCTCATGAGGCCACCTGCCTTTCCTGCTGTTACAGTTATTTGGATAGAAAATTTGGAGAGACAATTTACTAAAGCAGGGGACAGTGAACTTTCTCTGTAAAAGGCCAGATGGTAAATATTTTCGATTTTGTGGACCCTACAGTCTTTCAGTATTCCTCAACTCGTCTGTTGTAAAGTGTAAGTGCCACAGACAAGACACAAATGGATGGAGCTGTGTGTGTGTGTTTTTTTATTTTTTGAGACGGAGTCTCACTCTGTCACCCAGGGTGGAGTACAGTGGTGTGATCTCAGCTCACTGCAACCTCTGCCTCCTAGATTCAAATGATACTCCTGCCTTAGTCTCCCAAGTAGCTGTGATTACAGGTGCCCACCACCTCATCTGGCTAATTTAAAAATTTTTTTTGGGGACAGAGTTTTGCTCTTGTTGCCCAGGCTGGAGTGTAATGACATCATCTCGGCTCATCACAACCTCTGCCTCCCGGGTTCAAGGGATTCTCCTGCCTCAGCTTCCCGAGTAGCTGGGATTACAGGAATGCACCACTACGCCAGGCTAATTTTGTATTTTTAGTAGAGACGAGGTTTCTCCATGTTGGTCAGGCTGATCTCGAACTCCCGACCTCAGGTGATCCTCCTGCCTTGGCCTCCCAAGCTAATTTTTGTAGTTTTAGTAGAGACAGGGTTTTGCCATGTTGGCCAGGCTGGTCTTGAACTCCTGACCTCAGGTGATCCTCCCGCCTTGGCCTCCCAAAGTGTTGGGATTACAGACATGAGCCACTGTGCTTGGCTGGAGCTGTGTTTTAATAAAACTTTATTTACAACAACATGCGAAAGGCCAGATTTGGTCTGTAAGTCATGGCTTATTGACCCGTTTCCTAGGGCAGCTTCCACTAATTCATTCATGGGTATATTGGACAAATAATTTGGATGCCTGCCGCTTGACAGGCAGGACTGGCTACGTAATTTGCGGTGCCCAGTGCAAAATGAAAATGCAGGGTCCTGGCTGGACACGGTGGCTCATGCCTGTAATCCCAGCACTTTGGGAGGCCAAGGTGGGTGGATCACCAGGTCAGGAGTTCAAGACCAGCTTTGCCAAGATGGTGAAGCCCCGTCTCTACTAAAAATAAAAAAATGTAGCTGGGTATAGTGGCAAACACCTGTAATCTCAGTTACTTCGGAGGCTGAGGCAGGAGAATAGTTTGAACCTAGGAGGTGGAGGTTGCAGTGAGATGATCGTGCCACTGCACTCCAGCCTGGGCAACAAAGTGAGACTCTGTCTCAAAACAAAACAAAATTATGGACTGCAGATACTGGGGAGGTGGGGGAAGGTAAGGGTTACAGTAATATCACTTTTTTTTTTTTTTAAACATGATTCAGAAGTTTGTATAGAACTTTTTTCTTTTGTTGTGTAAACAAGTACTTACCTTCAGTTTCATTACTAAGAAGTCATGTCTTCAATTCTAAGCCCACTACATAAGAGAGTCCTGCCTTTCAAAGTCCATTCTGTCTCATGATAATCTAGTCTACATCAACCATTTTTGCAAAAACTATGGGGAGAGGGCAAGACTTGAATATACAATAAGGCAGGTTTGTCTCAGACGGATGCTTGAAGTTTGTTAGTGGTCAGCTTCGAACGGGTATGATGGATATACCATTGCTTGCCTCTTACAAAATTTTGCTTGTAACTGAAGTCATCTTTGTCAAGGCATAAAAGGCCCTGGGAATGGATTTTTAATGAGTGTTGAGTAGGAAGAAAATGAAAGTTCTTAATAACCATTTAGTGGTCATTACCATGCAGGGTGTTGAGTTTAGCATAGTAAGCATAGCCTCTTGAACAACGTTCAAAAAAAGCATCTCAAAATTAGCTGGGTGTGGTGGTGCTTGCCTGTATTCCCAGCTACTTGGGAGGCTGAGGTGGGAAGATTGCTCGAATCCAGAAGGCAGAGGTTGCAGTGAGCCGAGATTGTGCCCCTGCACTCCAGCCTGGGCAACAGAGTGAGACCCTGTCTTAAAACAAATCAAAAACAAAAACAAAAACAAAATCTCTTTGAAATATGAATAGAGTCCTAAGTTATTAATTTTGTTTTGTTTTGTTTTGAGACGGAGTCTCTCTCTGTCATCCAAGCTGAAGTGCAGTGGTGCAATCTCTGCTCACTGCAACCCCTGCCTCCCAGGTTCAAGCGATTCTCATGCCTCAGCTTCTCAGTTAGCTGGAATTACGGGCGCACACCACTATCCTCGGCTAATTTTTGTCTTTTTAGTAGAGACGGGGTTTCACCATGTTGGCCAGGCTGGTCTCGAACTCCTGACCTCAAGTGATCCACCCCCGCTTGGCCTCCCAAAGTATTGGGATTACAGGCGTAAGCCACCATGCCTGGCCCCACGTTATTAATGTTTTATTCAACTTCAGAGTTGTACTGAAAATTTCCTGGAATTTCTGTCCCCTATTTCCAGTCTCTTTTTTCTCCTTGGATGACTTGAAACTCAACACAGGACTAGTCTGCTTCTCAAAGGATTCCAGGAGAAATTCAATCAGCATATTTACTATAGGAAAAAATTAAACAACTGACAGGTGTTGTGAATATATTCAAAGTTGGTTACTCTGTCAGGGAAAAATGATGAATGGAAAAATAATACTGTTTCAGGGTATTTCCCACCTGTTCATCTGTGTGTTCTTTTTTTTACGAGATGGAGTCTCGCTCTGACATGCAGGCTGGAGTGCAGTGGCACAATCTCGGCTCACTGCAACCTCTGGTCCTGGGTTCAA
This sequence comes from Piliocolobus tephrosceles, assembly GCF_002776525.5. NCBI lineage: Eukaryota > Metazoa > Chordata > Mammalia > Primates > Cercopithecidae > Piliocolobus > Piliocolobus tephrosceles. Next base: position 110,302,256 of record NC_045444.1, on the reverse strand, counting down.
GTTATTCTCCCACCTCAGCCTCCCTAGTAGCTGGGATTACAGGTGTGCGCCACCACGCCTGGCTAATTTTTGTATTTTGAGTAGAGATGGGGTTTCACCATGTTGGCCAGGCTGGTCTCAAACTCCTGACCTCAGGTGATCCACCTGCCTCGGCCTCCCAAAGTGCTGGGATGACAGGCCTGAGCCACCGTGGCCAGCAATCTTTGTGTTCTTAACTGCAGTGGTTATTACTAATAGGAAAAAACCCCACAAGTATAAGATCTATTTCTTGATTACAAGATACTTGTCATGTTGTTGGGCAAAATTTTTTACATGCATAGCAAATCTAGAGTGGAAAATTAAGCTCTGAAGTATGTCGTTAAATTATATAATTACTGCAGGAATTCAGTGAGGAGGAGATGGGAGACAGGCCTTGGGCTGAGCCTGGAAGGGCGGGATGACCCCGCCTTCAGTTCTTCAGAAAACTGTGTGTGTATGAGTGTCGGAATATATGTGTGAGAGGGAAGGGGACAGTGAGCAGAATAAAGAAAGGGAATAATTACTGAGGAAATAGAAATGCTGGAGGAGAACTGCGTGAAGGTCGCCCATGAGGAACTGTTTTCTTATTGACACTCCCATCTCCACCCTTTCTCCCCAACTCTTCCCCTCCAGTTAACCCCACTAACGAATTATTTGTCCAGTATTATTGGAGTGACATTTCCCACGTATAAATTTTTCACATAACTAAAAGACAAACCTAAAAAAAAGTTAGAGTTAAAAAAGTATTAATACCTTCCTTTTAGGCCAATTGTGGTGTCTTACGCCTGCAATCGCAGCACTTTGGGAGGCCGAGATGGGTGGATGATTTGAGGTCGAGTCAAGACCAACCTGGCCAAATGGTGAAACCCTATCTCTACTGAAAATATAGAAATTAGCCGCGCATGTGGCAAGCGCCTGTAATCCCAGCCACTCGGGAGGCTGAGGCAGGAGAATCACTTGGACCTGGGAGGAGGAGGTTGCAGTGAGCCTAGATCACGCCACTGCACTTCAGCCTGGGTGACAGAGCAAGATTCTAAAAACAACAACAACAACAACAACAAAAACCCACCTGCCATTTGAATTTGGGGAAATGAATCAAAAGTAGCTTGTGGCTTATCCAAAGTCAGGAGGTGCCTCAGCCACTCAACTGCGTGGCTTAGGGGATGATGACCTTACCTTACCTTCTGCACAAGGTGTTTGAAACTGCAGGTTTGTTTAGGAGTCTCTGTGTATGTCTTTTGTCTCTGAGTGGATTATCTCATGTATCTTTTTTGGATATTTTTGTGTATCTTTAAAAAACCATCTATAGCTGGGCCCGGTGGCTCACATCTGTAATCCCTGCACTTTGGAAGTTTGAGGCAGGCTGATTGCATAAGCCCAAAAGTTTGAGACCAGCCTGGGCAATATGGCAAAACCCCATCTTTACTGAAAAAATACAGAAGTTAGCTGGGTGTCTGGGTGTGGTGGTGCATGCCTGTAGTCCCAACTACTCAGGAGGCTGAGGTGGGAAGATCAATTGAGCCCTGGAAATTGAGGCTGCAGTGAGCCATGATCACACCGCTGCACTCTAGTGCGAGATCCCGTTTCAACAAACAAACAAACAAAAACAACGACAAACCATCTACCATCTCCCTCTACGCCCCTATATGTCTGCTCCCAGGCTCTCTTCCTCTGCCACTTTAATGTGTGCTTTGAGAAGGGAAGCTTATATTTTAAATCTGTTTTTAAAAATTGACAAATAAAAATTGAATAAATTTACACTGTACAACAGGCTGTTTTGATATGCATACACATTGCAAAATGGTTAAATCAAGCTAATTAGCATAGGCATGACCTCACCTATTTATAATTGTGTATGTGATGAGAACACAGAAAATATACTCAGTAATTTTCAAGTATACAGTACATTGTTATTAGCTATAGTCACCATGTTGTATTATAAACCTCTTGAATTTACTCCTATTGTCTAACTGAAAGTTTGTATCCTTTAACCAATATCTCCCCAATTTCCTCCCTGTCCCCCTAGCCGCTGGTAACCACCATTCTACTCTCTGCTTCTATGACTTCATCTTTCTTTGATTTCACATGTAAGTGTGATCGTATGGTACTTTTTCTGTGCTTGGCTTATCTCACCTAACATAATGTTCTCCAGGTTCATCCACGTTCTCACAAATGACAGGGTTTTCTTCTTTCTAAAGGCCAAATACTATTCCTTTGTGAATATATACCACAATTTCTTTATCCGTCCATTGATGGACATTTAGGTTGATTCTACATCTTGGGCCATTGTGAAGAGTGAGGCAATGAACCTGGGATTGCAGATATCTCTTCCAAATACTGATTTCGTATCCCTTGGGTGTATACTCAGTAGTGCGATTGCTAGATCATATGTGAGTTCTATTTTTAAATTTTTGGGGGGCCTTGATACTATTTTCTATAATAGCTGTACTAATTTACATTCCCACCAATAGTGTACCAAGGTCTCTTTTCTCCAACTTTGCTAACACTTGTTATCTTTCATCTTTTTGATAGTAGCCTTTCTAACAGGTGTGAGGTGGCATTTCACTGTGGCTCTTAATTTGCATTTCCAGATGATTAGTGATGCTGAGCATTTTTTTTCCCATATACTGGTTGGCCATCTGTATATCTTTTTTTCAAGAAATGTCTATGTAGGTTCTTTGCCCGTTTTTTTTTTTTTTTTTTTTTTTGCTATGGAGTTGTTTGAGTTCCTTATGTATTTTGGACATTAACCCCTTACTGGATTTATGGATTGCAAATATTTTCTCCCATTCCATAGGTTGTGTCTTCACTCTGTTGGTTGTTTTCTCTGCTGTGCAGAAGCTTTTTAGTTTGATGTAATAGAGGAGTTTATTTTATTTTATTTTACTTTTATATTTATGTATGTATGTGTGTATGTATATATGTATGTATTCATTTATTTTTGAGACGGAGTTTAGCTCTTATTGCCCAGGCTAGACTGTAATGGCATGATCTCGGCTCACTGCAACCTCTGCCTCCCAGGTTCAAGCGATTCTCCTGCCTCAGCCTCCCAAGTAGCTGGGATTGCAGGCATGCACCACCATGCCTGGCTAATTTTGTATTTTTAGTAAAGACGGGTTTCTCCATGTTGGTCAGGTTGGCCTCTAACTCCTGACCTCAGGTGATCCACCTGCCTCGGCCTCCCAAAGTGCTGGGATTATAGACATTAGCCACCGTGCCCGGCCTATTTTTATTTTTTTAAAGACAGGATCTTGTTATGTCACTCAGACTGAAGTGCAGTGGAGTGATCATGGCTCACCACACCCTGGGCTCAGCGATCCTCTTGCCTCAGTCTCCGGAGTACCTGGGACTACAGGTCGTGATACCATGCCAAGCTCATTCTTTCAATTTTTTGTAGAGACAAGGTCTCACTATATTGCCCAGGCTGTTCTCGAACGCCTAGGCTCAAGCAGTCCTCCAATCTCAGCCTCCTAAAGTGCTGGGATTACAGGCATGAGCCACTGTGCCTGGCCAGGAGTTGATTTTGATAGCAGCTTAAGACAAACACCATTAGAAAGGCAGAATTGCATATTGCCTGGAAGGATTGCTGGACTGGACGATGAGGGGCTTCGTTTCTCTACCCAGCTGTGCCCATAACAGCGACCTCCCCGCAATGTCTACCTTCTCTGGGGCCTGTCCTTGGTTGTCAAATGAGAACTTGGGCCTGAGATACAATCTTAAAAACCCTTTCTGGCTCTCAGTCTGTTATCAGCTACAAGAAAATATTAATATGCCTCTATGAACATAATGTACGTTATTTTCCGAGTATGTCAGAATCCAAAGCAAGGCTGGCCTGATGCTCAGTTGTTAAGCATATGTCCTTGTGTTGCTGTTGCCTGGGAGCCAGGCTCATCCAAGTGTGGCTGGAGGATAGGGGTTTTCATGTTCACAACTGGCTGGAGGGGCCAACAGCCACGCACACAGGAGGCACATGGCTGCATTGCTCACGAATCTTGCATTGCTCGTGGATCTCTGTGTGTCTAGCTGCTATAGTAAGCACAGTTTTGGCTTCAATCAGATCAAGTGGAGAAGCAGCACAGCACTACTATTTTGCTTTAGGCATATATTTATTGAATACCTACCAGAATTGGGACATTATTAAGACATAAAAAGTTAACAAAACTGGCTGGCTGCAGTGGCTCACGCCTGTAATCCCAGCGCTTTGGGAGGCCGAGGCAGGTGGATCATGAAGTCAAGAGTTCAAGACCAGCCTGGTCAACATAGTGAAACCCTGTCTCTACTAAAAATACAAAAAATTAGCTGGGTGTGGTGGCCAGTGCCTGTAATCCCAGCTATTTGGGAGGCTAAGGCAAGAAAATCGCTTGAATCCGGGAGGTGGAGGTTGCAGTGAGCTGAGATGGTGCCACTGCACACTCCAGCCTGGGCAGCAGTGAGAGATTCTAGGTAGGTAGGTAGATAGATAGATAGATAGATAGATAGATAGATAGATAGATAGATAAACAACGTTAACAAAACTGATTATGCTTCTGCTCCAGGGAGGGAAGGCATGCATACCTAGAGCAGCTTGGATGTCGTTCTAAATAGAGGGTTTCTCTCAAGAGCATGGAAGGTGAAGGTATGGTCGGGAGGCTCATGGTGCGTGGGGAACTATGTGCTTTGAGAGGACCCTGAAAGTATGTTAGAGACTTGGGTTAGTGAGAAGCGTATTTCAGGCATGATGGGGAAGGAGGAGCTGGGGCAATGAGACTGGTTCCAGCAAGGTGTGTTTCAGGTTTGCAAAGCAGATTGGTTTGGCTGCGCATGGGAACGAGTTTGGGAAACACACACATATCCCCAAAACGTCAGTCATCTAGTCCCGGAGAAAAAATGAAGTCATTTGGTGGAGGATGTTGCTTTGCAAAGGAAATTTTCTCCTTGTCATTTGTCTGGAGGGCAGTCCAGGAAGTTCTGGCTTTTTTTTCCCGCTAGTTTGGAATCACTGAATCATCATTTCCTGGGTATATAGAATACAAGTAAAGTAATCGGTGTTGCTTGGGACAAACACTTACACTGAAATTCTTGCCTTTCTGTGACTTTTTTGGATGATAGGGATAGTATGTACCCATATAGATGTTACTGATTTAAAGTATTAAAGTGAAGTTTAAAGTTTTATGTTTATTTTCTGATATATAAGATGAGTTAAACAAGCACACCCCATACCTCAGAAAAACCTGAACTCATCTTTGCCTTGGACATTTTGAAAAAAATATATTCAGGCAATAAATATTTATTGAACAGCTATATGTCAGTCGATGCATATTAAGTTCCAAACCATTAAGTATATTTAAGAATAAAACATTTTAAAATGTAACGGACCTAAATGCGAAAACTTCAACCTTGGTCCCTTGTGTGAATCACTGGGAAAAAGACCTTTTTCTTACATCGGTTACAAGATAAATGTCTTTCAGTCTGAGAAAAAAACCTTTTAAAAGTGAGCTTCCTTGAAATAATAGACTTGTCTGATTTATTAGCAAAATTGATATCAAAGTGCCTTTAAATCATGATAGAAACGAATTCTGGAGCAATTAGTTTAGCAAACATTATGCCAATAAAATTTGCATTGTTGCAATCTCTTTTACACAGAAATCAGTTTCAGGGTCAAAACACTGATATTTTAAAGGCCACACTAAATCTTTCTAGCAAGTGTTACATTAAGATTTTCTTTTTTAACATAACTATCTTTTAAATCCCATTTTTCCTGAACTCATTTTTTATAACCAGTGAATATAATAGTATTTTATCAGTAAAAGTTCAAAAAGCAGAAAATTTAAGGTAACTAACTTAGCAATAATCACTGTGTTTATAGCAAATGTTTGTAACATGAGTGCTTCTATAATATACTACTAATTTAGAATTATATTCTGTACTAGAGTCTTGACTATGGAAACTAAGAATTTAGGACTTTGAGCAAAAATGGCCAAAAATGATGCAAATTTCTTTTTTTGGTTAACTGTGAAATTAGATAATCACAAAGATAGTAGGACTTTAATTTTTTTTTTAAACAAAGCATCTTGAAGCAGTATTTTTGTAACACCCTTGAAAGATATATAATTAAATGTCAGTTTTATTGCCAACTGCCAGTTATTTATGGATGCCAATGACTTTATAGTTTATTTCTGTAGCTACACATTGCTAAAATTGGGTTAGATTTCTGCATTTTAAAAGAACGAATTAAAATATTTGGCAAGTCGAAGAAGTGAGCAAACAGTGTGCTTTTTCTCTGATGAGTGATGTAAAGAAAAATTATTTCCAGCAAAAGGAACCTGAAAATATCTGTTGCATTCTCCCTCCAAAAAGCTTTATGCAATTCAGCTACTTGGCAAGTAGATTAAAAATAAACAAAAAGCCAGTGTTTAAAATTGAAGATGTTAAATCTCTCTGCACGTAGCTGATCGCTATGACACCAAAACAGTCCAGGGCTGGGTGTAGTTCTGGCACTCACTGTACTACTTACTACTTTCATGTAGGGAGATGGAAGTCACCAAGTAGAGAACAAATGCCATATTCATTTCACTACTCACCCTCAGTCACATCACATGATAAGTGTAGAAAAAGGCCCTGAAAAAATATGTAGTGGGATTTGAGCATGAAGCCTGGTTCACTATCAGGTAATTAGCCCTGCAGTTACTTTAATGGCAATTAAAATAGTATTAAATTATTTCCCCATGCCTGAAGCTTAAATCTATAATCATTAAGTGATGTCATTTTTAAAACAGCCAGTGGTCCTCAAGGATTTCTGGTATAAGAACAACTTTGAAAATTTGGCCTGGTGCAGTAGGTCATGCCTGTAATCCCAGCACTTTGGGAGGCCAAGGCGGGCAGATCACTTGAGGTCAGGAGTTTGAGACCAGAGTGGCCAACATGGTGAGACCCTGTCTCTACTGAAAACACAAAAATTATCTGGGTGTGGTGGTGCATGCCTGTAATCCCAGCTAGTCAGGAGGCTGAGGCAGGAGAATAGCTTGAACCCAGGAGGTGGGGGTTGCAGTGAGTTGAGACTGCACCACTGCACTCCTGCCTGGGTGACAGAGCAAGATACCATCTCAAAAAAAAAGGAAAGAAAAAGAAAAGAAAATTTGCTAACGTTTCTGGGTCTTTTCCCAAGAGCATTGCTTATAATTCCACAATTTTTCATATGCTGCCAGGGTGCCTACAGACACTCCTTTTCCTTCCAGATTATCTTGGAAACTAGGACTTTTTTTTTTTTTTTTGAGATGGAGTCTCACTCTCGCTCTGTTGCCCAGGCTGGAGTGCAGTGGATCGATCTCGGCTCACTGCAACCTCTGCCTCCTGGACTAAAGCAGTTCTCCTGCCTCAGCCTCCCAAGCAGCTGGGACTACAGGCGCACACCATGATGCCCAGCTTATTTTTGTATTTTTAGTAGAGAACGGATTTTGCTATGTTGCCCAGGCTGGTCTCAAACTCGTAAGCTCAAGGGATCCACCTACTTTGGCTTCCAAAAGTGCTGGGATTACGGGAGTGAATGAATTGAGCCTAGCTGGACATTTTTTATAGAGGTGTAGAATCCAAGCTGCATTTGATACCTACCCTGCCACTTATATGTTGACAATTCTAGGAAAGTCTTTCAACTGTCAACAACTTAATCATTTTGTCTTCAATATGACGCATTGCCTAGATTTGGGGCTTAAACAATATAATGTATATAAAAGTGCCCAGCATCGTGCCTGCCATGCAGTGGGTCATTTTTACTGATGAATGTAATTGTCATGTAGAATACCATGTTCTTGTTATTTGGTCAGCATATTTGTCTCTTTTTGGAAAAAAGCCTCTTGGGAAGTTAGATGATGATCAGAACATTTCTTGGGAGAGCTTAGAATCAGAGTTGTAAGCGTTAGTGGGCCAGATAGTCTCTGATGTTCTTCAACTCATAGCTGTTGTATCTATCTCCATTCCAGTTCAATAAATCAACAGTGGATACTCAGAGAAGCCGGACAGCACATCTTTCCCCAGAGATATGGTCCCAAACTCTTCCAAATTGTTTTTTTTTTTTTGAGACAGAGTCTCGCTCTGTCACCTAGCTTGGAGTGCAATGGCACGATCTCTGCTCACTGCAACCTCCACCTCCCAGGTTCAAGCAATTCTCCTGCCTCAGCCTCCCACGTAGTTGGGATTACAGACATGCACCACCATGCCTGGCTAATTTTGTAATTTTAGTAGAGATGGGATTTCTCTATGTTGGTCAGGCTTGTCTCGAACTCCCGACCTCAGGTGATCTGCCTGCCTTGGCCTCCCAAAGTGCTGGGATTACAGGCGTGAAGCACCACGCCTGACCCCCAGATTGTTTTCTGGGACTCTAAGAAGACCATTGCTGTTAACACATCTTTCTTCAGGCAGACCCTGGAGCCAGGTTGACTTTTGGTTGTCATCCAGCCATGTCTTACTAACATTATGCTGTGGTCATGTTGACTGGACCACCTCTCATACAGAGGGTTAATTTTATTGCCTACAGGCTATTTTATTTTATTTTATTGAGATGGAGTTGTCTCACTCTGTTGTTGAGGCTGGAGTTGCAGTGACACGAGCTCAGCTCACTGCAACCTCTGTCTCCCAGGTTCAAGCGATTCTTCTGCCTCAGCCTCTCGCATAACTGGGATTACAGGCGTGCGCCACCATGCCCAGCTAATGTGTATTTTTAGTAAAGATAGGGTTTCAACGTGGTGGCTAGACTGTTGTCGAACTCCTGACCTCAAGTGATCCACCCGCCTTGGCCTCCCAAAGTGCTGGGATTACAGGCATGAGCCACTGCACCTAGACTGGGCTATTTTATTTTAATTGCCGAGTTATGGGGGATTGTCTGTCATCTTTTATGAGCAGTCTGTAATATGTTGACTCTGGTGTTATGGATCTATTTAACATAGACTCAAAAGCCTCATATTGGTAAACAGCAGTCCCATTGATACTGCACATAGGTGAAAACGGCATTGATTGCAGGGAGGATTGAGTCGTGGATGCCAGGAAGACCTCAGGCTTTGGTGTCAGACTGATCTTCTTAGAATCTCTCTCTCTGCCACTTACTAGCCTTTGAGCTCAGTCGTTGACATAGGTATTATGGGACCCTATCCATAGTCTCCTGTGAATACTTTCTGTTCTTTGCTGTTGGTTCTCGTGATTGTTATGGTTTGTGGCTACTCACATTTCGTGCTTCTCTTAGCAAAGCGACGTGTTCATGGCTTGGAAACCTGGCTTTGCTTAAAAAGACCATTTGATCTCTTCATTTGTTTTTGACAAGTGACCAGTTGAAGTAGTTTTTTTCAGAAGCATGGAGAAGGCAGGAAGGAATAATTGCCCACTATCTGTCATAGAGGTTTATCATCAAATAAATTACATTGCATTCCTCATTTAACCAATTAACCCAACTGGTGATAAAGTAGTACAGTAAGTCTTCACTTAATGCTGTTGATAGGTTCTTAGAAACTGTGTCTTTAAGCAAAATGATACGCCGTATGCCATAGGAACTTGAAAAAAGGAACTTGATTCTCTTTTTTTAAGAGGTCTTCCCTTATTGCCCAGGCTGGAGCGCAGTGGCGTGATCACGGCTCACTGCAGCCTCAGCCTCCCAGGCTCAAGTGATCCTCCCACTTCAGCCTCCTGAGTAGCTGGGACCACAGGCATATGCCACCATACCCAGCTAATTTTTGTATTTATTGTACAGATACGGTTTCACTGTGTTGCCCAGGCTGGTCTTGAACTCCTGGGCTCCAGCCGACTTCCTGCCTTGGTCTCCCATAGTGCTAGTATCAGAGGCCTGTGCCACTGCCTGTCCCTGACTCTTGTTTCTGTCAATTAGCCTGTGGTAAAACTAGTTTTGTTACATAGTATGTTGTTTTGCTTAAAGTTTCAGTTTTCAAGAACCTATTGCTGAAGTTAAGTGAGGACTTAAAAATTGTATTATATTCTGTGGAATACAGAGTACTGTATGCATAAGAACAGTTTATATGCTTGGATTATTTGCTGTAGAATTAAAACACTTTTATATTTATTAGGAAACTAGGACCGATTACCTTAGTTTTTCAGGGTTCACAAGTTTGGTTGGCTTTACAAATCTATGCATACATTCATTTTAGGTTGGTTAGTACCGCAGTCCTCAGGAATTTGAAGGTGGCTCGTAAACCTGGGAGGGAAAGTGATTTTTGTTTTGAGAGTTGGGTCAGACCCTAAAGAATCATTACTTAGGGCTGACTGGAATTAATTAACCTGATCTTTCTGCTTTCCTTGGATTGCATCCAAAATCAACCCTGGTTGGTTTCTGCCAGCATTAGCTCCTTCATACTCTGCATCTCGAAGATGTGTTATAGACTGCAGCCCATGACTAAAATTTACCAAGCAAGGAGAACTGATGACTATGTTCTTAGTTTGATACCAAAAAGTACTCAAAGATTTTCCAACGTGGTTTATGGCACATTGACATTTATTTTCAGAATCAGTGATACTGTTTTGCTAACTCTGTCACCCCATTGTAAAATGAATTGAAAGTCTAAGTGAAATACTAAATCACATTTATTTAAAATAAAGATTGGGGTCAGGTGCACTGGCTCATGCCTATAATCCCAACACTTTGAGAGGCCAAGCCAGGAAAATCGCTTGAGCCCAGGAGTTCAAGACCAGCCTGGCAACATAGTGGGATACCCCTCTCTACAGATAAAAGAATTAGCCTGGAGTGGTAGTGTGTACTTGTGGTCACAGCTACTTGGGAGGCTAAGGCAGGAGGATCTCCTGAGCCCAGGAGGTTGAGGCTGCAGTGAGCTGTGATCGTGCCACTGTACAGCAGCCTGGGTGACAGAGTAAGACCCTGTTTCAAATTAAAAAAAAAAAAAAAGTAAATAAAAATTGAATCTTAGTTCTTATTGTCAGCCTGAAATCTCCTGTGTAGTTTTAGAACGCCTGTCATATTTTTTAGTTTAATGTACCAACCTCATTTTGATTGAAGTGTAACTAAGAGTTCTATATTTGAAATGAGAATGTTTTGCAAATAGTGGAGGTTCATGTGACCAGTGAGAATTTCGTTTGTGAAGTTTGTTAGGGTCTTTGGAAAACTAATCCCATGTTCAAGTCCCTGATTACTTTGTCCTGGAGGGCCAGGAATGGTCTAAATGTTACCTTTCAAGTACATTTGATTTCAGAATTAGGTGATGCCTGAGGTGCAGAAAGGCCAACCCCTTGCCATTTTTGCCGCTTTATTAAACTTCTTATAGTGGACATGGTCTCTGCTGAGGCTGCCGACTATGAACTAGATGGGGCAGAACAGAACGTGAAAGGCAGAGAACAGCCATGTCCCATTGTTAACATAGAAAACAAAGAACAGAGTGCGAGATATCCAGTGATGCCAGCGGTATCCACTGAGGCTCTTCCCACTGTTTTTTTCTCTTACTTGCTTTGTGAAATCTTTTTCCCAGAGTCACAGAAGGTCAGGGCTTCTCAGAGTTGGAAAGCTCCTGCCACTTCCATTTTCTGAAGCCACTGGTATGTGAAAACATGAGGGTAGTGTGGAAACAAGGTTATAAATATTGGGGCACATCAGATGCTAGTTGGTGGCACATTTTATTTTTTTTTTATTTTTATTTTTTTTTTATTATACTTTAAGTTCTAGGGTACATGTGCATAACGTGCAGGTTTGTTACATATGTATACTTGTGCCATGTTGGTGTGCTGCACCCATCAACTCGTCAGCACCCATCAATTCATCATTTATATCATGTATAACTCCCCAATGCAATCCCTCCCCCCTTCCCCCTCCCCATGATAGGCCCCAGTGTGTGATGTTCCCCTTCCTGAGTCCAAGTGAACTCATTGTTCAGTTCCCACCTATGAGTGAGAACATGTGGTGTTTGGTTTTCTCTTCTTGTGATAGTTTGCTAAGAACGATGGTTTCCAGCTGCATCCATGTCCCTACAAAGGACGCAAACTCATCCTTTTTTATGGCTGCATAGTATTCCATGGTGTATATGGGTGGCACATTTTAAAGGCTCGTGCTTAACAAGGTAATGAATGTGTCATTTATAAAATACATTTCCTTCTGCCTTCTGCAGAATGTTCTAAGGATTTATAAAGATGCATGGGCCCACTCTCTGTGCATGCCAGGAGCTTGGGCTGGGAGTAGGACATGTATTGATGTATAAAGGACATCTGTGTCTTTTGGCCTCATTGGGGTTTCTCTGTGACAGCCTAAATAAGGCCATGATTCTAAGTGTGGGACCCTCTGTGGATGTGAGGGCCGTCCCTCCCTTCTTACCCCTTTCACTCAAGGAGCTACCTTCTATTCTGAGGATGATTTGTTTGTCTTTGCGATCCCATACATTGGTGTTCACCTTTTAGAAAATGTCTTAGGAAGGGATAGAGGGGCTGTGTCAGAGTGTATTTGGCTTAGCTATGTTCTCCAAACTGGGCTATAGTTGGTAAAAATATTCAGAGTTGGGGATCTGCCGCCAGCCTGCCTGGTTTCTAAGCCCAGTTCTACCGCTTATAGCTGTGTGACCTTGGGCAAATTACTTAATCGCTCTAATCCTCAGTTACCACATTTTAAAAGATGGAAAATAATTGTTATCCTCATGTGTTTGTTGTGGGGATTGAGGTAAAATACTTAGCACAAGATGTGACATGTAGTAAATGATATTCCAAATAATGTACAACAGTAGTAAATTAATATTATTTGGCACGGAGAAGCTGAACACCATCTCCAGGCGTAAACTTCAAAGGCACACTTTGAAATTCATAGGAAAATTGCTCACTAAGGTTTCAAAATGGCATATGTGGGCGGGGCATGGTGGCTCACTCCTGTAATCCCAGCACTTTGGGAGGCTGAGTGGGGTAGATCACTTGAGGTCAGGAATTCGAGACCAGTCTGGCCAACATGACAAAAACTCTTCTCTACTGAAAATACAAAAATTTTTATTGTAAAATACAAAAGCTGGGCGTGGTGGCACATGCCTGTAATCCTAGCTACTTGGGAGGCTGAGGCAGGAGAATCGCTTGAGTCTGGGAAATGGAGGCTGCAGTGAGCTGAGATCATGCCACCTCAGTCCAGCCTGCGTGATAGAACAGGACTCTATCTCAAATTAAAAAAGAACAAAAAACCCCACACAAAATGGCACACATGAAACAGTAATAGAAGAAAAGTGATTTTTGATTGTTTTTATTGACAATTTTGAGTTCCTTACTCATTTTTGTAACTTTACTGCACATTCCTGATTTACTCCTTCTCTCTCTCTGCTACTGAACAGGAAGATGTGGCACTCAAAGGCAGTGGTTTTTCAGGCCAGGCTTTATAATCCCCAAATACCTTCCAAACTCTCTTAAACCAGAGTAGCTCTAATTTTACATTTTATTCTTCATAATTAAGTTTTATTTTTCAGAACTAGAGTTTCCATGTTTAGAAAAATATCCTCAAAACGTAAAAGCCACTTCTCTAAGAGCAAGGAATTGGAAAGGGAACCAAAATTTACTGCTCTGGTGTTTTATAAAGGCTCACATGCTGGCTGGGAGTGGTAGCTCACACCTGTAATCCCAGCACTTTGGGAGGCCAAGGGGGCTGATCATCTGAGGTCAGGAGTTCGAGACCAGCCTGGCCTGCACTTCTTAAAAGAATGTTACGCTAAATGAGTCTGTAAGAGAGGAATCTTTTAATACCATCATGATTTATTATAATATAAATAATAACTACCTACTTTATTAGGAGTTTTCTATTCATCATACAGTATTGAACATTTTCTGCATAGTATTTTTTGTTTTTTTTAAGTGGGGCAGCACATCTTTGCATTTAGGTATGTAGACCTTTGTGTGTTGTTTCTAGAAAGGAAATAGTACTGGCCAACATGGTGAAACCCCATCTCTACTAAAAATACAAAAATTAGCCAGGCGTGGTGGTGCGTGCCTATAATCCCAGCTACTCGGGAGGCTGAGACAGGAGAATCACTTGAACCCAGGAGTTGGAGGTTGCAGTGAGCTGAGATTGCACCACTGCACTCCAGCTTGGGTGATAGAGTAAGACTCTATTTTGGGAAAAAAAAAAAAAAAAAAAAAGCCTTACATGCCTGCATGCATAAATGGAAGAAGACTTGGGTCAATAAATGTGATATTTGTGTTATTTTATAATATTTGGTTTCTGAGAAGTATGTAAAACAAATACTTTGTGACTACTGACCTGAGAATTGCTCTCCAGATTCCAGTATTTTGAAGAATATATGGTTATCATTGGCTTGTGGATAAAGATCTGGCGTCAGATAGTTAAAATTGAACCTTGGAAATCGTCTCACGTTCATCTCCCTGGAGATGCTGGTCAACTTACATAAACATGTAGAACTGGTTCTTGGCAAAATCTGGGCTTCTGACCACAGTTTATGCCACTGTGCCAGATCGTTTCCTATGGCCATTATTTTATCAGCTCAATAGTAAACAGGCAGAGAATAAGCAGGCCTTAAGGGCAACATGGTGAAACCTTGTCTCTACAAAAAAATACAAAAATTAGCTGGGTGTGGTGGTCTGTGCCTGGAGTCCCAGCACTGAGGAGGCTGAGGTGGGAGGATCACTTGAATTCAGGAGGTGGAGGTTGCAGTGAGCCAAGATCGCACCACTGCATGACCACACCTCTGTCACTGAGACCTTGTCTCCAAAAAAAAAAAAAAAAAGCCTGAGACTAGGTAATTCATAAAAAAAAAAAAAAAAAAAGAGGTTTAATTGACACATGATTCCACAGGCTGTACAGGAAGCATGTTCGACTTCTAGGGAGGTCTCAGGAAACTTAAAATCATGATAAGGAGAACGGAGAGCCAGACATCTTATGTGCGGAAGCAGGAACAAGAGGCGGGGGAGGTTCCACACACTTTTAAAACAACCAGATCTCATGATAACTCCCTTACTCACTATCACAAGAACAGCACCAGGAGGATGATGCTAACTCATGTATGAGAACTCAGCCCCCATGATTCAATCACCTCCTACCAGGCCACCTCTAACATGGGATTTCAGTTGAACATGAGATTTGGGTGGAGGCACAGATCCAAACCTTATCATTCTGATTAAAAGAATGCTTACAAATACTGGGCTCTTTCTTGACCCAAACCCAATATCGACAAAGCCCTATTTTATTGAGTGGGGTGTGTTGAGGCGGTGTCCCTGAGTAATACCTATTTCTAACTGTCCAGAATTCCAGAAAGCCCAGTTCTTCCCTTCCTGTATTGGAGTAGCTACTGTATTTTGATTTATCTCTGTCTCTCTCTCTTTTTTAAGACAGGGTCTTGCTCTGTCACCCAGGCTGGAGTACAGTGGCATGATCATGGCTCACTGCAGCCTCTATCTCCCAGGCTCAAGCGATCTGCCTGCCTCAGCCTCCTGAGTAGCTGGGACTGCAGGTGTGCACCACTACGTCTGTCTAAATTTTTGCATTTTCAGTAGAGATGGGGTTTTGCCATGTTTCCCAGGCTGATCTCAAACTCCTGGGCTCAAGCAATCCTCCTGCCTTGGCCTCCCAAAGGGTGGGATTACAGAGGTGAGCCACTGTGCCCAGCCTATTTTGTATTTCTCTAGCAATCTTTACTTAAATTTTTAAAAATTATGACAGTAATGTGTAATTATTGTAGAAACTTTAGGAAAACAACAGAAATGTAGAAAAAAGCCATCTGAAATTATGCTCTGGGAGAGCCATTGCAATGTTGTTTATTCTATTAATTTTCTTCTTCAGATGTTATAAAAATAAATATGAACAAAGTTGAAATAATTAGGACCCCAAAAAGAAAGTTTATGATCTCAGTTTCTCTCTCTCTCTCTCTCTCTCTCACACACACACACACACACACACACGTATATGTTTATATCTATAAGAATGTAAAGAATGTACACATATTCTAAATATTGAAAGTATAAAGGTAACTTCTGGCTGGAAGAAAAGTAAAAGGACAATTGAATTTATATCATATATAGTTAAAATGACATAAAAAGAATCCTTTGTTTATATAAAAAAGTGAAATGCGACCATTACTTTCACACGGCATGCATTTTGCATTTCCTGACGTGATTACCAGAAGGTGTTATTTGGGTGTGGTGCTTTCAACAGTGAAAACGTGGTCATCTACTGCACTGGAAATTGTCTAGTTTCTTTTTGACTTGACAAGGTGGCCTGCCGGAGAGGTATGCAGTTTTTCTAGTGTTTGACCCAAGTTTGGCTTTTTATTTATTTTTCTGGAAGTTGAGAGTCTGATGTTCTTTTTAGTTCTCTTTCTCTTTGTAATTTGGTAAAATGTTTTCTTAGTAGAGTGCCAACTCTGGTGACATTTTTGCTTCTGCACTTGGCTGATTAGTGTTAGGAATGGAGGTTTCTGGTATACTCAGCCTAGTGAAGGCACCGAACATATTCAAATTTAACCTCAGCATAATAATTATTTGTAAAAGTTCTGAGAAAATTATAATTATATATAATACATGGGTAAAAAAGAATAAAGCAAAAGGAAAAAATAACCGAACTCACTGAAACTTCAAAGCAGTTTGAGGATCAGCCTTCAAGAAATGCCAGCTATTTCAAAACACATTGTTTAAGATGTATAAGAAGTTAGACATAGTTCTGAACTATAATAAGGCTTTAGCATATATTCGTTAAAGTAAATTAGAATGGTGTTGGATAAATATATAAAGTACCACTGGATGATTTAGTAGAATAAATTTTGAGACTAAATTTTATCTTGACATCAGAAGTGTAGCATTGTATGTTATATTGAAAGTCAGGAAACAATCTTCAGAAGTATTTCGGGAAATTGTACATAGCACTTTTTTTTTTTTTTTGAGATGGAGTTTTCCTCCTGTCCCCAGGCTGGAGTGTAATGGTGCCATCTTGGCTCATTGCAACCCCTGCCTCCCGGGCTCAAGCGATTCTCCTGCCTCTGTCTCCCAAGTAGCCGGGATTACAGGCGCCCGCCACCATGCCCAGCTAATTTTTGTTTCTTTTTTCAGTAGAGACGGGGTTTCATCACGTTGGCCAGGCTGGTCTCAAACTCCTGACCTCAGGTGATCCACCCACCTCAGCCCCTCAACGTGCTGGTATTAGAGGCATGAGCCACAGCGCCTGGCCCATAACATGTTAAAGCTGCAGTGGTCACTATTTCATTCTTCCTAAGCCGGCTGGTGAGTTTTCAAGGCTTCTGCCTAATGCTGTCTTTTTCTTTGCTGTGCCATTCTGAGGCAACTTCATTTCTGCTGTTGTTTCTCTATAAATATTTTCTTACAGGTTATTTTCTTTTGACTCATGGTTGTATGTGTGTAAGTTTTAAGCCTAAACCGTTTCTATTGTTAGTTTAAGATATTTTTC
>NC_045444.1:110265054-110284878 GCF_002776525.5 Piliocolobus tephrosceles | reverse complement strand
AAGTTTTAAGCCTAAACCGTTTCTATTGTTAGTTTAAGATATTTTTCAACTAACTAGAACCAGATCTGCCAATTCCCTGTAACACTGCTGCAAAATTCAGTCTTTTCCTAAATGTAGATATTTGAGCTGGATGCCCAAACATAATTCGCAGACTTTACATTAATATCCTTACTAAAAACACTCGGCTTCCTTTCATTTGATCTAGAAGAGTCTAGTAATTTCTAGAAACGTCTTTATTTTATTTTATTTTTTGGAAACAGTCTCTGTCAATCAGGCTGGAGTGCAGTGGCATGAACATGGCTCACTGCAACCTCCACACCACCATAACCTCTGCCTCCTAAAATCAAGCCATCCTTCCACCTTAGACTCCTGAGTAGCTGAGACTACAGGCATGTGTCACCATGCCTGGCCTAATTTATTTTAAAAAGTTTTTTTGTGGATATAGAGTCTCACCATATTGCCCAGGTTGGTCTTGAACTCCTGGGTTCAAGTGATCCTCCCACCTCAGCTTCCCAAGGTGGTGGGAGTATAGGCAAGAGCCACCATACTGGGCTGATCCTCATCTTTTCTATCCTCCTGTCATTAGAATCAATGAGCTTGAAAACTAGAAGAAAGGAAATTCTGGCATTGGCAAAGCAAGTGTGCTAACTTGAGAGTGCATTGTGAAGTCAATTAGTGGGTACACTCCCAGGTTGGCAGCAAAGATCTGTAGCTGCTACTTTGGAGGTGTGGGATCTTTGTTCAGCCACTGCTTGGCTGGTGGCTTCTGTCTCGCTGGAGCCAGGGGTAGGACCTAAATTTAAGAGCATGAAACTAGCCATCAATTGGGAGGTTCACATATCTAGCTTTACCTGACTCTCATCACACTCATTTTTTTCTTTGGAAAAGGTGCATTGTTCAGCCTGTGAAATCAGAGATGCAGGGTAGGGTGGATTGTGTAATTCAACATTCCACCTAAGTTTGAATAAAGACATCCTTGCACTTTACATTTGTGCTGTCCAGTTCACCTTTCAAAGGTCAGGAAAAGTGCATTCATTATTAAGTATCTTTTGGAATTGATACTTCCATCTGTTTTTTTTTTTTTTTTTGAGACGGAGTCTCGCTCTGTTACCCAGGCTGGAGTGCAGTGGCATGATCTCGGCTCACTGCAAGCTCTGGCTTCTGGGTTCATGCCATTCTCCTACCTCAGCCTCCTGAGTAGCTGGGACTACAGGTGCTCACCACCACACCTGGCTAATTTTTTCTATTTTTTAGTAGAGACGGGGTTTCACCATGTTAGCCAGGATAGTCTAGATCTCCTGACCTCATGATCCACCCGCCTTGGCCTCCCAAGATACTTACATCTTTATAGTTCCTCTGCCTTGTTTTAGTGACTTCAAATTTCCTACATTATTTTCTAAACTCAGGCATACAATTTTCATCACAAAGGCGTTATGTGGCCAGTCATCCTGGGACTTATAAGAACAATTTTCATTGAGTACGTCGCCTTTACCACCGTCCTAAGTGCCATGCTGTTAGGAAAAAACTAATGAGTTGTTGCATGAAGCAAAAAGCAATTACATATGGAATTTTGAGCAGTAACATTTAGTAACACTAAAATTACACCATGAAATTGGGACATTAAAATCCTTACTGATAGCATTTTGCATACCATTTTAGCCCTTCTTGACTCATCTTGCATATACGTTAAAAAATTAATTGGCTGTATTTGAGTTTGAATAAAGCTTTAACTTTCTGAACGAGTGAATTTATAAGTAAATTTATGACCTGCTTGGGTGTGGAAGATCTTGAAGCTGGGGTGGATTGCCTTCATTAAGTGGCAGTAATTTACAAGAAGAAAAACAACACTTCTTACTCAGTTGTTGGTAGATATATTTGTGTTTGTTTACATTTGATAACTTCATAAAAATTTAAAATTACTTTCAACAGGGTTCAAGCGGTCATAGGAAAAGGTTGGTCTGTACTACAACCATACTGAAATTTTCACTGCTAGAAATGTTCAGATTTTAACACAATTAAGTTAATTGTAGTAATGGAAAAACCATCTTACTTTGGTTCTACCATATATTGATTTATGTAGCACAGGATATAGATTTATTGCAGTTTTACTACAAAAAATGGTTGGTTGTTCAAAAAATATTCCCAGATTATTTGGTTTCCAGAAAGTTACATTTTTTTGAGAACTGTGAATGAACCATGGGGTAGAAGCAAAAATCCAGAGAAAATGCCCCTTCCTGCAACCACTGATGAAACTGGTAACAATTTATCTCACACTGTGATCCAATATGTTTCAGAGTAAATGAAAGCCAAGTAGGCTATTAAAACAGCTTGGCTTTGGCCAGGCGCAGTGGCTCACACCTGGAATCCCAGCACTTTGGGAGGCCGAGGTGGGCGGATCACAAGGTCAGGAGATTGAGACCGTCCCGGCTAACACGGTGAAACCCCATCTCTACTAAAAATATAAAAAAATAAGCCAAGCATGGTGGCGGGCACCTGTAGTCCTAGCTACTTGGGAGGCTGAGGCAGGAGAATGGCATGAACTCGGGAGGTGGAGCTTGCAGTGAGCTGAGATCGCGCCACTGCACTCCAGCCTGGGTGACAGAGCAAGAGTCTGTCTCAGAAAAAATAAATAAATAAATAAATAATAAAAAGAAAAAGAAAATAAGATTAAATAAAACAGTTTGGCTTTGGTGCATTTGGGATTTATGTGGTGATTTGTTAAAGCTGTTTAAGAGCTGTTGGCCAGGCGTGGTGGCTCACACCTGTAATCACAGCACTTTGGGAGGCCAAGATGGGAGGATCACCTGAGGTCAGGAGTTCGAGGCCAGCCTGGCCAACATGGTGAAACCCCGCCTCTACTAAAAATACAAAAAAATTAGCCGGGCGTGCTAGCAGGTGCCTGTAATCCCAGCTACTCGGGAGGCTGAGGCAGGAGAATTGCTTGAACCAGGAGCATCGCTTGAACCAGGGAGGCAGACGTTGCAGTAAGCCAAGATCGCACCACTGGACTCCAACCTGGGCAATACAGTGAGACTCTGTCTCCAAAATAAATAAATGAAAATTTAAAAATTTTAAAAAAAGTAAAACTGGATGCTTTCTCAGTCAGGAAGAAAGCTCAGCAGACAGTGACTGTACCTTCCTCCCCTCCTTCCTTACCATCCTGCCATCTCATTTCTTTCAGAAACAGGGATTTCCCTGACAATACAAGGTTTGTTTAGTTATCTTAAAATCTCAAAGGAAGTAATGACTCCTCCTCTCAATAACGTTCCGGATCCTCAGTAAAGATATCCAAGCAATCTTTTCTAAGTTCCTCATTGCTCTCTATGAAGAGATAAGGGCCCAAGCCAAAGTGTTTTGATCAAGCTAAACTAGTTAGATGGCCTCAGATCTTTTGCAAAATGTTGGCAGTTCAAAAACTTTGCTTAGAGCTTTTTCTACCTATTTTATTGTCACTTCTTTGATAAATGTAGTACTAGTGATGCAGAATGACTCAGTACTAATGTCATTATTGTCTTCAGTTGAATTTTTATTTCTTCTATCTTAACCTCTGTAAGCCAAGGCCTTTTGGCTTCTCTGCTTGTTTTTATGATTGGCACACAAACTGTTAGTATTAGATGGGGCAGAGGGAGCTTTAAGTGTTACCCTCTCATGGGCCAGATGTGGCGGCTCACGCCTGTAATCCCAGCACTTTGGGAGGCCGAGGTGGGCAGATCACTTGGGGTCAGCAATTTGAGACCAGCCTGGCCAACGTGGTGAAACCCCATCTCTACTAAAAATACAAAAATGAGCCAGGCTTGGTGGTGGGTGCCTGTAATCCCAGCTACATGGGAGGCTGAGGCACAAGAACTGCTTGATCCCAGGAGGTGGAGATTGCAGTGCCCACTGTACTCCAGCCTGGACGACTGAGTGAGGCTCTGCCTCAAAAAAAGAAAAAAGAGAGTTACCTTCTCATTATATGGATGGTTCAATATCATAGTGACTTTAAAAGTGGGCAAGGCCAGTCTAATTGGTGCCAGGGTATGTCTCTTTGCTTTCTACTCAAAAAGGCAATGTTGCGTTGCTGTTTAGAGAATGGGCTCTGGAATCAAAGCCCAGCTCTGAAACCTTCTAGCTCATTGATGTGGAACAGGGTACTTAACATTTTTAAGCCCTAGAGTCCTTATCAAGTGGGAATAATAATAGTATCTACTTCTCATGGTTATGAGGAAGATTAAATTAGGTACTATGTGTAATGTGCTTCTTCCATGTTGTCTGACACATGCTCTACACATATCAACCATCAACTATTATAAATAGGTCTCTGGTATTAGCAAAAGACTTCTCTGGTTATAATTATTGGCATGACTGGAAAAAATGAACAGTAGGGGTTTTAGCTTTGGTGGATGAGAAAAAGTGTCAGATGCTAAGTGCAAATAGCCCTGGGCTGGGAATGTGGAGATCATCTTAATTCTGCCTAAAACTGTGCCACTGAAGGTATAATCACCAGGTCTCTGGGCCTTGATTTCTTCAGTTTTCTTTCTTCCCTATTTGTATACTTTTATTTCCCTTTCTTGTCTTATTGCATTAGTTAGGATTTCTTGTATGATATTGAAAAGCAGTAATGAGAGAGTTCATCCCTGCCTTGTTCCTGATCTGAAAGGGAAAGCTTCTAGTATATCGCCATTAAGTATAATGTTAATTGTAGTTTTTGTAAAAGTTCTTTATCAAGTTGGCGGCATTCTCCTCTATTGCTAGTTTGCTAAGAAGTTTTATCATGAATTGATGTTCAGTTTTCTCAAATGGTTTTTCTGTATCTATTGATATAATCGTGTGATTTTTCTTTTTTAGCCTGTTGGTGTGATAAATTATGTTAATTGAATTTTTTTTTAAGAGACAGGGTCTTGCTCTGTTACCAGACTGAAGTGCAGTGGCATGATCGTAGCTCACTGCAGCCTTGAACTCAGGCCTAAGTGATCCTCCCACCTCAGCCTCCTGAGTGTCTAGTATTACAAGTGTGTTTCACCATGCCTGGCTATTTATTTTCTGTAGGGATGGAGTCTCAATATGTTGCTCAGGCTGGTCTCAAACTCCTGACCTCAAGCGATCCTCTTTCCTCAGCCTCCTGAAGCTCTGGGATTACAGACATGAGCCACCATACTTGGACTACGTTAATTTATTTTTTTATTTTTAAGACAGAATCTCACTCTTGCCCAGGCTGGAGTACAGTGGTGCAATCTCAGCTCACTGCAACTTCTGCCTCCTGGGTTCAAGCAGTTCATCTGCCTCAGCATCCCGAGTAGCTGGGATTGGAGGCATGTGCCACCATGCCTGGCTAATTTTTGTATTTATAGTAGAGATGGGGTTTCACCATGTTGGTCAGGCTGGTCTCAAACTCCTGACCTCAAGTAATCCACCCTCCTTGCCCCACTTTGGGAAGTGCTGGGATTACAGGTGTAAGCCACCACACCTGGCCATACATTAATTGATTTTTGATTGCTGATCTAGCTTTACATCCTGGAATAAAGCCCACTTGGTTGTAGTGTGTAATTCTATTTATATATGATTGGATTCGAATTGCTAACATTTTGTTGAAGATTTTTTTCACCTATGTTCATGAGAAGATTTCTTCAGTTTTAGGATAAGAAGTTTTGTACCATATCAGCTTTATTGTCCTTTCTAATGCTAGAATTTTGTGAGTCTAGGAATGAGTTATTATTTCATTTTAAATACCTCACCGTGGTAGATACTAAATAAATATTGGCTAAGTTGAATGGAATCTGCTGACTTTATCTTTGGAATGTAGATGATCTGGTTTTATAATATTGAACTGTAACAAAATAGAAAACAACAGTGATGATTTTTGAGATTAAAAATAAAAAGGCATAAAATTCAAAGCCAGAGATATACGGTGGATTAGTTTGCTAAGCTGCCATAACAAAGTACTGCCATAACGAAGCCACCGTGAGCTGGGTGGCCTAAACCACTGACATTTATCATCTCATAGTTCTGAAGGGTAAAAGCCCGGCAAGAATGATTTCTTCTAGGAACTCTGAGGGAGAATGCGCTGCTTGACTTTCTCCTGGCTTCTGGTGGTTTAAGGGCAGTCTTTGGTGCACCTTTGCTTCGGTTGCATTGCCCCAGTCTCTGCCTTCACCTTCACATGGTGGGGTGTGTGTGTGTGTGTGTGTGTGTGTGTGTGTGTGTGTGTGTGTGTGTATGTGTATGTCTAGGCCCAAATTTCCTTTTTATGAGTCTACCAGTGACAATGAACTAGGGGCCCACCCTATGCTAGTATGACCTCTTAACTACATGCTAGTATGTATCTTAACTAGTTACATCTGCAATGTCTATTTCTTCTCTCTCTCTCTCTCTTTTAGAAATGGAGTTTCACTCTTGTTGCCCAGGCTGGAGTGCAGTGGCGCAATCTCGCTCTATGCAACCTCTGCCTTCTGGGTTCAAGTGATTCTCCTGTCTCAGCCTCCCAAGTAGCTGAGATTACAGGTGCCCGCCACCACACCCAGCTAATTTTTGTGTTTTTAGTAGAGATGGGGATTCACCATGTTGGCCAGGTTGGTCTCGAACTCCTGACCTTAGGTGATCTGCCCACCTCAGCCTCCCAAAGTGTTAGGATTACAGGCATGAGCCACTGCACCCAGCTGCAACATCTGTGTCCAAATAAGTTTGACTTCTGAAGTACTGGGGGGTTAGGACTGTAACATATGAATTTGGGAGACACAATTCAATTCATAGTAGGTGGATTATTCTGTCCTTTCAGTGTAACTACCTGTCTATCCTTCCTTCCTTCTTTTCTTCCATTCAATGTTACTGCGCCATACAGGTGAATGGACAACAGACAGGCAATGTTATGAGGAATTGTCTTTATAGAAAGAATGTTCACATTTCACCTAAGTGGCTACTTAATAGTTCATAGCGGTTAACCTTTGATTCTGCAGGTTACTTGTAGCTGGCATTGACTTCATACATGTCAACAGTTTGTTTCTGTGTCTTTCCATTTTTTCCCCTTATTGTTCCTCTTATCCTGTTCTTCCTAGCTCTGTTCTACCCCCTCAGATCCACTTAATTTGCCTTTCCCTGAACATTTCACAGTAGCTAGTTCTGCCACCAGATGGCGTGCAAGGATTAGGAAAACAATTGAAATACGTTGGTCAATGTCTTTTCAACATTTGATTTCAGGAAAAAGGCTGACATGACAGGCCTACCTGAGATTCTGAGATTGACAGCAGGCCCCAAATGACATTCTGAGATTGTGTAGATATAATTTTTTATATACATTTTCCTCTCATTTATCATAGAAATCTGAGCCAGCAATCTAGAGGGGAAAAAAAACCTGTAACATTTGATGTATATATGTAAATGAGAGACTTTGATCTCAGAACAGATTTGACAATAATATTAGGCCGAGATATGGAAGCAAGGTTCTCGGGTCAGAGGACCGCTTCCTCAATAGGCAGTCTCAGAAGCCACAGAAAGGAGAAATCGCTTACGCCAAGCAAAGCTGTAGAGTGGTAGTGTGATGAGGGACTCCAGCCATCATCTGATTCAGCGGCCTCACATGAGGCCTGCAGCCAAAGGGAGCTTGCAGACCACATCCACACACAGTGTGCTTTGTTTAGCTTGAACAAGGTTTTATTTTCTTTTCTTTTATTTATTTATTTTTTTGAGACAGAGTTTTGTTCTTTTGCCCAGGTTGGAGTGTAGTGGTGTGATCTCAGCTCACTGCAACCTCTGCCCCCTGGGTTCAAGTGATTCTTCTGCCTCAGCCTCCCGAGTAGTTGGGATTATAGGCACCTGCCTATAACCATGGCCGGATAGTTTTTGTATTTTTAGTAGAGACGGGGTTTCGCCATGTTGGCCAGGCTGGTCTCGAACTCTTGACCTCAGGTGATCCACCTGCCTCAGCCTCCTAAAGTGCTGGGATTACAGGCGTGAGCCGTGTCCAGCCTGAACAAGGTTTTATTATTACTAATTGACAACGTTAAGACAACCCCAATATTTCACCTAATCATCCAGATTTCAGGCTTTTGGGAAAAAATTCTGAAGACTCAGCAACAGTGATTGACATGTTTTTCTTGGCCACACTTGACTATGGCAGAGTTGTGGCTGTGTCTTTCGTTGGAACTTGTGATTCTTAGTTGCTGCTCTCTCCTCTACCCCCTATTGTATGATGCTGAACCTTTACCCTTATTTAATATGTTGCCTGCCTCTGCCCAGCCTGTGAAAGGCATTTGGATGTGTGACCTGGCTCTCCTGTTTCTTGGATGAAGACATGAGGTCTGGAGAGAGAGACAAGGGGAGTTGGTTCAGGCCACACCTGCCTTCTGATCCACCGTAACTGGTGCTATGTCTGCGCCTAGAAACTGGTGGGAAAAGAGTGGATGTGATTCACCTTAGAGGAGTGATGCAGTACAAGTAAGGAATCAGCAGGGAAGGTGAAAACTCAAAATTCACAATTCCGCTGCTGCCACTCATTTACAGAAAAAGAAGTTAGAGGACCAGGCGCCGTGGCTCATGCCTGTAATCTCAGCACTTTGGGAGGCCAAGGTGGGTGGATCACCTGAGGTCAGGAGTTCGAGATCAGCCTGGTCAATGTGGTGAAGCCCAGTCTCCACTAAAACTACAAAAATTAGCTGGGCACAGTGGTGGGCGCCTGTAATCCCAGCTACTCGGGAGGCTGAGGCGGGAGAATCGCTTGAACCTGCGACATGGAGGATGCAGTGAGCTGAGATTGCACCACTGCACTCCAGCCTAGGTGACAAGAATGAAACTCCATCTCAAGAAAAAAAAAAAAAAAAAAAAAAAAGGATGCTAGAAGACTACACATCCATAAGTGAAAAAATGGGGAACCCTGAAGTAAACACCTTACAGGGAACTTGAATAGATACATAATCAGAAGACCATTGGTCAGTGTTCAAGCGAAAGAAAGGAACTCCAGATCACTCACCTCTAAGTACATCCCTGCTGTTTCTGGGATAAACTTATTTAAAAAATAATAATGGAAAGGTGATTGATGAGACCAGGCGATTAAGGAGACAAAGTAAGTAAGTCAGCTAGACAGCAAATAGTTTATTGTTTCCCAAGAATGTCCTTCTGGGTACCTGTGAAATGGCTGTCAGAGGCTCTTTCCATCAGAACGTGGAAACTGTTAGAGAAATAAATAATGGGGTAGTAATGGGATGATTCTGAATGGGGAAGCATAGATTGTTTTTGCCTGCCTTGATGAAGATAAATGGGAGTATAAATGTGAGGTGCTGACCCCTGGATAATTTATTTTTTATTAATTAATTTTTTTTTGAGACGGAGTCTCTCTGTGTTGCCCAGGCTGGAGTGCAATGGTGCGATCTTGGCTCACTGCATCCTCCACCTCCCGGGTTCAAGCGATTCTCCTGCCTCAGCCTCCCAAGTAGCTGGGATTACAGACGCCTGCCACCACGTCCGGCTAATTTTTGTATTTTTGGTAGAGATGGGCTTTCACCATGTTGGCCAGGCTGGTCTCGAACTCCTGACCTCAGGTGATCTGCCTTCCTCAGCCACCCAAAGTGCTGGGATTACAGGCATGAGCCACCGCAACCCGCCTGGGTAATTTATTTAATGATTACACACATTTACTAAATACTCATTCTTTGCCGGACTCTACACTATAGAGGTTGACATGTGTAATATTGTTTTGTTCTCCCAGCATCACTGAGGTCCTTACCGTTGTTTTTCCTATTTTGTTGATCAGGAGACTGGAAAGATCAGGTAACTTTTTCACATTGACGTAGCTCATAAATGACAGAGGCAGAATTTAAATACAAGCTCTCAAGCTACTGATTACCAAAGTTTTCCCACTTAACCAAGCTACTCCACTGCCTCCCGGCACCCTCTGCCTGGCCTAGTGATAAATGCCCAGTGGGCCCTGGACAAAATCCGAAAGCAGTGATTGAGTTATACCATTTTGGCCGGATGGCATGCAACAAGCTTCAAAAAGCTAACATTTAAATTTGTGGAATGTAACAAATTTGTTTCAAAGGGTCACTAAAATAGAAGACTGGCAGATGTCAGTGAATCTTCATCCTGAGAACATGTGTAAAAGGTATCTGGGAAGCTTTCATCTGGCAAATCTTATTTCTACCCAGAGCATGCTGGTAAAATCTATACTAAGGATACATCACGAAAGACTTCAGCAGATGGCCTTTTTAAAATAATTTTTTTTTTTTTTTAATTTTTGAGACAGAGTTTCACTCTTGTTGCCCAGGCTGGAGTGCATTGCTGCAATCTTGGCTCATCGCAACCTCTGCCTCCCGGGTTCAAGCGATTCTCCTGCCTCAGCCTGAGTAGCTGGGATTACAAGCATGAGCCATTACGCCCGGCTAATTTTATATTTTTAGTACAGATGGGGTTTCCACATGTTGGTCAGGCTGTTCTCAAACTCCTGACCTCAGGTGATCCGCCCACCTTGGAAGTGCTGGGATTGCCGTTGTGAGCCACGGCACCCAGCTTGCAGATGGCCTTTCTAGGGAGAAGGCAACTTGGCTTGTGGAAGAGGGAACTGGATTTGGCTGGAGCCCTTTGAGAAGGTGAATATGCCATGCTGCTGAAGAAACAGTGAACATCCCTCCTTTCCACTTTCAGAAAGCCCCTCTGATGGGGGTTCAGATGCAAGGGAGAGGGTTGAGAGGGAGTAGCCTTGGAAGGATAGTCTTGTGGCTTTCAGAGTGCACTTAGAGGAAGGACATCAGGATAATTGTTTTAAAGGCTTATCCCGACATGCAAGGGTAAACCATGGAGCCCTGGAGGAATGAGTGTTGAGATGAGTCGTGTGTAACATTTTTATAATTGATCTAGCAGAAAGAAGAGGGCAGCTGGGTCTCTTAGTTTGCAGATGCTATTAGGCGCTTCTGGCCAGAGAACTGTTAAACCTGTCAGGATAAAGCTGCCAGAAGATGTAGCAAATACAAGTGCTAATTGAGTTTATCGTATCTGGAGAAAAGTAATTCAAGTTGTAAGTTTCTGATACCCAATAAAACCCTGGGCTTTTTAAAGGAGGGCTTTCTCAAGAAAACCATAGGAGGGACTGACTCCTGGATAATTTATTTTATTTTATATTTGTTTTTTTTAAAAAATTTTATTTATTTATTTATTTATTTTTGAGACGGACTCTCGCTCTATCACTGGGGCTGGAGTGCAGTGGCCAGATCTCAGCTCACTGCAAGCTCCGCCTCCCGGGTTCACGCCATTCTCCTGCCTCAGCCTCCCGAGTAGCTGGGACTACAGGCGCCAGCCACCTTGCCCGGCTAGATTTTTGTATTTTTTTGGTAGAGACGGGGTTTCACCGTGTTAGCCAGGATGGTCTCGATCTCCTGACCTCGTGATCCGCCCGTCTCGGCCTCCCAAAGTGCTGGGATTACAGGCTTGAGCCACCGCGCCCAGCCGGTTTTATTTTTTTGAGACGGAGTCCCTCTGTGTTGCACAGACTGGAGTGCAGGGGTGCGATAGTCTTAGTGTTATAGGGGTTAGTTATAGGGGTTAGTGTTCTCTAACCCTTATAGAAAAGCCAAAGCACTTCTCCACCCAGAATATTAATAGAGGGCTAGTTACTATTTCTCAAAATTTAAGAGTTCCACCAATATGTGAGTCCTCATTCTGAGCAAGAAATGGAGTTAGGCATGATTCAGGAAGAAAAATGCAAAATGATAAGGGAATTAAGAAACCTATGGTAGGAAAAAAAGCTCAAGAGGTGAAACCTCTTTAATCCAAAGGTGATAGCTGAGGATCATATGTAGTAACTCACTAAAACACAAAGGATAAACACAGAATCAGTAAAAACTATCAATCCTTTCTACTTAAAACTTGTAGACTGAACACAGTGGCTCACGTCTGTAATCCCAGCACTTTGGGAGGCCAAGGCGGGAGGATCACCTGAGGTCAGGAGTTGAGACGAGTCTGGCCAACATGGTGAAACACCATCTGGAAAACAAAACAAAACAAAAAAATGTATTAGGTGGTGGTGGGAAAAGGGGAGATGTTGGTCAAAGGATACAAAGTTTTAGTTAGGTTGAATAGGTTCTGGGGATTTAATGTACATCTTGGTGACTGTAGTTAATAATAATGTATTATATACTTGAGCATGCTGCACAGATCATCCCATCACCTAGGTATTAAGCCCAGCATCCATTAGCTGTTCTTCTGGATGCTCTCCCTCCTCCCACCTGCACTTCCCATTGTTCCCCGCCATGTGTCCATGTGTTCTCATCATTCAGCTCCCACTTCTAAGTGAGAACATGCAGTACTTGGTTTTTTGTTTCTGCATTCGTTTGCTGAGAATAAGGGCTTCCAGCTCCACTATGTCCCTGCAAAGGACATAATCTCATTCCTTTTTATGGCTGCATAGTATTCCATGCTGTGTATGTACCACATTTTCTTAGTCCAGTCTGACTCCATGGATGGGCATTTAGGTTGACTCCATGTCTTTGCTATCGTGAATGGTGCTGCAATGAATGTACACCGGCATGTATCTTTATAATATAATGATTTATATTCCTTTGGGTATATACCTAGTAATGGAATTGCTCAATCAAATGGTATTTCTGCCTGTAGGACTTTGAGGGATTTCAACACTGTCTTCCATAATGTTTGAACTAATTTACACCCCCACCAACGGTGTAAAAGTGTTCCTTTTTCTTCACAACCTCATCAGCATCTATTGGTTTTTGACTTTTTAGTAATGACCATTCTGACTGGTGTGAGGTGGTATCTCATTGTGATTTTGATTTGCTTTTCTCGAATGATTAGTGATGTTGAGCTTTTTTTTTTTTTCATGTTTGTTGGCTGCATGTATGTCTTCTTTAGACAAGTGTCTGTTCATGTCCTTTGCCCACTTTTTAGTGGGGTTTTTTTTCTTGTAAATTTGTTTAAGTTGCTTGTAGATGCTGGATATTAGACCTTTGTCAGATGAATAGATTGCAGAAATTTTCTCCCATTCTATAGGATGTCTGTCTACTCTGATGACAGTTTCTTTTGCTGTGCAGAAATTCTTTAAGTAGATCCCACTTGTCAATTTTTGCTTTTGTTGCAATTGCTTTTGGCATTTTCATCATGAAATCTGCTCATGACTATGTCCTGAATGGTATTGCCTAGCTTTTCTTCTATGGTTTCTGTAGTTTTGGTTTTACATTTAAGTATTTAATCCATCTTGAGTTGATTTTTAAATATAGTATAAGGAAGGAGCACAGTTTCAATCTTCTGCATATGGCTAGTCAGTCTCCCAGCACCATTTATTAAATAGGAAGTCCTTTCTTCATTGCTTATTTTTGTCAGGTTTGTCGAAGATCAGATGGTTGTAAGTGTGAGGTCTTACTTCTGAGTTTTCAATTCTGTTCCACGGTCAACGTGTCTGTTCTTGTACCAGTACCATGCTGTTTTGGTTACTATAGTCTTGTAACATAGTTTGAAGTAGTAGCCTCAAAGTAGTAGCCTTGTAGTATAGTTTGGGTAGTGTAATGCCTCTAGCTTTGTTCTTTTTGCTTAGGATTGTCTTGGCTATTCGGGCTCTTTTCTGGTTCCATATGAATTTTAAAATAATTTTTTCTAATTCTGTGAATAATGTCAATGATAGTTTAATGGGAATAGCATTGAATCTGTATATTGCTTTGTGCAATATGGTCATTTTCATGATATTGATTCTTTCTGTCATTGAGCATGGAATGTTTTTCCATTTGTTTGTGTCATCTCTGATTTCTTTGAGCAGTGGTTTTTGTTAGCTGTATTCTTAGGTATTTTATTCCTTTTGTGGCAATTGTGAATGGGAATCCATTCATGAGTTGGCCCTTGGCTTGCCTGTTGTTGGTGTATAGGAATGCTAGTGATTTTTGCACATTCATTGTTGTATCCTGAGACTTTGCTAAAGTTGCTTATTAGCTTAAGATGCTTTCGGGCTGAGATGATAAGATTTTCTAAATATAGGATCATGTCATCTGCAAATAAAGATAGTTTGACTTCCTCTCTTCCTATCTGAATACGCTTTATTTCTTTCTCTTGCTTGATTGCCCTAACCAGAACTTCCAATACTATGTGGAGTAAGAGTAGTGAGAAAGGGCACAGAACTTCCAATACTATGTGGAATAAGAGTAGTGAGAGAGAGCATCCTTATCTTGTGCTGGT
Source organism: Piliocolobus tephrosceles (assembly GCF_002776525.5). Classification (NCBI taxonomy): domain Eukaryota; kingdom Metazoa; phylum Chordata; class Mammalia; order Primates; family Cercopithecidae; genus Piliocolobus; species Piliocolobus tephrosceles. The sequence goes on along the minus strand of NC_045444.1, from coordinate 110,270,739 downwards.
TTTCAAGAAGAATGCTTCCAGCTTTTGCCCGTTCAGTATGATATTGGCTTTTGTCACAAATGGCTCTTGTTATTTTGAGGTATGTTCCTTCAATATCTAGTTTTTTGAGAGTTTTTAACATGAAGGGATGTTGAATTTTATCAAAGGGCTTTTCTGCATCTATTGAGATAATCATGTGATTTTTGTCTTCATATCTGTTTATGTGATGAATCACATTTATTGATCTGTGTATGCTGAACGAACCTTGCATCCTGGGGATGAAGCTAACTTGATCATGGTGGATAAGCTTTTTGATGTGCTGCTGGATTTGGTTTGCCAGTATTTTTTTGAGGATTTTTGCATTGATGTTCATCAAGGATATTGGCCTGAAGTGTTTTGTTGTTGTTGTTGTTGTATCTCTGCCAGGTTTTGGTTTCAGGATGATGTTGGCCTCATGAATGAGTTAGGAGAAGTCCCTCGTTTTCAGTGTTCTGGAATATTTTCAGTAGGAATGGTCCCAGTTCTTTGCACCTCTGGTAGAATTCAGCTGTGAATTCATCTGATCCTGGGCTTTTCTTGGTTGGTAGGCTATTTGTTACTGTCTCAACTTCAGAAAAAGTTCTTGGTCTATTGGTCTATTCAGGGATCAAATTTCTTTCTTGTTCAGTCTTGGGAGGGTGTATGTGTCCAGGAATTTGTCCATCTCTTCTAGATATTCTAGTTTATGTGTATAGAGGTGTTTTTGTGTTCTATGATGGTTAGTTGTATTTCTGTGGGGTCAATGATAATATCCCTCTTTTCATTTCTGATTGTGATTAACTGAATCTTGAAAGTAGATCTTAAATGTTGTCACAACACACACACACACAGATTTTAACTATGTGAGGTGATGGATATGCTAATTAGCTTGATTGTGGTAATCACTTTATAATGTATACGTGTAAAAATCACATTTTATACCATAAATATATATTATCTTTCAGGACATATGTTAAAGTGTATTACTTCACCTACAGGCCAGTAGACTCATGACATCCTTATTCTATGAACCTGTACAGGTTGGAAAAAAAGTGTTTTAGGTAAAATCAAACAATTGCTGGGCACGGTGGTCGTGCCTGTAATCTCAGCACTTTGGGAGACCAAGGCAGGTGAGTCACTTGAGGTCAGGAGTTTGAGACCAGCCTGGCCAACATGGCAAAACCTCATCTCTACTGAAAATACAAAAAAGATTAGCCAGGCATGGTGGTAGGTGCCTGTAATCCCAGCTACTCAGGAGGCTGAGGTAGGAGAATTGCTTGAACCCACAAGCAGAGGTTGCAGTGAGCTGAGATCATGCCACTGCACTCCAGCCTGGGCAACAGAGCAAGTCTCTGTCTCAAAAAAAAAAAAGACTGGAGGCAATTTCTTTTCTTTGTATTTTAAGTCTTTGCATGTGTCAAAATGTCATGTCTCTTGATTGATAATTTGGCTGGATGTAGACTTCTCATCTTTCAGCATCTACTATTGCAGGTTCTGGTTTCTGATCCATTGCGTGTAAACTGTCTTCCTGGAATCTCAGGCTACTCTCTTTGTCATGGTTGTTCTGAAGTTTCATGTTGATGTGTTTCTAAAATTCATTGTGCTGCACACTTGATGAGCTTTTTAAAATCTGAAGTCTCATCTACTTAGTTCTTGAAAATATTTTGAATTCTTTCTTTGGTATTTTCTTCCTCTCCATTATCTCTGCTCCATCTTTCTAGATACCATTACACCTTCTTGTTCGATTGCCTATAGTTTTTTGTTTTTGTTTTTTTTAAGATAGAGTCTTGCAGTATCACCCAGGCTGAAGTGGAGTTGCTTGATCACGGCTCACTGCAACCGCTGCCTCCCGGGCTTAAGCAATCCTCCTACTTCAACCTCCTGAGTAGCTGGGACCATAGGCGTGTGCCACCGTGCCTGGCTTTTTTTTTTTTTTTTTTTTTGAGACAGCTTTTGTCATGTTGACCCTGGCTGGCCTTGAACTCCTGGTCTCAAGTGATCCACCCACCTTGGCCTCTCAAAGTGCCAGGATTGTAGGCATGAGTCACCATACCCAGCACCCCCTCTATAGTTTTATATTTTCCATTAATTTCCCATCTATTAAAAATTATTTTTGAAGGATGGGATCTCACTCTATTTTCCAGGCTGGCCTTGAACTCCTGGGCTCAAGTGATCCTCCTGCTTCAGCCTCTGGAGTAGCTGGGACTACAGACATTCCACTGTGCCCAGCTTACATCTATTTTTTGAGGGCGTCCAGTTTATTGGAGATACTTTTGACTTTATTTTGGTTATCATAGTTTTTGACTTTTAAGAACTTTTTCATACCTCTTTTTAAAAAAGGAAACTGTTTTATTAACATAGGAACATCATCTTTTAACCATCTCTGAGTATATTGTATGTGTGTATGTGTTTGTGTATAGCAATTTGTTCAGCTCTGTGATTTGTTACTGTATCCGGTGTTTTTTTTTCTATTTGTTCTTTTCTGTCTCTTTCTTGTCACAGGCTGTTTTCAAATGCCTGGGACTCTTGTCGTCTACTCATATTTAGAAGCAGGGTGCTTAAATGCTGACAGGCAGTTCTGAGGGCATAGACAGGTTGACTGGAGTCTTCATTGTTAGTACCTAAGGTCTTTTCTCTGCCATATTTAGTGGCTTCAGGGAAGAATCATTCAGTCTCTTGAATTAAGAGATGGGTTTTTCTGTACAACAAAGCTAGAGATGGAGGTTCAGAAACCTTACATATATAGCTTTTCAGGCTGTGAATTACGTTTAGGATCCAGGAGGGTTGCAGACATCTGTAAATCTCTCTCTCTCTCTCTTTTTTTGAGACAGAGTCTTGCTCTGTCACCCAGGCTGGAGTGCAGTGGTGCAACCTTGGCTCACTGCAACCCCTGCCTCCCAGGTTCAAGCAATTCTCCTGCCTCAGCTTCCCAAGTAGCTGGGATTGCAGGCATGTGTCACCACGCCCAGCTAACTTTTGTATTTTTAGTAGAGTTGAGGTGTCACCATGTTGGCCAGACTGGTCTTGAATTCCTGACCTCAGGGGATCTGCCCACCTCGGTCTCCCAAAGTCCTGGGGTTATAGGTATGAACCACTGCACCCGGCCAAGTATCTCTTCTTAAGGGCGAAGATGATGTAAGTCCTTTGAGTGGGGATGTAAGCCTTAAGTATATAAGAACTGTGGCAATCCAGCCTGGTGCAGTGGCTCATTCCTGTAATCCCAGTACTTTGACAGGCCCAGGTGGGTGGATCACTTGAGGTCAGGAGTTTGAGACCAGCCTGGCCAATGTGGTGAAACCCTATCTCTACTAAAAATACAAAAATGAGCCAGGCATGGTGGTACATGTCTATAATCCCAGCTACTCAGGAGGCTGAGGCACGGCATGAGGATCACTTGAACCCGGGAGGTGGAGGTTGCAGCGAGCCAAGATCATACCACTGTGTTCAAGCCCGGGTGACAGAGTGAGACTCCATCTCGAAAAAAAGAACTGTGGCATTTACATTGGAGCTTCTCAGATTAGGTAATGCCCTGCTTTGTGTGAACAGTGTCAGCAGCCCTGCTTGGGAGGCTACTGACTCTGGGGGATGGAGCAAGCTGTGCTAAGAGGTTCTCCAACTGCATCGAGTTCCTATATTTCTGTACCCTTGGATAAAGCAATTGGAAACTTACTGTGTGGTATAGTTTGTGTGTGTGTGTGTGTTGCATATGCATGTGCATTTTCCCTTAGCTGTAGTCCCTAGAAATCTGCATGTGCACATGTCAGTTACTTGATAGGGAGACTTTTAGCCGTTCTCCCTTCTTTCAGAACTCTGCCTTATCCTTTGTATTCTAGGGACATGGTGCCCCCAAGTGTTGTTCTCAGGCATTCTCTGGGGAGACATATCTGGTTTCTCTTGGGAATTCACCCTTTCAGTGACAACTTCCCCTATTTTGCCAAATCTGTCATCTCATTTCTGTCTCTATCTTCCAAAGTTTGGTTGAAGATTTCTGTCAACTTCTTAGCTCAGGAACACCTTTCTCTCTTAAATGAAGACATATGGCTTTGCACACTCTGAAGGGTTAAGACCCAGGAGTGTTGCAGATGTCTACAAATATTTCTTCTTGTATTCATCCGTCCTTGCATTGCTGTAAAGAAATACCCGAGACTGGGTAATTTATAAAGAAAACAGGTTTAATTGGCCCACGGTTCTGAAGGCTGTATAGGAAGCATAGTGGTTTCTGCTTCTGGGGAGGCCTGAGGAAACTTACAATCATGGTTGAAGGCAAAGGGGAAGCAGCACCTCACATGGCTGGAGCAGGAAGAAGGGGGGGGGGAGTTGCCACACACTTTTAAACAACCAGATCTCACAATAACTCACTCACTGACTCTCGTGAGAACAGCATCAAGGAGATGGTGCTAATCCATTCATGAGAACTCTAGATCCTCATGATCCAGTCACCTCCCACTAAGCCCCATCTCCAACACTGGGGATTACAATTTGACATGAGTTTAGTGGGGACACAGATCCAAACCATATCACTTCATTTTTTTTTTTTTTTTTTTTTTTTCGAGACAGGGTCTCACTTTGTCACCCAGGCTGGAGGGCAGTGGCATGATCTCAGCTCACTGCAGCCTCCACCCCCTGGGTTCAAGTGATCCTCCTGCCGTCGTAGTCCCCCAAGTAGTTGGGACTACAACTGCACCACCATGCCTGGCTAATTTTTGTATCTTTGGTAGAGATTATGGGGTTTCACCATGTTGCCCAGGCTGGTTTTGAACTCTTGAACTCAAGTGATCTGCTCACCTTGGCCTCCCAAAGTGCTAGAATTATAGGCATGAGCCACCATGCCTGGCCTTCTTCTTCTTCTTTTTTTTTTTTTTTTTAATTTAATACTTTTTTTTTGTAGTGACACAGAGTTTCACTATGTTGCCCAGGCTAGTCTTGAACACCTGACCTCAAGCCATCTTCCTGTCTCAGCTTCCCAAAGTGCTGGGGTTACATGCAGGAGCCACCATCCCTGGATTGTTTTATCATGTTGATTACAATCTACTAAGTTTATTTTATAACCCACTGGATTTCACCTGTTGTAAAAACAATGCTCCAGTTAACGTGAATGAAACCTGAACTGCAGGTTCGCACTTTCCTGCCCTTTCACTTTCTTCAGTTTATTGCCAGAATTAAATGACGTTGCTTTGAAATGAGAGAAAAACAGTTATTAGGGCTCCTCCATCTTAACAAGGCAACAATGATCATTTTTAAATGATCCTTACCTATTACTGTTTTCCCTATGCATATGTAATTGTCATCTTAGTTGTGTAGCTAGGAGATACTTTGGTTACACAGTTCATACATTTCTTAAGACTTAATTTTTTTAGAGCACCATTAAGTTCATGACAAAATTGAGTGGAAGGTACGAGATATCTCATATAGCTCCTGCCCCAACACATGTGGAGTCCATATCTCATATAGCTCCTGCCCCAACACATGTGGAGTCTCTCCTGTTACCAACGTCCCCCACCGGAGTGGTACACCTGTTGCAACTGATGAGCCTACACCGACTCCTCTCTGTAGTTAATTTATTTTTTGTTTTGTAATTTCAACTTTTATTTTAGATTCAGGGAGTACAGTGTGAGCTTGTTACATGTAGAGTTCATTGTTGGTGTTGGACATTCTATCGGTTTGGACAAATGTATAATGACACGGATC
>NC_045444.1:110226357-110265044 GCF_002776525.5 Piliocolobus tephrosceles | reverse complement strand
GTGTTGGACATTCTATCGGTTTGGACAAATGTATAATGACACGGATCCTCCATTATAGTATCATACTGAGTATTTGCACTCCCCTAAAATCCTCTGTCCTCCACCTGTTCGTCCCTCCCCGACACACTGCCACAACCACTGGCAGCCACACAGTCTGCAATTCTTTTTGCCATTACTACAGGGTCACCTGGGTAGTGTACTATCTCTTTGAGCTAAAGTTTTATTTGTTGAAAGAACGTTGGCATTTACTTAGTATTAGACCTTCAGATAGAATGTTGACTGATTTTTATTGAACTCATGGATATTCTTTTTATTAAGCATTTTTTTCTAATTATAGAATCATACATGAATTTTGGAAAATACAGACAAGTACAAAGAAGAAAATAACATTTACAATTTCACTGTTGTAAGATAACCACTGTAACAATTTAGTGTATTTCTTTCATGTAATTTTTTTTTTTTGCAAGAATACTTTTACATTTTTGCTATACTACACACACAATATAATCTTTTTTATTTTTATTTTTTTGAGATGGAGTTTTGGTCTTATTGCCCAGCCTGGAGTGCAGTGGCGTGATCTCATCTCACTGCAGCCTCTGCCTCCCGGGTTCAAGCAATTCTCCTGCCTCAGCCTCCTGAGTAGCTGGGATTACAGGCACCCGCCACCACACCTGGCTAATTTTTTGTATTTTTAGTAGAGAGAGTTTTGTCATGTTGGCCAGGCTGGTCTAGAACTCCTGACCTCAGGTGATCTGCCCACCTCGGCCTCCCAAAGTGCTGGCATTACAGGTATGAGCCATCGCGCCTAGCCATCTTTTTTAAACAACATTGTATCATAAGCATTCTTACTTTGTTGAAATTATTTAGTAAATATCATTTAAACTCTATTATTGGATATTTAGGCATCTTTTAGTTTGTTTTTGTATGCTAATATAAAGAAGTATAGTAAACATCTAATGCCTCAATATTTGTCTGCATTTTAGGGCACATTCTTAAGAAATATTTTATTTATTTATTTATTTATTATTATTATTATTTTGGTAGAGATACAGTCTCCCTATGTCACCCAAGCTGGTCTTGAACTCCTGGGCTCAAGTGATCTTCCCGCCTTGGCCTCCCAAAGTGTTGGGATTACAAGCATGAGCCACCACACCTGGCCAAAGACAGATTTTAAAAGTGGAATTACTGAGACCGAAGATACGGGCACTTCTCTTGACACTTACTGCTGAGTCACTTTTCAGGAGAGTTGGAGGTCTGGGTTGGGGGTGATTGTTTTTTAAAGATGAGAGAGACGTGGGTTATTCAGCATTTGCAGGTGAGGGACACAGCCTGGCAGTGTGGAAGTGACGATGCCGTGCTCTCAAAGAGGTAGGTGAGGGTTGAAAGCCAGAATGTGAGAAGCGTTGTGCTCTCTGATGCAGGAAGAAAATACATCGTGTTGGGGAGTGGGTGTGACAAGTCTGTGCACACAGCTATACAAATGTGGGAGGAGCCAAAGGAGTCCCCAGAATGACTTTTATCCTCTCAGAGTCAAGGAGTGAGGATGGAGACTGGGAATATGGGGGCATGGTGGTGATATGAAATGACTCAGTGGGGGATCAAAGGGGAAGATGCTTGGAAGTCCTTTGCATTGAGAGGTATGTTGAGGGTCTCCGAGTACCACAGGAGATTCAGCCGAGCTTGGTCATCAGACCTTAACAGTGGCACCAATTTGCAAATCCCTCTTTGGTTTTTCTCAGGGGTGTCTGGTGACCTCCATGTAGAAGTAAAGGTGAGGGTGGATGGGCTGATTGGGTTTGGGTATTTGCAGAGTGGTTGTAGATGCAGGAAAAAGGACTGAGGAAGTGAAGATCAGAGCAGTGGCGTTAAGTGATGTGTCATTATCTGGACCACCAGACAATGGCCTCTCAGGTTGATGGAACCTGTGTTAGAGCTCAGATTGCTGTAGATAAGGTGGTAATAGCCCCTATACGTAGTGTAACAGCCTTCAGAACCTGATGGGCCAATCATAGCCTGAGTATTTGTTTGAGCAGCTCAGGTCCTGAGATAGGAGCTAGTCCTGAAAGGCTGGTGTTTGGAGTGTGACGATGCTGGAGACAGGGCAGGGTCCTGGATGTCTCTCTTCTTAGAAGCTGGCTGTGGGTCCACTTCATGGATCCAGGTCAACAGCAGGGAGATGTGAACCAAAGCTGCTACTGGAAGCCTTCAGGGTTCCTCTTCACCTAGAAGGAAAATGCCGACACCGGCCAGAGCGCGGACTCAGCAGACTGGTGCTGCTCCGCTTCGTGCTTCCCTCAGAGGACTAACAGTGTCCCCCAGAACGTGCTTCAGAAAGAGATTAGAAAACGCCCAGAGAAGTTTGCATTCTGAGTCTAAATGAGAATTTGGGGCTGTGCCCAATTAGGTCAAGGATTGCTCTAGTAGACACTCTGAGGACAAAGAAAGCTGGAATCACCTGATGTCTTTGGGTTTGGAGGATAATCTGTTAACAAGTGAGACCTCTCAAGATGGCGGCTGGCAGAAGTTGCCCCTTTGGAGGTGGGGATGGAGGTCTTGGTGGGACCAGCTGCCTGCTTGGTGCCAAGCATTTGGGTCAAGTGTAAGAAGTCAGCACGCCTCATTGGATGTTACAGCTGTTGCTGAAGTTGGTGTCTCTTGGGAGAGTCCCTCCATTGTTCCTTTTGTCCCAACAATATTATTGAAAGGGAATGCTAGAGTGTTGTTTTCCGAAGTCAGATGAACTTGTTTATGACATCTACTTGCATTTAAGTTGGCTCTTGGCAAATATTGAAAAAGTCTTCCCATGCCTTTTTTTCTACTCTCAAGCGAATACTAATCAAAAATGGTACTTTTTAAAATTAACCTTTTGAAGAGTATTATTCAAATGCGCCCTGAATGACTAAACTGATAAATTGGATAAAATTAATTGCTGGAGGTGATGTACTCTTGTGAATCATTACAATTCATTCTTCCAGTTTGTTCAAGCTACCTCATTAAATCTGGAGAGGTGACAGACGCGACAACACAAGCCCAGTTCTCAAGCAGAGCAGAACTTGAGAGGGCTAAATCTTCAAACACTGCCTCATGCAATGCAATTATTGGATACGTTTGAATCTATTGCTGTTTTTGAGTTTGGAATGCATATTTGCATTTTATATGGGCTTAATGGATGTATTATTTTCCTGATCATCCTTTCTCCTTGAATTTGTTGTTAGAATGAAACATTGCTCTTTGTTTGTTGTTCTACATTGTTGATTCTTGTTTAAGAAGGCAGGCACCTGATCCTGAGATAAGTTTGCACTACAGACCAACTAGAAAAGCATCCATTATTAAACCCAGCAATAGTTACACCTCTCAATAGAACTTCCAACATTGATCTAGGTGCCCTAGATTAAAAGTAACATTTAGCCTATGGAGACTTCCCAGAGGATGCTCAACGATGATGATTATGAGATCTGAAAATAGAACCAATAAAGAGAAGACATAAAACCTGGCTTATTTTGTCTGGAAGGAAAAGGCTAAAAGAAGACTTAATGGCAGCTGGGTGCAGTGGCTCACGCCTGTAATCCCAGCACTTTGGGAGGCCGAGGCGGGCCAATCATGTGAGATCAGGAGTTCAAGACCAGCCTGGCCAACATGGTGAAACCCCATCTCTACTAAAAATACAAAAATTAGCTGGGCGTGATGGATGCCTGTAATCCCAGTCACTCTGGGGGGCTGAGGCAAGAGGATCACTTGAGCCTGGGAAGAGGAAGTTGCAGTGATCCAAGATTGTGCCACTGCCCTCCAGCCTGGGTGACAGAGTGAGACTCTGTCTCAAAAAAAAAAAAAAAAAAAAAAAAGACTTAAATCCGTGAAGTCAGTTATTCTTCCAAAGATACTTGATACATTCTCCTTTTATATAATCTATGGATAAAATCAGGGAAAACTGGTTTAAATTATAACAAGAGATTTAGGTTAGATGGAAGAAGAAAAATTTCTAGCAGGAAATGCAAGAGAACACCAGGCAAATGTGTGGACTTCATTTTCCCAGTAAAAATGGAACTGTTCACTAGGCATTGGATTTAATAGTCTTACTCACCGTGATGATGCAATGCTGAGCCTTATTCTCTTGTGATCATATAACCATTCTATTTTATGCTCTTAGAATGTCAGAGTCACTTTTATGATCTCTTCTTGGAAGCAAAAATACCCTTCTCAATACAATTCTCAGAAGGTAGTGTTTGATTAATGCATTTGATTATTATTATTATTTATTATTTTAGATAGATATGGAGTCTTACTATGTTTCCCAGGCTACTCTCAAACTCCTGGGCTCAAGCAATCCTCCTTCCTCAGCCTTCCAAAGTGCCAGGATTACAGGTGTGAGGCACCACACCTGGCCAAGATTGTTGAATTGTTTATACCTGTGTTGTAGTGCAACAGATACTTAAAAAAAAAAAAAAAAAAAAAAAAAAAAAAAAAAATGCTGTGTTAAAATTCCAGACTGAAGGTGATTTTTCTTAAAGCTGCTGATGAGGAGGGTTTTTAAATTGGTTTCTCATCACCTGTGATGTCTTGGGCCTCATATCATTATTATGACGGATGTTTCTTTTCTAAGAAGATTACCTACTCACTATTCACAATAGAAAGTGAATAGAAAGACATGGACCCGCCCATCGATGGTGGAATGGATAAAGAAACCCTGGTAATATACAGATATATCACGGAATACTACACAGCCTAAAAAAGAACAAAATCACGTCCTTTGCAGCAACATGGATGCAGCTGGAGGCCATTATCCTAAGGGAATTAACACAGGAACAGAAAATCAAATATTGCATGTTCTCACAAGCAGGAGCTAAACACTGGATACTTATGAACATAAAGGTGGCAGCAATACACACTGGGACTACTAGAGGGGGAAGAAAGGGAGCGGGGTAAGGGCTAAGAAACCAACTTAAGTACTATACTCAGTGCCTGGTTGACAGGTTCAGTTGTACCCGAAACTTCAGCATCACACAATATACCCATGTAACAAATGCACACATGTACTCCCTGAATCTAACACAGAAATTGAAATTATTAAAAAAGTAATTTGTAGTTACCAGAAAAAAAAAGATGAATTATTAAGAACCTCAAGCTGGGCATGGTCGTTCATGCCTGTAATCACAACACTCTGGGAGACGGAGGCGGAAGGATCGCTTGAGCCTAGGAGTTTGAGACCAGTCTGGGCAACATAGGGAGACCTCGTTTCTACAGCCAAATTTAAAAAGTATTAGCTGGGCATGGTGGCACACGCCTGTCATCCCAGAGCTTTGGCAGGCCAAGGCAGGGGGAATCACTTGAGCCTGGGAGGCTGAGGCTGCAGTGAGCTATGATCATGCCACTGCACTCCAAAAAAAGACCTCAGATTCTGTAGGCTTGAGTTTGAGACTAGTCTGGACAACATAGGGAGACCTCGTCTCTACAAAAAAAAAAAAAATATATATATATATGTGTGTGTGTGTGTGTGTGTATATATATATATATATATATATATATATATATATATATATATATAGAATATGTATATATTAGCCAGGCATGGTGGTGCATGCCAGCTACTGGGGAGGCTGAGGTGGGAGGATCTCCTGAGCCTGGGAGGCTGAGGCTGCAGTGAGCTATGCTCATGCCATTACACTTCAAAAGAAGACCTCAGATTCTGTAGGCTGAGGGAGGGGGGGCAGTTAGGGGAAGATCTGAGTGAAAAGCATGATTTCATTTGACCCTCAGATATCACCACCTAGTGAGTTGTAATGGTTTATGTCATAACATTTAGGCCTCAGCCTTTTCAATAGAGTTGAATCTTGTTTTTTTTTTTTTTTTTTTTTGAGACAGAGTTTCACTCTTGTTGCCTAGGCTGGAGTGCAATAGTATGATCTCAGCTCACTGTAACCTCTGCCTCCCAGATTCAAGCAATTCTCCTGCCTCAGCCTCTGAGTAGCTGGGACTACAGGCATGCACCGCCACACCAGGCTAATTTTGTATTTTTAGTAGAGACGGGGTTTCTCCATGTTGGTCAGGCTGCTCTCGACCTCCTGACTTCAGGTGATCCACCCACCTCGTCCTCCCAAAGTGCTGGGATTACAGGCGTGATCCACCGCACCCAGCCTGAAGTTTAAGCTTTTATCTGTGAAATGTTGTTTTAAAATCTAATAATTTTTTGTTCCCAGTATATATAATTTCCTTCATGACACAATTAACTGAAACAATGCACTTTATTTTTTAAAAACAAAACAACTGAACAAAATAAATTATGATTCTAAACCTGATCTTCTGATACCGTGGATTGAGAAAACTCAATTCTCATAAAATAAAGATTAGGCCATCTGACAATTTCCAAAAATTAAATAGATCGTACCTGCAAGGGTTTGTAAAAATTTCTTTTTAAGAAAACATTCTACCAGAGCCTTAAAAAATTTAGTGATGGTGTCTCACTGTGTTGCCCAGGCTTGTCTCAAACGTTTGGGCTCAAGTGATTATCCCGCCTTGGCCTCCCAAAGTGCTGGGATTACAGGTATGAGCCACCAAGTGCTGTACCTTCCAAGGTTTTGAATTAAATTTCCAGATGTTCTAATGTCTTCTGCTTATTTAAACCTTTTAAAATTCATCACCATCATTTCAAATATACATTTTGAAACTTATTTGAAAATAAAATCAGGTTGTTTCCTGGTGTAGCCAATACACTGTCTAAATTGTTAGGAGTCTATGGTGATGCCCAAGACAATTGTAACGAGATAGTTGATTCTAAAGCTGTCAGCCAAGTAACATGCAAAGTGGAGAAAAGAGCTTACATTTAAGGCTGGATGCAGTGGCTCATGCCTGCGATTCCAGCATTTTGGGAGGCTGAGATGGGCGGATCACCTGACACCAGAAGTTTGAGACCAGCCTGTCCAACATGGTGAAACCCCGTCTTCACTAAAAACACAAAAAAACTAGCTGAGCATGGTGGTGTGCACATGTAATCTCAGTTACTTGGGAGACTGAGGCATGAAAATCGTTTGAACCTGGGAGGTGGAAGTTGCAGTGAGTCGAGATCATGCCACTGTACTCCAGCCTGAGTGCAGTGACAAAGCAAGACTCTGTCTCAAAAAAAAAAAAAAAAAAAGCTTACATTTAAGACAACGTCTCGCTTTCTCTTGCCCCTTGCTTCAGCCTCACTTCCTTTTCTTCTCCCCTTTATTTCTGTATTATTATTATGTTTCTATAGTTAAATATGGTGCTGGAATGTAATTTTTAAAGTGAACCCTTCTATTGCCTTAACATTTTTTTTTTTGTCTTGTAAAGGAAGAAATTAATGTTTTAAAAACAGAACTACTACTACTTTCTTGATGTATTTTTCCCTATATGTGTTTATAACACTTAAAAAGTATTAAAATAAGGCCAGGTGCGGTGGCTCATGCCTGTAATCCTAGCATTTTGGGAGGCTGAGGCAGGGTGATCACCTGAGGTCAGGAGTTCGAGACCAGCCTGGCCAACATGGTGAAACCCCGTCTCTACTAAAAATACAAAAATTAGCTGGGCATGGAGGTGGGGGCGCCTGTAATTCCAGCTACTCAGGAGGCTTTGCAGGAGAGTTGCTTGAACCCAGGAGGTGGAGGTTGCAGTGAGCCGAGATTGCGCCACTGCACTCCAGCCTGGGCAGCAGAGCGAGACTCTATCTCCATCTAAAAAAAAAAAAAAAAAAAAAAAGAATTAAAATTAAAAACTTAGTTTTCTCTTCTAATAAAAGTAAGCTACGTCTATGATATACACATTTCTTTTTTCTCTGATGGGTTAAATATAATTTGTCAGATGAGATAGTTTCCATGCTGATAAGTGTTTTTTCATCTGTTCAGAATTACCTTTCTATGTAAATCCATCACTGAATTTCAGTGTCTTTGCAGAACGACAGAATGACTTGGTTGATCAGGTTCTGTTTTCTGTGTGCTTTGTTTTTTCTAGATACATTTCATATTGCTCTTCAGTCGACAAGGGAAATTACGGCTACAGAAATGGTACATCACTCTGCCTGACAAAGAGAGGAAGAAGATCACCCGGGAAATTGTTCAGATTATTCTCTCCCGTGGTCACAGGACAAGCAGTTTTGTTGACTGGAAGGAACTAAAACTTGTTTATAAAAGGTGTGAGTAACTTTTTGAGAGCTCAGTTTCTCAGTCTTGCTTTGGTTTGTTCTAATCCTGAACATTTTAGATTGCTATACCAATTCCATCACTTACTGAAATCTTTGAAGGCTGGGGCCCAGATATTTGTACCAATAGACTAACTAGAAAATAACTCTCATTTTATTGAAAGAAATTCTAGGTGCCAGGATGGATTCTAAGTAAATAAACTACACGTTGATAGTGCACGCATGCATTCAAGAAAAGTGGTATGAAAACTTGTTACATTCCTGGCATTGTTCTTTTTTAATTTTTTGGAGATGGAATCTCACTCTGTCGCCCAGGCTGGAGTGCAATGGCATGATCTCAGCTCACTGCAACTTCCACCTCCTGGGTTCAAGCGATTCTCTTGCCTCAGCCTCCCGAGTAGCTGGGATTGCAGGCATCTGCCACTATGCCTGACTAATTTTTGTATTTTAAGAGAGGTGGGGTTTCACAGTGTTGGCCAGGCTGGTCTGGAACTCCTGTGCTCAGGTGATCCACCTGCCTCGGCCTCCCAAAGCGCTGGGATTACAGGTGTTAGCTGTCATGCCCGGCCATTCCTGGCATTGTTCTAATGGCTGTGAATACATCAGTGAACAAGACAGATGACATTCCTGCTCTCATGTAGTATACATATTTATTAAGTAACCAAATAAAATATTTTCAGTTAGTAATAAGTGCTTTGGAAAAAATGGAGGTTAGTATGAGAGATGGGGATGTGTTCAGTGGGACAGCTCTTATTATACCTATTACTTTAATTTGTAATGAGTACATTGAGGACACAAAGAGTTTAAGTAGTCAGTTCCCAGTCACAGTAATTGTTAATTGCTAGAGCCAGGCTTCAAATCCAGATCTTTTTGGCTTTAAAGGCTGCATATTCTTTTTACCATACCTGCTTGCCATGGCAAGACCATTACTAGAAAGCACCCTCCATAGGTAAGAGAACTAAGCCTGAGAGGTAACATGATTTTGCCCTTGGAGACCCAGGTAATTGACGCCTCAGCCAGGAACAGAACACAGCTAACTTGACCTTGTATCCAACACCCCACTGCAACTCCTGGAAGGAGTTATGCTCCTTAGATATTCTCTTGCAAAGGGTGTCTGTAAAACTCATTGGGAAAAACAGAGGTAACCTTCACAGACTGATATTCAATGGAGTAAATTTTCAGCAAGTGCCTGCGAAGCTCCATCTGCTGGGCCCAAGGTTGGAGTCTGACAAGTTGAGGAGGGAGGCTCACACAGAATGACTGAAGCCTGTTGTGAAGCGGGAGAGTGACTGGTCAGGGCTTTCTATTTTACAAAAAACAATTGACAAGCTGGAGAGGGGTGTGAAGACACCCTGATTACCAGGGGCGAAAGGATACTGTCCTCCTGATAATAGCTCTTCAAGGTACAATTTTGTTGAGAGCTTTCATGCATAATTAACGGAAGTAATCCAACCCCCGCAGCATTTTCATATATTCTGATTTATATTTCAGGAGGCTATTGGGGGTGATGAATAATGATTTCATTCTTGGATGAGGAGAGGCTCAGCGGGGGAGGAGGTGACTTTACATATTCACGGGAAAAACTGCCTCCAGGTTGCTTAATGTATCGTCATATTTTCCTTTTGTTATTTTTCATTTCAAGGTATGCTAGTTTATATTTTTGCTGTGCAATAGAAAATCAGGACAATGAGCTCTTGACGCTAGAGATTGTGCATCGTTACGTGGAGCTGCTGGACAAATATTTTGGAAATGTAAGTGTTGTCCTTGTCGGTTAGGATTAGCTACAGTCCCCATCTCAGCTCTTACTTCAGTTCTGTCTTTCATCGCATCCCTTTTCTCTCTCACATCTAAAATATGAATTGAACTTGAACCAAAGATCACCTTAGTCCCCTAAGATTAGAATACAAGACTTTTCTCCCTACCTGTAATTCTTAGTAAATGAAAGACCCAAAGCTTTCCTTTTTCCTTTTTAAATAGAGACGGGGTCCTGCTATGTTGCCCAGGTTGGTCTTGAACTCTTGGCCTCAAGCAATTCTCCCACCTCAGCTTCCCAAAGAGCTAAGATTATAGGCATGACCTACCACGCCCGGCCACCCAAAGCTTTCAAGAGGTGGATGTATCTTTACCTTCATACTACAAATGCACTAGAGACCTTATTTCAGTGAACCAGAATTTAACTCTGAAGGATTTCTTGATATTCTGTTCTTTGTACTTCATTGACTTTGTCATCTCTTTTCTGTTTTGACTTTTTATCCTTTCTCTGGCTTTTTTTCTAAGCTACAAGTATTCTTAGTTATTTATGCATAAGAAAAATAGCAACAAACAAAAAAAACCAGATCCTTTTCTTTCACATTGCTATTCAATAATCTTTTTGCATTTTCTGCCAAGTGATATGCTGTACTAGGTGCTCCTGTCCTCAGAACTCATTCACTTGGCAGTGCTTACAGCATGGGTCCATCTTTACTCTCCAAGGAAATCAGCAAGTTACCACTGAACCTTCCTGTGGGTTGACACCAGCGATTCCTCTTGAGTCTTCACCTGCCTTCACCTGCTTCACGCTGCAGCATCGTACCCTTGTTCACCATGACGCTTTCTTTAAATTCTTGATTTTGCCATGACATTGATTTCTGCTGACTCTTGTCCTGTTATTTCTGAAGGCCCCTCCTTGGTTTCTTCCACTCAGCTGCCTTCCTCTGCCCATCCCTGAATGCCCTCATTTGTTCCTAACTCTGTGTGTACTGACTCTCTGCCCTGGAAATCCCTTACTATGTGACTCTTCTTCCCCTGGTTGGTGACAGTCTTCACTGGGCTTCTCATGGTCCAGAACCAAACTCATCTACTGAAAATCCGTTCTGTCTTATGATTGGAATTTGTTATGTTCCAGAATCCTTCAGTGCAAAAGGATGCTGTTTCTTTTGTCTTTTTCTACGCTTTACCGGAATCTGCCTTTATCTATTCAAATTGGGCTGACGTTCATTTCCTTCTTTCCACTCTTACTGGTATAGGTTCACTTGGAATTTCAATTTTGCTTTTCTCTTAAACATCCTACCAGGCTTTTTATGCCTCTGAGCTTTTCTCTGTTCACCCTCTTGCCTTATTAGTTACCATCTTCCTTAAAAAACCCAGATATAGGTGTGGCATTCCTTCACAGCCACTTTCCATCATGTACAATAAATAAAATCAATCTCCCTAGACTGTCATTTAAGCTTTCAAAGCATGGATCCCTGACCACTCCTCCAGCCCGTTGCACTTCCCTTTTTTTTTTTTGAGATGGAGTCTTGCTCTGTCGCCCAGGCTGGAGTGCAGTGGCTGGATCTCAGCTCACTGCAAGCTCCGCCTCCCGGGTTTATGCCATTCTCCTGCCTCAGCCTCCCGAGTAGCTGGGACTATAGGCGCCCGCCACCTCGCCTGGCTAGTTTTTTGTATTTTTAGTAGAGACGGGGTTTCACTGTGTTAGCCAGGATGGTCTCAATCTCCTGACCTCGTGATCCGCCCGTCTCGGCCTCCCAAAGTGCTGGGATTACAGGCTTGAGCCACTGCGCCCGGCCTGCACTTCCCTTTTTTATTGATTGATTTATTTATTGAGACAGAGTTTTGCTCTTGTTGCCTAGTCTGGAGTGCAATGGCACGATCTCTGCTCACTGCAACCTCTGCCTCCCGAGTTCAAGTGATTCTCCTGCCTCAGCCTCCTGAGTAGCTGGGATTACAGGCCCCTGCCACCATGCCTGGCTCATTTTTATGTTTTTATTAGAGATGGGGTTTCACCATGTTGGCCAGGCTAGTCTTGAACTCCTGACCTCGGGTGATCCGCCTGCCTTGGCCTCCCAATGTCAGGCGTGAGTCACCGCCTCCAGGCTACATTTCCCTTTTTATATACCTGAGAGTTCTCCAGCAACAAGGAATGACCTTGGAGTGTCCCTCATTGGCACCCAATTTGCTCGACCACCAAATTGCAATTCTCTTGAGACCATGCTTTGTGACTCATTTGATACCCCACGCTTAACTTGTAACAGCTGTGGGCCAGATCTGATAGCAAATGTTCCAAAACATTTAATCCAGTTAACAGTCTCAAGAAATAAATCACTGGATTTGGAAAGTGTTTTCTTCTCTTAATACCCTCTTCCCTTACTCACTGAAGGTTTTTGTTAAGTGTAGGATAATTTGCTTCTAGAAGAGTTTTTTTTTTTTTTTGTTATTCTCTTTAACGGAATGAGCAGTATTTGCAATATTGAACAAATTTTATCAGATTTGTTGCAACACTTTTCATAAGGATGAACACTGGATAGATTTCTAAAAGAATTTTTCCTCCCTCCTTTTTCTTCCCCCTCGCAAAGGATATTGTAAGACCTAAAATGTTGCTTCAGGGATTTCAGGTTGTTGGTCAGTATATAACAGCAATAAGACAACTAGACCATCTTTTCTTTCTCCTCTTGGTGTACCAAGTTTATTTTCATTTTTTAAAGGAGAAATTTGCAAATGTATAATAGCACGTTTTCAAACATATTATTTAATTTAATACTTTCTACTGTTCAAATGAATTCTCACATTTTTGTACTTTCTTTTGAAATAAACTATAGACTGGGCCTTTTGCAAGAGCCTGAAGAAGTTTCCCTGAGGTCTGAGCATTCCCATAACCTGCCTTCTCTTTCTCATTTCTGAACTCTGGCCTCATCTGTCGCATTTTCATAGATTAAACCAACTGTGATAATGTGAATTGTGGCTGAATTTTGATCTCAATCTATCTGATCAAATTTCAACCAGACATCTCAGGGCATTCTGCTTCTCAAGAGAACTTGAGTGACCTTCACTCATGCTAAACCCAGTTAAAGTACAAAGAGAGTCAGAATGAATTCCCGTTTCTCTAACATTAATTTTCCATTCTATTTTGGTATACCTTTGGAAGCTCTGTCTTTGTCATGTACCAAAATTTAATTTATTAAAAAATTCAATGAATCTTTCATTAAGCTAAGAGCAGCTAAGAGCAATTCAAGGCTATATGCCCAGTAGAAGTTCAGTTCTTATTAATTAACAGTAATGAGCAAAGACTTCCAGTACTGATTCTCATTGACATAATCTCAGCAATAAAATATTTCTCTTTGGTTTTCTTTTCCTCCCATATTAATACTAAAGCTTTCCTTGAATTCTGCCCTTATATAATGTTATCTAGGGGAAAACTTGGTACTGAGCTTCTCTAATAACACTGGAAAATATTATCTGCTGAAGACAGATGGATCAAAATCTCTGGCTACTAATTTAAAATATGTATTTTTTTTTTAGCACTTTTCAATTCCAAGGAGATTTACAAGGATTAACTAGTTAATCTTCTGATCTTCAGTAAGTAGCATTAACCCCAAATTATAGAGGCTCAGGGGAAATGCCTCACAGTCTCATGCCAGATAAGAATCTGAGGATGTAGATACCTGCCATGTTTCTGCATTACAGACTATAGTGTGAATTTTTACTGGTGCCTCCATCTGTGAGGATGTTGATGTCCCAGAGAGCTTTTGAACTTGATGTAGGGAGTTTTTTGTTTGCTTGTTGTTTGCTGTTGGGGGAGAACGCTATGAGTCCCTCAGATGCTGCTGTAGGCTCACTGACTCACCAGTTCAAGGATTTGGGGCCTGTTATGTATCTCTGTTTACAGATGAGAAAAATGACCCTCAAAAAGGTTAAGAGAAATGTTTACTTTGCTAACCTTGTAGGGCTGCTGGGAGGGGCAAAGAGATGGCGTGATAGCAATACTCAACAAACTCTTCATTGCTATATAGTTGTACATTGCATTATAATTATTCTTATTTTGTTTTATTTTATTTTTTTTTTTGAGATGGAGTCTCACTGTTGTCACCCAGGCTGGAGTGCAGTGGCGCGATCTCGGCTCACGGCAACTTCTGCCTCCTGGGTTCAAGCAATTCTCCTGCCTCAGCCTCCCTAGTAGCTGGGATTCCAGGCGTGTACTACCACGCCTGGCTAATTTTTGTATTTTTAGTAGAGATGGGGTTTCGTCAGGTTGGCCAGGCTGGCCTGGAACTCCTGGCCTCAGGTGATCCACCCACCTCGGCCTCCCAAAGTGTTGGGATTAACAGGTGTGAGCCACTGTGCCTGGCCTGTTCTTATTTTATATATAGCTTTATGGTACTTATATAGTTTACTGTTATTTGAAGCATTTGCTGCATGTAACGTGAAACTTTTTGTATTTACTTTAGAGCATAATTTAATAAGGACATGTGCTTCTTAGATTCTGTCCAAAAGGATTCAGTTGGTGAAATGCCAGAAATAATCTCACTGCATCATGAATTCTGCAGTAAGAAAAGAACCTGAAGCCAAATTACAGTAGAGCACAAGGCTAGGACATTGAAGATAAAGTTAAATGATAGTTTCTATCTTTGCCCATGTTGCCCAGTCTGGTCTCGAGCTTTTGACCTCAAGTGATCTGCCCGCCTCGGTCCCCGAAAAGTGCTGGGATTACAGGTGTGAGTAATTAGGCAGTAGTTTCAGAAACATGAATTGGGACTGGGAACGGTGGCTCATGCCTGTAATCCCAGGACTTTGGGAGGCCAAGGTGGAGGGGATCACTTAAGGTCAGGAGTTCAAGGCCAGCCTGGCCAACATGGTGAAACCCTGTCTCTACTAAAAATAAAAATAAAAAAATTAGCCAGGCCTGGTGGCGTATGCCTGTAATCCCAGCTACTCAGGAGGCTGAGGCAGAAGAATTGTTTGAACCCAGGAGGTGGAGGTTGCAGTGAGCTGAGATGACTCCACTGCACTCCAGCCTGGGTGATGGAGTAAGACTGTCTCAAAAAAAAAAAAAAAGAAAAAGTAAAAGAAAAAAAATTGAATCTGAACTGGTGTAAGGGTCTTCCTGGATGTTTTCTCTCATTCTCAGATGGCAGCAGACTCAAAGAATAACCATAGGGTAGCACTTTCCGGTTGCTGTATGTAAAATAGTTGCTCAGTTGTAACATTCTTTATAATGCCTATGGAACTTGCATATTCATTTCTCTTCAGATCTGAAGATAGTAACTGTATACCAAGGGGTGTGTGTGTGTGTGTATCGTGTCTGTAACTCTGCATACCACCTTACCTTACCCTTATCCCTTGAAACTAGTACAGTAAATTAATTGCCCCTTGGCTGCTAGAGGACCCAGACCTAGAGATGCGTCAAAGTGGGGTATAAGAAGTTCCTAGAGAATTTTCATTAGTATCTGTCAGGTTCACTTTGCAGGATTTTAATTGCTTGTTTCTCCTAATGAGGCTCCTGTCTGTCTTGGATTCCTGGTCTACGCCTGCCTTGAACTCTGAGGTTCCTCAGCTTGCTACTGTAACTCCTGACTTCTGCCTTTTCTGACCTCTGGTAACTGCTTACTTTTCATACCTTCTTTCATGTACATGGGTGTCTGATCTATTGTGATTTCTCTTTGTTTCTTTCTATTGTTTAAAACTGCAAAAATGATGCATATTTTTATAATCCCCTCTAAACATATAGTTTTTAAAAATGCGATTTCATTCTGCATATTATTCTGCAACCTTCTTTTTTTCCCCCTTACAAGTCTATCTTAGAGCTCTTGCCATATTTGTGCATGTAAATCTACCTCATTCTTTTCAGCTTCTACATAGAAAATGCTTGCAACATATACAACAGCAGGGAAAGGAGACAGTATCTGTGATACCGAAAGAATCATTCAAATTTCTAAGATAAATATTACAATAGAAAAAACCAAAGTCTTTAAGAAGCAATTTGTAGACAAGGCAAGAAATGGAAAAGGCCAGTGCATATCTACTCAGATGTACAGTCTCACTAATAAGCAGGGAAGTACAAATTTAATTAATGTTCATCTGAAAATGTAGACTATCCATTGCTGGAGATGGCATAAATAGGTAATCACTCCTACTGTTAGTGAAACTTTTGATTTTTATCGACTACTTTGGAAGACCACATTTTAGTATTTATCAGTTTTAAATATATAAATCTTTTGACCCAACAATTCCCCGAGGAATTTATTCCTACGCTACACTCAAATTAGTGTACAATACGCAACAAAAATTATGGCAGCATTATTTAGAATAAAAAGTGGAAAGAGCCCAAAGTCTGCCCATATCCATAAAGGAGCTGCTTAAATAAACAATGGTATACCCCCAGTATGCCATGGTAATTCTGTGTAGAAGTTGGATGCATTTGGATCTGTCAACTTAAACCATGTTCCTTGTGGAGTTTGCTAGTTTATTGACCTAACTTGTAAATTATGGAGGAATTTGCTAAAATATTGATATCTATTTCATGCAAAGTTATAGCATTCAGTACAACCATAGAATTGTATCTGGGATGCCATTAATCTCTAGCATATTAGAAACAAGGCCTATATCTATTTATTTTTATTTTTTGAGAAGGAGTCTTGCTCTGTCACCCAGGCGGGAGTGCAATGGCATGATCTCGGCTCACTACAACCTCTGCCTCCCGGGTCCAAGTGATTCTTCTGCCTCAGCCTCCTGAGTAGCTGGAATTACAGTTGTGCACCACGATGCCGGCTAATTTTTGTATTTTAGTAGAGACGGGGTTTTACCTTGTTGGCCAGGCTGGTCTTGAACTCTTGACCTCAAGTGATCCGCCTACCTCAGCCTCCCAAAGTGCTGGGATTACAGGCATGAGCCACCATGCCTGGACAAGGCCTCTATTTAAACTTGCTCCTTCATTTATCTTACAAGCATTTTTTGTGTCTTACAATGTGCCAGAAACCAGGGATAGAAAGATCATGAAGACAAAGTTTCTGTCCTGAACTCACAGTATGGGGGGGAGTGATTAGTAATCAATAAACATAAACTAGTGCACAGAAGATGTAGGTGAGAACCCACAGGAAGTGATGTGAAATCTGAATGGGGAAAAGGGAATTTGGGGAATTGCCATGTGCCTGACTTTTGAACTTGGCCTTGAAAAAATGAACTTGGTTTTGCCAGCAGGAGAATAAAGAAAAGGACATTTGAGGACACAATCCAAGAATTCTTGGAATGTGCAGAGGGCAAAGGCACAAAAAAGCACCGTGACATTGTGAGTTTGTGGCATGTGTGTCAGATGCACGGATGAACACTGGAGCAGGAAACCAGACAGCAGGGCGCAGGCTGGTAAGGCTGGTAAAGATTCCTATATGCCTTTGTCCTGAAGACCTTACACAGGAGAGGCACAAGATCAGCATTTTAGCAAAGCATTAGTGGTCAGTGGTCTTGAGCAGGCACAGCCGCCAGCTGGAAGGTCATTGCAGTGGCCTGATTGAGAAGTGTTGCAGGCCTGAGCAGCAGCTGTGAAAGCAGAGAAGGGAGGAAGGGTAGGGACTTATTTAGACAATAGAATCAGTAGGAACTCATGACCAAATCCAGAGGGATGAGATCAAGGGAGGGAGAGGAATGAGTAGGGAAGGGGAGGTATATTGGTTGAACTCTAGAATGAATTAGATGGAGCAATTAGAAAGAGGTTGCAACTCCTAAGCAAAATAGGGACTAAAGGAAAAAGAATAATCTTGATGTCAGTTTGGGACATGGTGACATGGATTGAGGAATAGGCAAGTAAATATGTCTAGTTAGTGGGTGAAAATATTGGACTAGTGAACCAGAGGGGGATCAGGGCTAGTCATCTAGGTTTGTTGAGCTCCCTGCCTGCTAGACACAGCTGTAGAGAGCCAGCAAGATGGTCCAGGAGAATGCATTTTGCAAAGAGAAGAGGCTCCCCTGAGGAACATGAATATTCAAGGAGAAGATGGATGGCTAGAATATAAGCAACATGAAGCAGAGATGTTTGTCTGTTCTGTTGATTGATATGTACTAGGCACACGTTAAATAATTCTTAAAGAAATGCAGGGTCGGAGGGAGATAAATTATCCAAGGAATCTGAGAAGGAATTATCGCACATAGACAAGAAAAACAGGCATTAAGCGGTATTGCCAAAATCAGGAGAGCAAAGGAGAAGAGATTTTCAAGGAACAGGGACTGGTGAAGAGTACCACATGCCGCTGAGAGGTAAACGTTGGGGAGGTCTGGAGACTTTCTTCTTCTTTTTTTTTCTCCTCCCTTTTTTTTTTTCAGTTATACTTTAAGTTCTGGGATACATGTGCAGAACATGCAGGTTTGTTACATAGGTATATATGTGCCATGGTGGTTTGCTGTACCCATCAGCTTGTCATCTACATTAGGTGTTTCTCCTAATGCTATCTCTCCCCTGGCCCCCCACCCCATGACAGGCTCTGGTGTGTGATGTTCCCCTCCCTGTGTCCCTGTGTTCTCATTGTTCAGCTCCCACTTATGAATGAGAACATGCAGTGTTTGGTTTTCTGTTCTTGTGTTAGTTTGCTGAGAATGATGGTTTCCAGCTTCATGTCCCTGCAAAGGACAGGAACTCATCCTTTGTTATGGCTGCGTAGTATTCCATGGTGTATATGTGCCACATTTTTTTTATCCAGTCTGTCATTGATGGGCACTTGGGTTGGTTCCAAGTCTTTGCTACTGTGAATAGTGCTGCAATAAACATACATGTGCATGTGTCTTTATAGCAGAATGATTTATAATCCTTTGGGTATATACCCAGTAATGGGATTGCTGGGTCAAATGGTATTTCTGGTTCCAGATCCTTGAGGAATTGCTACACTGTCTTCCACAATGGCTGAACTAATTTACACTCCCACTAACAGTGTAAAAGCATTCCTATTTCTCCACATCCTCTCCAGCACCTGTTGTTTCCTAACTTTTTAATGATCGCCATTCTATCTGGCGTGAGATGGTATCTCATTGTAGTTTTGATTTGTATTTTTCTAATGACTAGTGACAACAGCTAGAATAGACAATTGGGATCTAATTAAACTAAAGAGCTTCTGCACAGCAAAAGAAACTATCATCAGAGTGAACAGGCAACCTACAGAATGGGAGAAAACTTTTGCAATCTATCCATCTGACAAAGGGCTAATATCCAGAATCTACAAAGAACTTAAACAAACATACAAGAAAAAAACAACCCCATCAAAAAGTGGGTGAAGGATATGAACAGACACCTCTCAAAAGAAGACATTTATGCAGTCTGGAGACTCACTGAGCAGAGTTTCAAGAGAATAGCTTCAGTTGGGTGGATGGGGTATGGTATGGAAAGAGAACGTGTCAGTGAGTAGAGGAATAAGTAGGGAGTAAGACAGCAAGGATAGTGTGTGAGCACGGGAAATGAGCCTTATTTGGATCATGGGAGCGATCTTGCCATATACTTGCTACACTGAAATAAACACCAAAATCTATCAGACTCTGCTTTGCTGTGTGCCAGGCGTTCTTGATGTGAAATCCCCCAGTCTAGCGGCCTCAGCATCACCTGGGAACCTGTTAAAAGTGCAGATTCTCAGTTCTTATCTAGACCTCCCGAGTCATAAACTCTGGGGGTGGGCCGCAGCACCATGTGTTTCAATGAGCCTTTGGAATGAGTTTGAGAACCACTGGCACTGTGACATAATTTTGAGAAAAATTAGCACAGTTGGGTTAATTTTCCTCTGAAGAGTTAGTTTCTGAGAGCGTTCTAAAGCTAGAAGCCAAGATTTACAGAGCAGAGAGCAGGAGCAACGAAGCTCTGCCTCCTGCCTGGAATGCAGCTGTGGCTCAGTTTTCTTGGTGCAAATAGAAAGAGGAGCCGAGTGGCCTCATTCCCTTACTGAGCCTCAAATTTCCTGTTGCAACACAAAACATTATTATCTAAGGACATGCTTTGCTTTAATAGAATGTGGCATTCTGTTTATTAAAGGCCTGGTGTTCCCTGTTCTTTTATTCTGTCCTTAAAATGCCATCTGATATTTTAAGTTTTGGTATGCCACATGAGTGCAAACCAAAACAGCTCGAGATTCGGGCAGGTGTTTGCCCTGATACAACTGCAAGTTTATCAAAACATTTGTTTTTGTTCTACCAGGTCTGCGAGCTGGATATTATCTTTAATTTTGAAAAGGCTTACTTCATCCTGGACGAGTTTATAATAGGTGGAGAAATTCAGGAAACATCCAAGAAAATTGCTGTCAAAGCCATTGAAGACTCTGATATGCTACAGGAGGTCAGTACAGTTTCCCAAACCATGGGAGAAAAATGATGATAATGATGATAGTGTTAATAATTATAATATTAACCAAGACTTAGTACTTACTCTGTGTTGGGTACAGTTTCTGAACTATTTATATGTATTAGCTTATTTAATTCTCACAACAACTCGAAAAGGTAGGTGGTGTTGTTACTCCCACTTTACAGATGAGTAAACTGAGACACCAAGAGGTTAAATGACCTGCTCAATTTCACACAGCTAGGAAGTGTGGAATAGAGGTTTGAACCCAGATAATTGGGCTTTAGAGTCTTTGTTCTTTGTTTGGCTGAGCTTTGGAGTGCAAGAGTCCTTCACTGCCAAAAAGGTATCAAACACTTAGTACTATTCTTTTCAAGAATAATTTTATGAGATGTATAAAAAGACTTTCATTAAAATACCTGTGCTGCCCTGGGAAAGGAGAATAGCAGTACGTTGTTATTTTGTTTGCCAGGGATATTAAAGCTTTATTATTGAGCACGGCATTTATCATTTTAATTAAAATTTCTTACACCTTTTGGGAAGGCTGTGTGTGTGTTCCTTTCTGCATAAAGAAATTGGGAACACCATGGCTTGCTAGCCAAGGTATAAATGGGCCCAGAAGCATCCATTTGGTACTGCCCTGGACTCTGGGATTTCTATATAAAATAAAGTGGGAATGTTCTTTTAGAAGCAGCACAGATTTACATCATACCTCCTCAGGGAACTTACCTGCATTAGCCCCTTCATTCCTCCCAGGACACTGTGAGAAAGAGCACTTCACCCCACTGACCTCTGCCCTCCCAAATGAGATGCTCTGAGGGCCTGGGTTCCATTCCAGCCCTGCTACCTCTAGATTCTTCTTCCTACAGCCTCAGTGGGTCTTCCCATCTTCCTATTTTCAAATAAGTAGGTCAAGAGGATCCAGAGCATTGTAAAGTACCTTTTTAAAATTGGCATTTGGCCGGACGCAGCGGCTCACTCCTGTAATCCCAGCACTTTGGGAGGCCGAGGCAGGCAGATCACTTGAAGCTAGGAGTTCGAGACCAGCCTGGCCAACATGGTGAAACCCCATCTCTACTAACAACACAAAAATTAGCCGGGCATGGTGATGGGCACCTGTAATCCCAGCTACTCGGGAGGCTGAGGCCGTAGAACCACTTGAACCCAGGAGGCAGAGGTTGCAGTGAGCTGAGATAGCACCACTGCATCACCTGGGTGACAGAGCGAGACTCCATCTCAATAAATAAATAAACAAATAAGTAAAACTGGCATTAAAGCTATTTTTTTCTGCTATTTGGAATAGGGTGATTAAATTAACAAAATACCATTAGGTGTGAACTCCCAGCAACTGTTTTGGTGCATCTTTAGGCTGATTACTTGCTCCCGCCCAGCCAGAGGATCAGTCCTCTGGTGAATGGATGTGGAGGGAAACATCTATTTGAGTGGGTGCCGTAAGCAGCTGCATGTGCCCATTAGAAGGCCAATGCATTCATTACCAGAGGTGTCTCACCTCAAAAAATGCATTTAAACTCCGATGTTGATTTGGCCGTCTCCAAATGCCACAGGGAGGAAAACTTTACAAGGTATTTGAGAAATCGGTGGTTTGGAAATTTCACAAAACAGTGTTTCATAAAGTATACTGGGAGTTGGTGGCAGGTGGAGGGGGTGGAGGTTTTTTTAACTTCAGGACCTCAGGGTCCTGACTGTGGAATCTCCTGACAGGATAAACAGACTTTTTAATGGACTCTTTGGCACTTCAGTAATTAAAGCTGAATTGAGGGCCAAGACACACCTGGGTTAATTTGAAATCCTCTCAAATTAGGAAACAGGTTGTCATAAATTTGGTGTTGCTAGTTCCATTTAAATGTAGGAATTAGGTATTTCAAGAGTGAGCTCTTTTACAATTAAATGCTAATTGGTAGTTCATGTTCCTGGTGATTGAGTGGAGGGGCTTGATGGGTAGGTCTCAGGGGACCTTGCATTTAGCCCCAGTGTCCCTATTGTGAGCAGGCAATGTCATGGCCGCCCTCTCAGTCTCTTCTGTTGCATTAACAGCACTTGCCAAATACAAAGAGTGTTATTAGCCTTCTCTTGGGCTCTGGTATTCAGTGAAGTCAATGAATATTTTGGGGAACTTGTTGAAAAATTGACTTTGTATATCTTGCCTACTTAAGAAGTTTAAACTGGATAGGAGCCAGTAATATACTTGCATAAAGGAAAACAATTACTGCTTTTTATTTTTTCCTGTGTTTTGGACCCAATCTTATATTTGTAGTAACTGAAGGTTAAGGGAGGCCTTTGTGACATTGCTTTAGCTGTGAAAACAGCTACCAATCTTCAGTAGCCCCTAAGACTTTTTTCTAACTCCTACTTAATAACAATTTCTTAGAATAATAATAACTTTTAAAAAGCTACACCTGCCTGTATATTTAGTAAGAAGACACATAGTCTCAAATCTCCGAATCCTCAAAGCTTATTCTGAGTGTGTGGTGGCTAGATGTTGATAAGAGGAAAAGAGAGGAACTGTTTACTTGGTTGTGAATACTTATTTGGGGGTAACAACAGTGTGGACAATGGCACAAAGTTATTAGAAGGAAAATTAAACCCTCTGGCCGGGCGTGGTGGCTCATGTCTGTAAGTCCAGCACTTTGGGAGGCTGAGGCGGGCGGATCACTTGAAGTCAGGGGTTTGAGGCCAGCCTAGTCAACATAGCAAAACCCCGTCCCTACTAAAAATACAAAAATTAGCCGGGTGTGATGCTGCACATCTGTAACTCCAGCTACTGGGGAGGCTGAGGCACGAGAATCACTTGAACCTAGAAGGCAGAGGTTGCAGTGAGCCAAGATTCTGCCACTGCACTCCAGCGTGGGTGACAGAGCAAGACTCCATTTCAAAAAAAAAAAATGCTGGGCACAGTGGCTCATGCCTGTAATCGCAGCACTTTGGGCTGAGGCGGGTGGATCCCGAGATCAGGAGTTCAAGACCAACCTGGCCAAGATGGTGAAACCCTGTCTCTACTAAAAATACTAAAAATACAAAAATTAGCGGGACGTGGTGGTGGGCGCCTATAATCCCAGCTACTCAGGAGGCTGAGGCAGGAGAATCGCTTGAACCTGGGGGGCAGAGGTTGCAGTGAGCTGAGATCATGCTACTGCACTCCAGACTGGGCAAGAGAGTGAGACTCTGTCTTAAAAAAAAAAAAAAAGAAAAGAAAATGAAACTCTCAAAGGCGATAGTGGTCATTAACCACAGGACTTGCAATACATGGGGGCAACAAACAGTACATGTTTTACCCCGACTAACAGCCTATCAAGAAGGGGGGCTCAAGGCCAGGTGCGATGGCTCATGCCTATATTCCCAGCACCTTGGGAGTCCCAGGCAGGAAGATCACTTAAGTCAAGAGTTTGAGATCAGCCTAGGCAACATAGTGAGAACCTTGTCTCTACAAAAAAATGATAAAATTAGCCAGGTATGGTGGTGTGCACCTGTAATTCCAGCTACTCAGAAGGCTGACGCAGAAGGACCGCTTGAGCCCAGGAGTTTTGAGACCAGCCCAGGCAACATAGTGAGAACCTGGTCTCTACAAAAAGTAATAAAATTAGCCAGGTGTAGTGGTGTGCATCTGTAATTCCAGCTACTTGGAAGGCTAAGGTGAAAGGATCACTTGAGCCTGAAGGGTTGAGGCTGCAGTGAGCAGTAATCACACCACTGCACTCCAGCCTGGGTGAGTCTTGGAAAAAAGAAGGGAAGGGCCAGATTGTATCTCACGAGCAACAGGATACCATGTGCCCTTGTGTGGATGCATGCGAAACTGGTAGATGCACCCCAACACTGTCAACCTTAAAAGCGTAAACCATGTTAACAGCTAAGCCAAACCACAATGCAGTAGGAAGTCGTAACATGCAGTGTGCTATATGCATAAGAAACACCACAGAGCTAGATGTATCCAGAAGAGGCCCCAAGATACAGACTCCAGCTCCTGTCTTGCAAAGGTAAGGGCAACCAAGATTCTGCCAGCTCTAAAAGTTTGCCCCAAACCTTTAAAGTGGCAAGCTCAAGAAAATACCAACTTTTACCTTATTTGTTTACATAGCTTGAGTAATAGCCTGGCTGGGCTCAGACAGGGCAGCCAGTGTGGTGTTTAGCAGACTGAGTCATCTGGTGATGTGAGTAGTGCCAATGACTAGAGGCCACTGAACCACAAAGACAGGAAAGTGTCATCTCCAGGCCCCTCTCCAGGCTGCAGGCAGGGCCTAGCAATGCCCCCATCTGGTCATGGGTTTTTGTCAACTCTGCAAAAGTAAGATATTTTAACTGCAAAAAGTACATAACCATACAATATAATATATGATAGAGGAGTGTCAAACAATTAGTTAATGAAAATAGCATGCAACTGTTTTTTATTTTGTGATATTTGTCATCCTCAGAATTCATAATCTGTGGTCATTTCTTTTCTCATTCTAAGTACACTTTATACCTGATTTTGTATTTGTAACTTTATATTCCCATGTAAATGGTGTAAACTCTGGATTCCACAAAACCAGCATGGCCCAATGGCCTGTATGATCCCTTTGCTAAGTTACAAGATCCCACGGGCAGCATCTGTAGAGGGGTACGGGACTGTCTCGGCCAATGCCCACTTAGGAGGTGAGAGCTTTGTTGAGCAAATGTGGATGACTGAACACAAGTATTTTTCGGCAGAGGAACTCTGGGATTCTAGATAGAGCTGGTGAAAACCAGTTAGAAAACCTCCTTTGAAGGTAAGGGCAGATTTCTAGCCCTGGTATCTCCTGAGCAATCTTGCTCAGCCACTAGCCTTGGTCTCTTCAGCCCATGTCAGTCCGCGTATTTCCCGGCAGGTTCATATGATTCATATACCCTGGGGTTTAAACTTAAGAGTGAGTTGAACTTGGATTGCTAAATGAGCAGATGGTAACTCAAATGAAAGAGGCAGGTTGACTTTTTGTCCTCTTGAGCTTTCTTACCGATTCAACCTGGGGCCCTGGTGTGACACAAATATATATGTTCAAAGTTGGAGAGCAGGCAAGAGAAAGTCCATCTGTCTTGCATGGTATAGGACCGGCAACATCACTGTTAACTTTGAACTCTACCTGTAATTGTGAGTCTGTTCAAACATTTTTTTTTTTTTTGAATGCTGAAAAAAAATATTATGGCTTTGGGGCATGTTAGCAAACTTGGTAACTGATGGGCAGTATGAAAAGAATGAGATCACGTCCTTTGCAGGGACATGGAGGGAGCTGAAGGCCATTATTCTGAGCAAACTAGTGCAGGGACAGAAAAACAAATGCTTCATGTTCTCACTTAAAAGTGGGAGCTAAATGGTGAGAACACATGGACACATAGAAGAGAACAACACACACTGGAGCCTTTCAGAGGGTGGAGGCTGGGAGGAAGGAGAGGAGCAGAAAAATAACTAGTGGGTACTACGCTTAATACCTGGACGACGAAATCATCCGTATAACAAATCCCCATGACACACATTTACCTATATATAACAAACCTGCACATGTACCTCTAAAAAGGTAAAAAGAAACATAATTTGTATACTTTGGGAGGAAGCCTTTGAAAACATATGGCAGAAATTATATATTTTTTCCTGTGAACTTGGTAGAGAAGTAAAGAAATTCTTAAGAATTTTGGTCTGTTTGTCTTTTTTGTCTTGACAATATGCATAATAAAGATGCTCTGCACAATATCGGTAATGATACATATGTTATACAGATATAATTCAGAATTCTCTAATACAGGTACCTGGATGTGGTCCTCCTGATCATTTTAGCAAGCATGTTTATCTTAAGTCAACAGTGATATCTTGGCAACTTTGCTTTAGCATTTCTCTCTCTCTCTCTCTCTCTCTCTCTCTTTTTTTTTTTTGAGACGGAGTCTCACTATCACCCAGGCTGGAGTGGAGGGGCACAATCTTGGCTCACTTCAACCTCCGCCACCCGCTTCAAGCAATTTGCCTGCCTCGGCTTTCCGAGTAGCTGGGAATACAGGTGCATGCCACCACACTTGGCTAATTTTTGTATTTTTTGTAGAGATGGGGTTTTGTCATGTTGGCCAGGCTGACCTCAGGTGATCTGCCCACATCAGCCTCCCAAAGCGCTGATATTACAGGCACGAACACCACACTGGTCGAGCATTTCTCTTGTCAGACATTCCCTTTATGATCAAGCTTAACTTTTTCTCAGTTGAAAGTTACTTAATTCCAGCTCCATATGGATATGTATACAAATTATACTCAAACTTTGATTAGAATGCAAAGATTTTATGTCCATGTATCCTTTTGACAACTTGTTTTCAACAATGGCAAATAAATGAAAGAATGCAGAAGATTTCACAGTCTGAGGAAGGATGTGACTTAAAGGGAAAATTGTTCTAATTTATTGTTCGCTTTCAGACAATGGAAGAATACATGAATAAGCCTACATTTTAACTGGAAATCTACTTGAAGACTCCAGCACTACATGTTATGAAGCTGTAAATAAGCAACGCCTCGCATCCGGTTTTTTGATGGAGCCTCAGGCACCATGCCAAAAATAATTTAAGGGATTCTTTGTTAACTAACAAAGTTAAAGTTGTTTAACATATTTATAATTACTGTGTGTCTGTATTGTTTAAAAAAAAAACAAAGAAAAAAATATGTGTCTGTATTATACTGTGTAGAGTACTTGTAGCTCTAAATGTTTCCAGTAACTACCACCTAATCCAACCTACAATATTTGTAATGTTTTAACTCCATGTTATATTTTTAAGCTAGTTTAGATAAATTAGATGCAATTTTTGGTTTTGCATTTGATCCTCTACTGACAGGTTGAAAACGATATTGGAATAATCCATGATTTTGAATGTAAAGTATATATGATGTCATTAATACATTTTCTAAGTGTTTAGTTTTTTAACTTGTATAATAATTCAGAATTATGTTAATAGTGCAGAGTTTATATGTAATGCTAGACATTTTTCATACATTTAATAGTACTGTAACTGCAATTCACATACAAAGTGTCTGCTTTTAATGTGCTGAATTCATGTTTTTTTTTCAGAATTGGGATTAGGAAAATAACCAAAGAGTATAGAACTTAATAAGTGTTTTTGATGCCTTAGAAGCTGCTATCTTGAATGAGGTTTTAATTTATCTTTTAACTGAATATAAGGGACATTCCAATAAGGTTTTCTACAAACTCTATATTTATTAAGGTTTATAGAGACCTAGAGACACAGCATCTATGACTTCCTTTATTATTCTAAAATAGTATAAGAATGAATAACAATAGCAATAATAATTATTGCTACTATTTTTTAAAATTCATGTTCCAAGCACTCTTAGATGCTGGAAATGTCATTTCAAATATGTTTTAATATATCTCTAATGCATTTGAAGACTTATTACATGGCTTACTTAGAGCATTTAAGATTATCATGGCCTATATGCTCGATTCTTTTCCTCCTTTTTTCTTTTCTCACCCTTTCCTCCCCAAGGAAAAGATTTGCTGCTGACCATTATTACCATAAATATATCACATTTGTGCTTCCTGGAATGAAAATTCTGTATATAACCAGGTACTAACAGTGATCTAACATATTATAGGGAAATAGCTTGTATGCTGGGTGCAGTGGCTCACACCTGTAATCCCAGCACTTTGGGAGGCCGAGGCAGGTGGATCACTTGAGGTCAGGAGTTCGAGAGCAGCCTGGCCAATATGATGAAACCCCATCTCTACTATAAATACAAAAATTAGGCCGGGCGTGGTGGCTCACGCCTGTAATCCCAGCACTTTGGGAGGCAGAGGTAGGCAGATCACGAGGTCAAGAGATCGAGACTATCCTGGCCAACAGGGTGAAACCCTATCTCTACTAAAAATACAAAAATTAGCCGGGTGTGATGGTGCATGCCTGTAGTCCCAGCTACTCGGGAGGCTGAGGCAGGAGAATCGCTTGAACCTGGGAGGCAAAGGTTGCAGTGAGCTGAGATCGCGCCACTGCACTCCAGCCTGGGCGACAGAGCGAGACTTTGTCTCAAACAAACAAACAAAATAATTAGCTGGGTGTGGTGGCAGGTGCCTGTAATCCCAGCTACTTGGGGTGCTGAGGCAGGAGAATGGCTTGAACCCAGGAGGCAGAGGTTGCAGTGAGCCAAGATCACACCAGTGCACTCCAGGGTGGGCAACAGAGCAAGACTCTGTCTCAAAAAAGAAAAGAAAAAGAAAAAGTAAAAGCTTGTAGTATTCTGTCTTGCTGCCTGCTATTTGATGTTTTACCTATGCATTTTCAATGTTAGCTTTGAGGTCTGGTATCATTCATATTAGAGTGGTTTGAGACCTCCAGTGATTTCCTAGAAGAGTATGTTTCCTATTGGATTCTTTGGGAGATCCCATCTGGTAGATTTTTAGAGAACCTGATGGAAAAATATTCTCTTTAGTTCATCTCAGTACACATATTTAGGGAAAACAGCAAAGCAAGCAGGAGAACAAAGGGAAAAATTCACCAATTCCTCAATATAACCATTATTCAAAGCGAATAACTCAGATTAGCATGTAATGTAATCATTGGGCTTTTACTATCCAATATTTCTTCAAGTTACCATGTAATTACAATTATGGCATCAGCTTGAAGTTTATCATGTATGATTGATCACTCTGTTTACTTTAGCTTACCTTCAGTTTTGTGGTTTAACTTTTTAATGTGGTAGAATTCTTTCTTTTCTTTTCTTTTCTTTTTTTTAGACAGAGTTTCGCTTCTTTTTGCCCAGGCCAGAGTGCAATGGTGTAATCTCAGGTCACTGCAGCCTCCGTCCCCTGAGTTCAAACGATTCTCCTGCCTCAGCCTCCCGAGTAGCTGGTATTATAGGCATGCACCACCACACCCAGCTAATGTTGTATTTTTAGTAGAGTTGGGATTTCTCCATGTTGATCAGGCTGGTCTTGAACCGCGACCTTAGGTGATCCGCTCCGCCTTGGCCTTCCAGGGTGCTGGGATTACAGGCATGAGCCACTGCCCCTGGCCGAATTCTTTATTTTTCAACACAATTTTGTAAAGATGGACCTCATGTAAATCCATCACAGTTTTTCCAGTTCTTTTGAGATTTGTCACCATATTTGGATAAAGGTATATCTTGAACCTCACTCAAATATACTACACATGTTCTGGATAATTCCATATTAGACACTCTAGCTATGGACAGGGCTTCTCAGACTTCATATTGGTGTCTAACGTAGAAAGTAAATGTGTCTCGTCCAGGCGAGGTGGCTCATGCCTGTAATCCCAGCACTTTGGGAGGTCAAGGCAGCAGATCACCTGAGGTCAGGAGTTTGCAACCAGCCTGGCCAACATTGTGAAATCCTGTCTCTACTAAAAATTCAAAAATTAGCCAAATGTGGTGACGCACGCTTGTAGTCCCAGCTACTCAGGAGGCTGAAGCAGGAGAATCGCTTGAACCCGGGAGGCAGAGGTTGCAGTGAGCTGAGATCGTGCCACTGCACTCCAGCCCAGGTGACAGAGTGAGACTGTCTCAAAAAAAAAAAAAAAAAAAAAAAAAAGAATGAAAGAAAGTAAACATATTTATATGGCACAGTGGGGTAAATTTGAGGGATTTTAGGGACATCTTATATGGGCCAAGGCTAAAATAGTCATTGTGTTTTCTCTATATTATATAATTACCATAAAACTACCAAGGGAAAGGAAAGACAATAAATGTTAAATTTCTATAAAACTTTCAAAATAAAATGTTTTAACATTTTTTAATGAGGAACTTGGTGTGTTTTCATGAATACACTTTTTTAAAGTCAGATTTCTGTTTGACATTGCTACTCATAATTCCTGGTGGTGTCTCTTTAATGCGACCTCTTTATTTTCTTGGTACCTATCAACAAGAAGCGACTTCAAATGTAAGTGGTAGCGAATGGGGGAAGAGTGTTTCCTGCTTTTGTTCCTACTGACTTTTCTCATCATTCACCTACATTTTGGTAATCTGATTTCTTTACATGTAATTAATGAGGTGATCATTTTTTAAATCTAGTGACAGCTCCTTTTCTTTCATTAACAAATGTAAAGTTGACAGTTCTTGTGATAAAGCAAATGGATTTTTGATTCAAACTGTTTTTTCCATATCAAACCTCCTAAAATAATGATAAAGCTTTGGTCAAATGTATTGTTCTAATCTTTTTTGAGACAGAGTCTCACTCTGTTGCCCAGGCTGGAGTACAGTGGCGTGATCTCGGCTCACTGCAACCTCCGCCCCTGGGTTCAAGCGATTCTTGTGTCTCAGCCTCCCGAGTAGCTGGGATTACAGGTGTGTGCCACATGCCTGGCTAATTTTTGTATTTTTAGTACAGATGGAGTTTCACCATGTTGGCCATACTGGTCTTGAACTCCTGGCCTCAAATGATCTGCCTACATTGGCCTCCCAAAATGCTGGGATTACAAGCGTGAGCCACTGTACCCAGCCAGTGTCTTCTTTAGAATTCATATTATAATACCTATGAAACATCATTGGTGAACTGTGTTTAATTTCACCTTTCTAAGTTGTAGTCAATACATTTTACTGGTAAATTTTACCTGATAATGTACTTATTCACAATGGTCCCTGAAAATTTTTGATTAAGTTCATTCAGATAGTGGGGAATATGAGTAAGGCAAGCCAATAAATATTCTCCAAAATAATCTGCAAAGGAAGACAATTAATTTTCTTTTCAATTCTTATTTTAACTCTTGACAAAAGTTTACCGGTAGACCGTGTACTTTGGTATTAAGCAGCAATAATATGTTTTGTCACATATTGCTAAAAACAGAAAGGTCTGTAACATCTACAGCTGCCTTTTTTTTTTTTCAGTCAAGGTCTGGCTCTGTTGACCAGGCTGGCGAGCAGTGGCATGATCATGGCTCACTGCATCCTTGAACTCCTGGGTTTAAGGGATCCTCTCACCACAGTCTCCCAAACAGCTGGGACTAAAGGCATGCACTGCCATGCCTAGCTAATTTTTAAACTTTTTTTCGAGAAGCTGGGGGAGGCGGACGTTCTCCCTGAGTTCCCAGGCTGATCTCGAACTCCTGGGCTCAAGCGATCCTCCTGCCTTGGCCTGCCAAAGTATTGGGATTACAGGCATGAGCCACCATGCCTGACCTTCTCAGGCTTTATTAGACTCACCTTCTGATAGAACCATTTAATGTGGAATTCAGTCCTACACAAGAACTTTCGATAAGTTCTTCATCAATAAGCTCACACATTAACTGAATCTCAGCATCTTTTCCTTGCATCTGTGCTATCACATAATTTATGCAGTGTTTCCATTACATTTAACTTATTTAAAGCATTCATTTATTATTTTGCTTACTAGTTTGTTTTGCAGCTTTACAGAATAAACAATGTTTTAAGCATTTCTCTTCAGGGTTTCACAGTTATTAACTAACAAGGGTCGATTAACCTGAGATGATTTATTTACAGCTTAACCATTCTGGAGTAGAATTATTTTAATGTCTTTGGCATGTTGTCTATCCAGTGATAATATTGTTCAAAAGTGGCACTTTTTCTCTTTCCTTTGGAAAATGTTGAGAGTTTCCACACAGATTGGTAAAATGAGCAGTTCTGCAATTGCGTGAGTTACATGGGCTTTTGCTATTGTTAGCTGACTTCATAACCATTTTTATGAGGTATACTTGATATTGTTATAACATTTTTTAAAAAATTAAAAAATAGAGATGAGTTATTATGTTGCCCAGGCTGGTCTTGAACTCCTGGGCTCAAGTAATCCTCCTACCTGAGCCTCCCAAAGTGCTGGGATACAGGTGTCAGTCACCACACCCAGCCTGCTATGACTTCTAGGAAACTTTGTTTCTTATATTATACTTGCCCTTGTTTAAACTTTTATTTAATCGTGTGTGTAAAATGATTGCTTAGTAGAAAGATGCCAGTATAATTTACTTGATACTATTACTTTACTTGATAACATTTTGAAGAGAAGAAGACATTTAGGCTGAAGAAAGGGAATAATTATGGGCTGGGCATGGTGGCTCATGCCTGTAATCCCAACACTTTGGGAGGCTGAGGCAGGTGGATCACAAGGTCAGGAGTTCGAGACCAGCCTGGCCAACGTGGTGAAACCCTGTCTATACTAAAAACACACACACACACACACACAAATCAGCCAGATGTGGTGGTGGGCACCTGTAATCCCAGCTACTTGGGAGGCTAAGGCAAGAGAATTGCTTGAGCCTGGAGGCAGAGGTTGCAGTGAGCCAAGATCATGCCATTGTACTCCAGCCTGGACAACAAGAGCAAAACTCCATCTAAATAAATAAATAAATAAATAAATAAATAAATAAATAAGTAAATAAGTAAATAAGTAAATAAATAAAAAGGAGAATTACAAATAACTTGGTTCCACATGTGAGATAGTCCTCATACTGCATCAGTAGTGACTTAAACTTTTTTAAACTATTATTTTTTTGTGGGGAGATCTGTTGAATTTGAGAAGCCTCCAGTTTAAATAAAATGTTTTTATTGTGGTGGAAACATATCTGTAAAACGTAGGACTATAGAAATGCTAAGAATAGGCCAGGCGTGGTGGCTCAAGCCTGTAATCCCAGCACTTTGGGAGGCCGAGACGGGCGGATCACGAGGTCAGGAGATCGAGACCATCTGGGCTAACACGGTGAAACCCTGTCTCTACTAAAAAATACAAAAAACTAGCCGGGCGAGGTGGCGGGCGCCTGTAGTCCCAGCTACTTGGGAGGAGAATGGCCTAAACCCGGGAGGTGGAGCTTGCAGTGAGCTGAGATCCGGCCACTGCACTCCAGCCTAGGCGACAGAGCGAGACTTGTCTTAAAAAAAAAAAAAAAGAAAAGAATAAAGAACTAAGGAAGTTACACACGTTTGTAGTCAGAAATTAAGTTCAAAAAATAATTTAGGTCATTTGCATTTTTTAGTATGCAAAATAAATGGAAAAATTAAAGTGCAATAAAAATGTAATTTTGAAAATGAAGGCAGTTAAAATGGAAAACATTGAAATATTAATTATCATTTAATAAAATAAACTTAAAAAAGTATAAAAATATAAGTATCTTTACTTATGTAGGATTAAATATATTTCAGATAATCTGTCCTCTATAATGAATTGATTTAATTATGTTTTTCTCTTTTTAGAAATGAGCATCTTTTTATTTCTGGAAACAACTTTTTAATGAGATTTTATTAAGCATTAGACTATGACTAATTATAATATTCAAAGCCAAAACCAAAACGATGGATAAATAAATGAATAAAACAAGGCACATCAATAGAAAAAAAATGAATAAAATCAATTACGGATTCTGCTTGAAACACCTGATCTCATGATAATAGCAATAATAAAACAATTTGTATATACTTTATTAGTTGAACATTTATTAAAAATATAAGAGCACAGAGCAAATTAATTTGGAAGAAAATTTAAATCTTTTACATACAAATACCCTCAAGAATAATAAATCATGGAGTATTAATAAAATTAAACCAACTGATAATTTTAGAAAGTGCTTCACGTGCAGAGAATTTTATTCAAGTCCTCTCTGCTCTCTGCCAGTGCTTGCTTTTTTTTAAATTTTTTTGAAATGGGGTCTCACTCTGTCGCCCAGGCTGGAGTGCAGCAGCACGATAGCAGTGCAGTGCAACCTGGACCTCCTGGGCTCAAGCAATCCTCTCACCTCAGCTTCCTGAGTAGCTGGGGCTGCAGGTGTGTGCCACCACACTCGGCTAATTTACAAAAAACGATTGCAGAGAAAGGGTCTCACTATGTTGCCCAGGCTGGTCTCAAATTTCTGGGCTTAAGTAAGCCTCCTGTCTCAGCCTCCCAAAAAGTTCTGGGATTACAGGCATGAGCCACCTTGCCCAGCTATTAAAGCCTTTTATATTCAAAATATTTTGAGCCAAAATACATAATTACTGAATTTAGGAATTTTTCTGAGACAGCCATCCAAATACTATTTAAATATTATTTCAACCCTGGTGAACTTTTGGATCAATAAAAATAATGATTTGATTTTTTTAAATCTCTGTACAAATTTTCAACTATCAGTCTCTCAGAGCAAACAAGTGGGCCATAGTACACTGGTTGTGATGTTCTCAACCATCTGACCGAGTATCATATTTGTGTTTAGAGAGTCAAAGTGGAGCAGGAACTGAGGACCTTCATGCTGGTCCTGGCTGTGCCACTGGCGAGGCTCTTGGACTTGCTCTTTGGAATGGATGGAATGTTAGAATCAGATGTGATCATAGAGTGGCCTAATTCACTCGATAGATAGAAGAGGGAAGAAAAATCATTGCTGTGACATTTATGTTTTGATCAAGTCCCAGTGCTAGTCATTTGTTTCATTAAACTTTGTCTTCATCAAAGGTGTTACCCCATGAGAATATTTGATGAGTCTGGTATGAAATACAGTCCTAATGACATTCAATCATGCTCTTCAGCCTTTTAAATGATACAAGTGAAGAATATTGAGTGTTCTCTAAATGAAAGATGTCATTATAAGAGTAGAAAGAACCACTCCTGAAATAAAAGGGGAATTTCAAATTTGTATTGGTTGGGAGTGGTGGTTCATGCCTGTAATCCCAGCACTTTGGGAGGCTGAGGCAGGCGGAAATCATCTAGGTCAGGAGTTTGAGACCAGCCTGGCCAACATGGCAAAACCCCGTCTCTACTAGCCAAGCGTAGTGGCTCACACCTGTAGTCCCAGCCACTTGAGAGGCTGAGGCAGGAGAATTGCTTGAACCAGGGAGGTGGAGGTTGCAGTGAGCCAAGGTGGTGCCACTGCACACCAGCCTGGGTGACAGAGTGAGACTCCATCTCAAAATAAATAAATAAATAAATAAAAAGTTTGCATTGTCGAATTTTGGAGGAGGGATTTCTCATATGTTTCAGAAGGAAAGGAGAGAACAGAGGAAGAATACATTTTTTGCTGGTATTGAATTTGCAGCCTCTCTTGAAGATTGGTTTATTCATGGTGGAATTATGGCCAGTGGAATGTGGGTTGAAGTAACCCATACCCACTGCAGGTCTGGCTTATAAAAATCTCCCATATGAGACCTCTATTCTTTGTTTACAGCTAAACAAAAAGACTCCAGGACCCAGAGAAGGCAGAGCCATGAGGTGGGAGGAATCTGTCAAAAGGCTGTCAGGAACGATAACCAACTAGGACAGCCAAACTGGACTAATATATGCAACAGAAGTCAACCTTTATTGTGTTATGTGTTATTGTGTTATGCCACTGCACTGGGGGTGTTACAGCATTGAGCCTGACCCAATGCACAAAAATCTGTGCGCTACCATCAGCAGGATCAGGATATGTGAAATCAAGTTTATTTACAGGAAGTGCACAAATAAAGCACCCTTTAGAGCTAACACAAGCGACTACCTGGAAAAAGGTAGATAATAAGCATGATTGGGAAAGCAGGCTTCTAAAACATACACACCAAAATGTAGAAGTAGAAAGATTGTGATGCTGCCATTCACACATCATGTCAGTTTTGTAGAGGCACAAATTGGGTCCCACAGGTTACCCTGCACCTGCATACAAATTTTGTTTGTCTGTCACTATATAAAAAATTGAATCAATCATGTTATTTCACACACAAATAGTCTTTTGTTTTTCTTGGAAAACCGTAAGAGCTAGCAATATTGAGCCTGCACTTCTTTGTGGCAAGAATCAGCTGGGGCTGGAGGCTTGCACTGCTATTTCCAACAGCCTGCACCACTGCACCTACCCACTTCTCTGATTTCTATACTAGCTTAGTTCTGGGCATTTTCTCTTTTCTTTTCTTTTCCTCTCTCTCTCTCTCTCTCTGTCTCTCTCTCTCCCCTTCCTTCCTTCCTTCCTTCCTTCCTTCCTTCCTTCCTTCCTTCCTTCCTTCCTTCCTTCCTTCCTTCCTTCCTTCCTTTTCTTCTGTTTTTGACCGAATCTTACTCTGTTGCCCAGGCTGGAGTGCAGTGGCGTCATCTTGGCTCACTGCAATCGCTGCCTCCCAGGTTCAAATGTTTCTTGTGCCTCAGCCTCCCAAGTAGCTGGGATTACAGGTACGTGCCACCACTCTCGGCTACTTTTTGTATTTTTAGTAGAGATGGGATTTCTTCTTGGTTGTGGCTTGTTCTGTTCATTCCTTTTACTTAAATGTTGTTCACTCCATCTCCCTATATCCAGATTCTTTAACACCCAGCTCAAGTACTGCTGTCTTCCTGAATCCTCTCTCATTCCATTCTTTCTCCCTTCTCTGAAATCCCTTTGAATTAAATCTATGCCTCACAAGGTACTTAATTTATCACTTTTAATGTTATATTGCAGATATTTAAATATAAATTACCTGGACATAAAAAGTCCAGGATGAGTGGGAGGGCTGTGTGTGTGTGTGTGTGTGTGTGTGTGTGTGTGCGCGCGTGCGCATATGTGTGTTAGAGAAATAACTTTTTCTGAGTCTCCTAATGGTCTATTGATATCTTATATACATTGACACAATTTCTCACAGCTACTAGATTAGAATCTAAAACCTCTCCTTTAAAAAGCTGTATTTTTCTTTTTTATCCTTTTTGAGACAGGGTCTCACTCTGTCATCAAGGGGGCAGTGGCATGATCTTGGCTCACTGCAACCTCTGCCTCCCAGGCTCAAGTGATCCTCCCACCTTTGCCTCTGGAGCTGGGACTACAAATGCATGCCACCAGGCCCAGCTAATTTTTGTATTTTTTGTAAAGAAGGGTTTGTTTTATTTGTTTGTTTGTTTTCCAGCTGAGTGCAGTGGTTCACGCCTGTAATCCCAGCACTTTGGGAGGCCGAGGTGGGTGGACCACCTGAGGTCAGGAGTTTGAGAGCAGCCTCGCCAATGTGGTGCATGGTCTTTACTAAAAATACAAAAAAGTTAGGTGTAGTGGCAGAGGCCTGTAATCCTAGCTACTTGGGAGGCTAAGGCAGGAGAATCGCTTGAACCCAGGAGTTGGAGGTTGGAGTGGTCAGAGATCTCACCATTGCACAGCCTGGGCAACAAGAGCGAAATTCTATCTCAAAAACAAAACAAAACAAAACAAACAAGGTTTATTTTTTCATGTTGCCAAGACTGGTCTCGAACTCCTGAACTTAAGCCGTCCTCCCATGTCAGCCTCCCAAAGTGCTGGGATTACAGGCATGAGCCACCGTGCCCAGCCAAAAGGTATATTCCTCTTAATACTGCCAAAGAGTTTTGAATAATCACAAGAAGTTCTTGAATCCAGCAAGTTGTATGATCATTTCTACAGTATATCATCAAATAGTTTATTTTTGATCAAGAGAGTTTGTACTGTCTTGTATGTTGTCTTGAATCCAGAAATAACGTTAAAATATTGTACTTCTGAAGCATGATAGGATTCCAAAACTTCAGGTGACAGGTGACACTCTACTGTCCAGGACCTTTTCTGTTTTGTCTACTACGGGGTCCCTACCACCCATACCAGTGCCTGGCACACAGTAAGGTATCAGTGACTGCTGAAAGTTGATGAACATGGTGATTACTTGGTTGCTGCTGTTCTTGTGATAAAATGATCAAAATTAAAACTGAGCACTTAGCAGTGGCACCATGAGGATATGTTTTCTTTCTTGTGAAATAAAAATAAGAGGTTTGGAAGCAGAAGTTAAACTGCCACATTTCCAAGCCAGCCTTCATTCAATACCGTTTATGTGCATGATACACGAAGCTTTTATGTTGAAGCTATTCATCTGGGTGGGGAGCCCATTGCCAAGTCTTGCCAGCACGATGAAAAAGAACCTGATGGCTTGTTGATGTGATTGTACAAGAAGGAATAGGCTTTTCAAAAATATGACT
The DNA here is from genome assembly GCF_002776525.5 of Piliocolobus tephrosceles. Classification (NCBI taxonomy): domain Eukaryota; kingdom Metazoa; phylum Chordata; class Mammalia; order Primates; family Cercopithecidae; genus Piliocolobus; species Piliocolobus tephrosceles. The sequence goes on along the minus strand of NC_045444.1, from coordinate 110,226,997 downwards.
CAAGTCTACCCAAATATGTGCACTTTTTGTATTTTTAAATGTGTCATGTGGATTATGATTTTAGTGCAAGATGATGATAGGGGATCACTTTTTAAGATTATAAAACTTTTGGATTATTATTATTTCCAAGTCATGAAGTAGAAAGCAGTGGCATGCTGATTGCTCTCTGTCTCTTCAGCCTTCCTTTTGCCCTTTGCTACAAAAGGTGTTGACTTTCTCTTTAGACACCATGTGAGATCTGTGTAAATGCAAGTGATGTGAAGATAAAGCCTAGGAAGGCATATCTGTAAAGAAAAATGGAAAAACACCTTTGAAGAAGCTTAGCTGTAGCTAAAAGTGATAGTTACCAGGAGAATGACTGACTACCAAGCACATTGTATACTAGAGCCAGCTAATACATTATTCATAAGGGACAGGAAAAGCAGTTTCCCTCCTTTCCTCCCTCCCTTCCTTTTCCTTCCTTCTTTCCTTCCTTCCTCCATCCTTCCCTTTTCCTTATTTTCTTCCTTCCTTCCGTCCTTCCTTCCTTCCTTCTTCCCTCCCTTCCTTCTTTCCCTCCTTCCCTCCTTCCTTTTTCCCTTCCTTCCTTCTTTCCCTCCCTCCCTCCCTCCCTCCCTTCCTCCCTCCCTCCCTCCCTCCC
>NC_045444.1:110146751-110226257 GCF_002776525.5 Piliocolobus tephrosceles | reverse complement strand
TCCTTCCTTCCTTCCTATTTAGAACAGATGAGCAAGTGAGGAAGAACAGATAATAGTAAAAAACAGTTGTATTTCATGTTGATAAATGTAAAGATTCCCCATATGTTTCATTCACACATTGTGTGCTCTTGTTTATATATGGAAATGTAATGAAACAAGAATTTAGAGTAAACAATTATAAAAAAGGGCTGAGCGCCAAGTTAAGGCCCTTTATACAGTATTGACTTCTCTCAATTGTTCTTAATTTTTCTTTTGAGATGGAGTCTTGCTCTGTTGCTCAGATTGGAGTGTGGAGTACAGTGGCATGATCTCGGCTCACTGCACCCTCTGCCTCTGGGGTTCAAGTGATTCTCTTGCCTCAGCCTATCGACTAGCTGAGACTATAGGCATGCACAGCCACACCCGACTAATTTTTGTATTTTTAGTTAGTAGAGACGAGGTTTCACCCTGTGGGCCAGGCTGGTCTCACACTCCTGACCTCAAGTGATCTGCCTGCCTCGGCCTCCCAAAGTGCTGGGATTACAGGTGTGAGCCACTGCACCCAGCCATCAATTATTCTTAATAATTGCCTTTTAGTGACAAAGGCAAATTATAGGCTGTAGAAAATTAGGCTTAGTGATAAAGGGTCCATGTTATAACCAAGTGTTTCCTTTGGAAGTGTATACAATGGGAGTGGTTCCTTCACTTGCTCCCAATAAAAATCACACTGAAAAAACTAACGCTTAGAAAAATAAAACTCTACAGGAAATTGATTGAGAAATCACACTAAACAGGAAATTGATTGTATATTTAGTAAAAATTGCAAATATTAATATTTAGAAAAACAAAACTCAACAGAAAATTGATTGAGAAATGATACTGGCGTCTCTTTCTCTCTCTTACTTTCTCTTTCTCTCTCCTCCTCATCCTTAGAGAAAACAGAATATTCAAATCAGGACTGCTACCTGTGGGCAGTCTGCCGTATACCAGGGCTTCCCAACCCATTTGCTATGCTCTGTGGGGGTGACATAAATGCAGTACAGGTGACCTGAAAGTGTTGATCTTTTGGCCCCAGAGGAGCCTTTTTTCTTTACCAAAGGAAATGTACCAAAAATAGGATTATTTTCTATGAGGGGCATGACATAAAAAGGTTGGGATGCTGTGCCACAAACTATAACGACTAGCCTTACAAACTTGACCCTATAGAGAAGATTTAGAAAAGTAATCAGATTAATATGACAGTCCAAATGCACTAAGCTATTGTGCATGTGCTGAGCCCTCCACCTGGAATATCCTACCTTTTGGTCTCCTGCCTTGGGAATGCCCCACTCACTGTTGACCTGGTAACTTTTGGTCACCATCCAGGGCTCAGCTCAGTGTCAGCTCCTGTGAAACTATCCCCATGACTCCCTTCCCCAGCACGAATGGATTTTATTGGGTACCACAGGAGCAGAGAACACTGCGACTCCTATATATGTGAACCTACATGGACAACAGGCCATTTCTCCCTCAAACCTGAGCTTCTGCAAGGCATGGGCTGTGAGCTTATATTGCTACCCAGATGGATTACTTAATGTTTATTACATCAATGCCTATGTCACACTTTCAAATTCACATGGAAGGAAGTGCATTCAAACCATAGCCATGGGTTTCCTACCCACCACATCCCCACATCCTCCTGGACACATTTAGCTGTAGAGTCAGGGGTCAGGGTCCTGCTGTTTCTTTTTGGTCCTTGATATTGTTTTTTTAAATTTTTTTGAGATGGAGTCTTGCTCTGTAGCCCAGGCTGGAGTGCAGTGGTGCCATCTCAGCTCACTGCAACCTCCGCCTCCTGGGTTCAAGCGATTCTCCTGCCTTAGCTTCCTGAGTAGCTGGGATTACAGCCATGCACCACCACATCCAGCTAATTTTTTATATTTTTAGTAGAGACAGGGTTTCACCATGTTGACCAGGCTGGTCTCAAACTCCTGACCTCAAGTGATCTGCTCGCCTAGGCCTCCCAAAGTGCTGGGATTACAGCTGTGAGCCACTGTGCCCAGCCTTCCTTGATATTGTTGATAGAGCCATTTGAGGAGATTTGCTTTTCTTTGCTGACAACGTGTACTGGAAATGGTTAACTCTGTGTGTCTAGGTTGCTCAAGCTCTGCACATTTAAAAACCTGCCTCCAGAACTGGCTGGCTCTTGAGACATAACGTCTGAGCGCCTGGAATGTTTGGCCTGATAAGAGTGTTCTGCATACCCCAGCCTTGGGCCATGCCATACCAGTGTGACCAGATAGGTTGATCTTAGCTTTGTGATTTATGCCAAACACTTTTTTGCTCTGGGTGAGGGGGCTGGAGTCTGGGTGGCTGATGTCAGTCACATGGGTGCCGCATACCTAGGTAACTGGTGTCTAGGTAAAACCGAAAGACACCGAGGCTTGGTGAGCTTCCCTGGTTGGCATAACTTTGCATATGTCGCCACATGTTGTTGCTGGGAGAATTAAATGCATCCTCCTGTGACACCACTGAAGGGAAGTGAGAAGCTTATGCCAGGTTTCTCCTGGACTTCCCCCCATGTGCCTTTTCCCTTTTCCTCATTCTAATTTATGTGCTTTCACTGCAATAAACTGTAACTGTGACTATAACGGCTTCAGAATCCTGTAAGTCCTTCTAGGGAATCATCGAGCCTGAGGTGGTACTAGGGACCCCCGACACAACCCAGTTCAGATGCTATTGTTCAGTAGTTTGGTATGTGAGAACAGTCATGGAGGCCGGGCGTGGTGGCTCACGCCTGTTATCCCAGCACTTTGGAAGGCCGAGGTGGGCAGATCACCTGAGGTCAGGAGTTGGAGACCAGTCTGGCCAACATGGTGAAACCCCGTCTCCACTAAAAATACAAAAAATTAACCGGATGTGGTGATGTGCACCTGTAATCCCAGCTAACTCGGGAGGCTGAGGCAGGAGAATTGGTTGAACCTGGGAGGCGGAGGTTGCAGTGAGCGGAGATTGTGCCATTGCACTCCAGCCTGGGCGACAAGAGCGAAACTCCGTCTCGATCAACTAAAAAAAAAAAAGAAAAGAAAAAGAAAAAAAAGAAAAGAAAACAATTGTGGGCACCAGGAAGGGGACAGTTGAAGGGAAAGTCTGTGAAGGTGTTTTGTGGGCAGAGTGCAGTAGGGTGTCTGAGAAGGTCAGGGCTTCTCAATTTCCTGGGATTATGTGGTGAGAGCCAGAACTGACACAGCTGAGTAAAAGCTCTCAGCCAATATTTGAAATTAGTACACTTCAGGCTTTGTTTCTTCTGACTCAAAACGTATCTCCATGTTCCCAGGCGAAGGGGACAGTAAGCAAAGGGTAAGTATGTATGACTGGCAATTTTGCCGATTCGAAGGTTCTAATTGCCCAGGGCAGCTTGCCCATCAGCCTTGCTAGGACTGCCCTGCAGGCAGCAGGGACTGTAGACCTGCATGGGACTGGTGAGAGGCAGGCTTGCCCAGCCTTGTTGGCTGCTTAGCCTTTCGAGGCCGCGGGAATTGCTTTACAGAAGCCGTTTAACAACATCTCAAAATTAGCACCTAGAACCCCTGAGTTAATTGATAAGGTGGGTTTTGGACCTGAAGTGCTGGGGTTCATGACTTGACTCTGTCCCCTGCCAGCTGTGTGGCTTCTGGCAGGTAACTACTCCCTGCCTCAGTTTCCTCACCAGTGCTCAGGACAGGGTCTGGCACCTGGTAAGTGCTCCAGAAATGCTAGCTGCTGTTCTTGGTTTCTCTTCTGGAGCTCTCTGATAAGCAGCAAAAGCGCTATCCTAACCCTGTTGTAGGGAAGAAGTTTTATGTTGCCTAAAATAGCTTCATTGAAGAAAAAGGCCCAGAACTGGGGCAGCATTTTGTAAGCTGGTTATAGAAATTGCACTTCAAGGCCGGCCACGGTGGCTCATGCCTGTAATCCCAGCACTTTGAGAGGCCGTGACAGACTGATCACTTGAGGTCGGAGTTCAAGGCCAGCCTGGTCAACGTGGTGAAACCCTGTCTCTACTAAAAATACATATTTATCCGGGGTGGGGAATAGGGATAATGGAGACCGTGGGGAGGATAGGGGGATAGAGAGGTTGGTGCATGTCTGTAATCCCAGTTGCTCAGGAGGCTGAGGCATGAGAATCACTTGAAACCAGGAGGCAGAGGTTGCAATGAGCAGAGATCTCACCACTGCACTCCAGCCTGGGAGACAGAGTAAGACTGTCACAAAAAATAAAAATAAAAAAAATAAAGAAATTGTGCTTCAATACCATTTATTGCATAGTATATTCAAAGGAGAGGGTTTCTTTCTGTGAATAAGTTGGGGTGTGTCCCCCTGGTGGTCTTACTCCCCCACTTCCCCGTAGGCTCTCTCATGACTTCTTTCCACTGCTTACAACTGGGAAGGACAAATTCTTGCTTCACCAAACAAAGCAAGTATAAAGCTAATATCATCCGTGATGCCAAATGGACAAATCTCACAAAATGGCAACTTAATCATAGACAAATTCTTAGGTTTAAGATAATCTCTTCTTTTGACGTATTCAGAATAACCCCAAAATAAGCCTCATTTTTGCCCAGGTTCAGAAGGCCATAGACCAACTGTGATCCCTGGAACACAGGATTCCGAGTGTGTCGAGAGTCTGATCTGACCTGGCTACCTTATATGATACAGCCAGCCTGTCCCTCCACAAGACAGTAAATAAGGCATAATATGATATTTTATTTCTCTGGGGCCATGGACTGCATTTTCAAACTCTTAAAAGATTGAGTAGTATTGGAATGTTTAAAGAAATAAATAAAAATCTCTAGTAAAATTTCTTTGTTTTTAACAAAAATTCAAATGGTATTCAGAAAAAATGAAAAGTAAACATAATATCCAATATTGGATGACACAGGTAAATAGCATACATCGTGGAAGAATTTGTGTGTGTGAAAAGCATTATAATGATCATATCTGTTCCACCAGGAATTATGAGACCGTAACTCAGGGATCTGCAAATTATGGTCCTTGGGCCAAATCCAACCTGTGGACTATTTTTGTGTGGCCAGCCAGGAAGGTAAGAATGTTCTTTACATTTTCAGAAGGTTATTAAAAGAGGAAAGAGAGGAGAAGGAAGAGGAGGAGGGAGGGAGAGGGGTAAGAGAAACTCCTGTGTGTTCAATGCAGATGTTGAATCAACTGCACATTTGAAACTTGTTGATATTCTGCCTTAAATGGAAAGAACGTCTCTTAAAGGAACGGGCCCTTAAAGCTCCTGATACCTGTGCTGTTGCTTTTAGGCCACTTATAGCAGGGAAGTGACACCAGGGTACACTGTCTAGCCCAGGGCACTATTTTCTCCCCTCTTGAGGAAGCTTTTCCATTTCCTGGAAGCCTGCAGCACCCCTTCTTCCACATTCTGCAGAGTGTGGTGTGGATAGGAGGCATTTTTATGCTCTTTAATTTATTTGTATGTCTTTCTGAAACCAAATACTATAAGGTATTGATACGGTGGGAGGGGGTGTCAGGGAAGTGCTGGGTAGAAAAGGGCGGGGTTCCTGGCGAGGACTCCACCCTCAGGCCTGTGACCGTGGACCTAAGTGAGAACAGGCACTCCTGTTTTTGTGCCCAAATGTTGTATTTTCCAAGACCACTCTGGCCTACCACGCCCCATTCCTGTGCTCATATAAACCTGCAACCTTAGCGGGCACACACACAAGTGGTTGAATGTTCAGAGGAGCAGAGGAACACACCAGCAGACACCAGCAGACCCCAGCAGACCAGCAATGTAGGAACACGTGGCAGAGAAACAGAGAAGGGGAGTCAGCTGGGGCAGTCAGAGGGAAGTCCAGCTGCTGGGCGGCCTGACTTCAGGGGAAGACCACCTTCCCACTCCATCCCCACTTCCCACTCCCCACCCATCTCACTGAGAGCCACCTCCACCACTGAATAAAACCTTGCACTCATCCTTCAAGCCCACATGTGATCTGATTTTTCCAGTATACTGGGCAAGAACTTGGGATACAGAAAGCTGTCACACTGGCCGTCTGCCCTCTTGATAAGGCAGTGTGTCTAATTGAGCTGATCAACACAAGCTGTTTACAGACAGCAAAGCTGAAAGAACACACTGTAACACACACCCACTTGGGCTTTGGGAGTTGTAGACACCCACTCCTAGACGCTGCTGTGGAGCCAGAGCCCAAAAGTGCTCCCCATGGCCGCTGTACCTGCCCATCTGCATGCTCCCTCTAAGGGTTTTAGCAGTGGGGTGGCTGAAGGAGCAAGCCACACCCCTGTCAAACGTCCTCTGAGGGTGATAAGGGAACTCTCCCATTGCAGGATGTTCCATCGATCTCATTGCATGTCACTTCTGTGGTTATTTCTGTATAAGTCTGGCTTCAGAGTCTTGGGCAGGAATATAATCAGGGATATATTATGTTGCATTGAAAAACATCAGACATAGCTTTCATTGTTTGCCCACTGCTTGTTTTTTTAGTGTTTCCAACATAGAATAACTTGAGAGGAATTTCCAAACCCAGGCCCAATGCTTAGTGATTTCTTTGGGATGAAGCACAGTACAGCTAAGATACAAATCAGATCTATCCCCTCTGTCGCTGTAAACCCCACAGTGGCCTCTGTTACCCATGGGATAATGTCCACCCTCCTTGCTGTGGAACCAGATATATATACACACACACACACACGCGCACACACACACACATACACATACACACACACACATATATATAAATTTATTTTTAAGTTCCAGGATACATGTGCAAGACATGCAGGTTTGTTACATAGGTAAACATGTGCCATGGCGGTTTGCTGCACCTGTCGACCCATCACCTAGGTATTAAGCCCCACATGCATTAGTTATTTATCCTGATGCTCTCCCTCCCCACCCCCGCCACCACCCACAGGCCCCAGTGGTGGTGTTCTCCTCCCTGTGTCCATGTGTTCTCATTAAGAACCAGGTCTTTTCATGCTTTCTCCTTCCTTTCTGATCCCAGTACCCCACATCCAGCTGTGTCCCTAACATGTGATGTGTTTTCTTCTGCATTTTTGTATGTTTGAGCTTGTACGTCACCTCCTCGGAGAGCTATTCCTTGATCACCCCAGTTCAGTTACAACCTGTCTCCCCACTGTCACTGTCTTGCCCATAACCCTGTTTTATTTTCTTTATAACACTTACTTTATTTGAAATTATTCTATTGGTTGGTTTAGTTGCTTACCTATTTGTTCATGTATTCATGCATTTATTGCATCTGTCCTCTCCGTCTTCTCCCTCACTATACTATGTACTTTTTGAGGGCAGAAATTCCATATCTGCAGTAGCTAGAACCCTGCTTAGTAAACAGCCTGGCATGCAGTAGGGTCCCAAAAGGTCCTGATATGGTTTGGCTGTGTCCCCACCCAAATCTCAACTTAAATTGTATCTCCCAGAATTCCCACATGTTGTGGGAGGGCCCAGGGGGAGATAATTGAATCATGGGGCTGGTCTTTCCTGTGCTATTCTAGTGATAGTGAATAAGTTTCATGAGATCTGATGGGTTTATCAGAGGTTTCTGCTTTTGCTTCTTCCTCATTTTTCTCTTGCCGCCACCATGTAAGAAGTGCCTTTCACTTCCCGCCATGATTCTGAGGCCTCCCCAGCCATGTGGAACTGTAAGTTCAATTAAACCTTTTTTTCTTTCCACTCTTAGGCATGTCTTTATCAGCGGCATGAAAATGGACTAATACAGGCCCCTTTTCTACCTGCCCGAGGGTATCTTCTCATCTTTAGTACCCAGCATCACTTTCTCAACCTTCCAGGTAAAGGAGCGTGCTTCTTCTTTTTTGTTCTGCTAACTTAGTTCTTAAGTAGCTGTTGTGTCAGCATATGTATCAAATCCCCCACTAAACTCTGAGGCACTCCAGAAGGCAGGAACTGGTCTCTCAGTACCCACAGCTCACAGTAGGGTATGTCCTAGGGGCAGATTTTTATTGCATGAAAGAACAAATGAATAAATTCATAGTAGTTTTCCAATTAGTTCTCATTGTATTAATATGTTGAGTTGAATTGATTCTACAATTTCTAGATTCTTTTTTCTCAAAACCAAAAAAAATCCTATTAGTATATTTCTATCGCTATATCTATTATCCTAATATAATTTTTTTCTGAAGTTTAAAAATATGTCACTTTATGAGTGACAAAATATGAGAAGGCTAGCTTGGTTTATATTTGGTTTTTCTTTTTCTCCCCTTTCTCTCTCTTTCTTAATTTGTAGACAAAAAAAATTAGAAATTGGCTGGGCGTGGTGGCTCACTCCTGTAATCTCAGCAGTTTGGGAGGCCGAGTGGGTGGATCACGAGGTCAAGAGTTCAAGACCAGCCTAGCCAACATGATGGAACCCCGTCTCTACTAAAAATACAAAAATTAGCCAGACGTGGTGGCATGTGCCTGTAATCCCAGCTACTAGGAGGCTGAGGCAGGAGAACTGCTTGAATCCGGGAGGCAGAGGTTGCAGTGAGCTGAGATCATGCCACTGTCCTCCAGCCTGGGCAACAGAGCAAGACTCTGTCTCAGAAAAAAATTAAAAAAATAAAAAAATCTGGAAATCATGTGGGGGCCTCATATTTCTAGCCATTATACCACTGTGCCCACTTCTTTCCCTCATGTTAGAGATATTTACAGTGCCACAGCAAAGTGGAGTTCTTGAAACAGCTTCCGAGGATCCCTTTCATAATTCCAGTGGATGAGATTGTATTTAGGCCAGAACCTCACACACAAAGAAATAGGAGCTAATTTAACCAGGGCTGGATCATGGTTGACATTCTTCAAATGTTTGAATTTAAGAACCAGGAAAGATGGAAAAATTGTTATTTTATTCACTCCTTCATCCAGTTGTCTGTTCATACATCCCTTATTTAGTAATACCTTAAGTACAAAAAGGACTTGGGTGAATTATGCTAATGGCAGAAATGAATGAGTTTGTAACAGAGCAGCAACCTTGGGATGGGAGAGGTCCGCGGGGGGCTCAATTTCAAGCCAAAACTGGCCCTAGGAAACCTGCGCCAGAGCAGTGTTTTCTCACTTGCCTGCCAGCTGGTGAAGCAGCCAAATCACTGGTCGGCACCTTGGTATTTGGAAGTCTCTTGAAGTGATGCCTGGAGAATATGGTGGATGATTGACTTGGGTGAAAACCTTTTAGGTAAAAATAAGGCATGTCAGTTTAATGAGACCAGTTTTGTGTGTATGATTTATAAAGTGAATTTGAAGGTAATTTAAAAAGATTAGTTTCAGAAGAATCGGGGGAAAAATTTCTCAAACACCAGAATATATTTAACATGTAAACTCAAATCTAAATAGTAGTATTACCCAGGGTTCTTGATAGCAAGCAATGGCTTTAATATAAAAAGGAAAGAAAGAGAGAAAGGAAGGGAGAAAGAGAAAGGAGAGGAAAGAAGAACTGAAAAGACACTAGCAAGCACATCACATTGATGAGGAGTCAAGAAAACCAGACTGGGAAAAGGGCAGGACCCAGGGTAGCTCTAGGAGCTCAGCTGCAGGACGGCAGCCAAAGTCACTCTACAGAAGCAGTGTGGCTAGGAAGCTGCAGTCAGCACAGTTGCCATACCACGTAATGTAGCTTCTGCTACCCTTGAACTGTAGCTCCCAAAGCATCACAAGATTTGATCTGAGATCATCCGTGGTGTCTAGTGTCCCGAGGTCAGTGAGCTTAAATCGGAATGACTCTGGTATGGTGTCATGCCCAGCCCTGGCTGTCCAGGGTAGATGAAGGCACCCTTCTGTGTCTGTGGAAGGAGGCAGGTGCCCAGAAGTATTCCACTGCCAAGAGCCTGCCCCACACCTCAGAGGGCAGAGTAGGAGTCACCCTCAAGGAAATGAAAGTGTTTTGGGGAAGGGAGATGGATCCTGGGAATGAAAACACAGAAAGAAAAGAATTCAGGGAATTGCCCCAGACTGCTTCAAAAAACTGAATAGAAGGAAAAAATCCTAAACCTTTATGCATTAGTCCATTTTCATGCTGCTGATAAAGACGTACCCAAGACTGGCTAATTTACACAGAAAAAGAGGTTTAATGGACTCACAGTTCCATGTGGCTGGGAGTCCTCACAATCATGGTGGAAGGTGAAGGGCACGTCTCACATGGTGGCAGACAAGACAGAAAGAGAGCCAAGTGAAAGGGGAAACCTCTTATAAAACCATCAAATCTCATGAGACTTACTCACTACTATGAGAACAGTATGGGAGAAACTGCCTCCATGATTCAACCACCTCCCACCGGGTCCCTCCCACAACACATGGGAATTATGGGAGCTACAATTCAAGATGAGATTGGGGTGGGTGCATTAAATTTAGAAAAATAAGCACAGGGACCAACAACCGTTATAATCTACACATACAGACTAGTCTGTCACTGAAAGGGCTTTCAGTATGCATGTCATAATCCCATGCCTCTGTTTTAAGGGAGAAAGGGTCCCAGTGAGTGACTTTGCAACTGGAAAGCAAATTGTAGAGTTGGAACTGGAACCCACACCTCCAGATTCCCAGTTCAGCATTGGAATTGGACTAGGATTTCTTATTTAGCATCCTGTGTAAGGTTGTGCACGCGGATCTGGGTTAGAATCCCAGCTCAGGCACTTACTTTCTGTGGGAACTTGGGTTTTACCCAACTTCACAGTTTTCTCATCGGTGAAACTGGAAAAAAAAATTATCTCCTTTCCTTTTAAGTTTGCTGTGGGGATGTGGGAATTAAATAAATTAAGTAAAGCATGTCAGAGCTTGGTTCAATGCCTGACAATGCCTGCTCAACACATGTCAGCCAAATCCAGTGATGAGGACTTGACTGAGTGGAATTGAGCTGATGCAGTGATAGCAGAGAGTCTTCTGAAGCATACACACTGCAGTCAGAGAAAAAACTGGTTCAGGAGAGTGGTGAGTTGGTCAATGACAAATGCATTGAGGAACTTTGCCAAAGAAACAGCTGAGTAAAGGCCAAATTCCTGGCTCACGATGTTTTTAAAAATTGATTTTTGTATATTCTTAGATTAGCCAAGAATATGCTCAAAATGGAGGAATGGAAGTGTGAACATGAGGAGGAGGGCAAGACAGAGATGTGGGTGTGTCTTTTGGGAACTTCAAAGTCCTGGGTGTCCTTAGAGGTACAGAGGGTCCTGCACGGGGCTCCTCTATGAACACGTGACCTACAGTAAGAGGTTAGAGCTTTGGGCCAAATGGGGCTAACCTCACGCAACAGTGAGAAGCAAGTTATTCATCTTTGGGGTCCTTCAATGGCCTCCTCTCATCATTCCTGCTTGGATCCCACCTCCCCTAGCCTCTCCTTGGGGCCTCTATGTGTTTGGTGCTCCAAAAGATATACCCCTGGCACCAACCCATTTCTGTCCAGTTGGCAAGTCCATGCGAACATCCCAATTATCTAATCAGAACTTGCCTCTTTAGGCCCTGCCCCTAGCCCACATAGAACACGCCAAGGATAGGAGGAAGAGGGTCAGGTTCCCACAGTCACAATATTTGCTTTGAACTAAGATTGAACTTCTTTCCTTTTTTATTGGCCTCTATTCAACCATCTTCTCCATTCTCCCTCTTCTCTTTTGTTGTCCTGTTTCTACCTTTGGGATTCTGGTTTTTCACCTCTGCTTTCTGACCGCCAACTCCAGACTCCCAGCTTGCCTTCTTCTCTCAGTTCCATGTTGCTTAAGCATTTTTGCTGAAATCGGACCTCTTAGACTTGGACTCAGAGTCCACTTTTCTGAACTGCCACTCCTGGCAGCTCTGAAGCCTGGGACTAGATCCTGTTACATTCACTTCCCTTCAGAGAGGGCAAGTGGGCTACTGACTATTTCTGCTAAACACTTGGGGCTTGAAATACACAGCTTTTGTACTGGCTGGGTATGGTGGCTCACACCTATAATCCTAGCACTTCGGGAGGCTGAGGCAGGCGGATCACTTGAGGTCAAGAGTTCAAGACTAGCTTGGCCAACATGGTGAAACCCCGTCTCTACTAAAAATACAAAAAATTAGCTGAACGTGGTGATGGGTGCCTGTAATCACAGCTACTTGGGAGGCTGAGGCAGGATAATCACTTGAATCCAGGAGGTGGAGACTGCAGTGAGCCGAGATCATGCTACTGCACTCCAGCCTGGGTGACAGAGTGAGACCCTGTCTCAAAAAAAAAAAAAAAAAAAAAAAAAAGCCCCACAAAGCTTTTATACCACTATTTCCCCAGATGTGAAATGTCCAAGTCATCTCAGGAGATGTTTAAGAAAATAAGGGTCCTATGAAAATACTTGAGAAGCATTTAGAAAATTTGCATACTCTCTTCTTTCTCATGGAGAATCACATCACATCTTTAGCCCATTGCAGGTTCTGGAAACGCCTGTTGTAAAGAGACCTTTGAACTTGGTATTTCGTAATTGTACTTGAGTGCCAGAAATAATTTTCCAGCAAGTACTTATTAAACAACTCACAACTCCTGATTCCTGGAGATGGCTGCCTTCATTCGCTTAATGGTGGTATCCAATGTGGGAGAGTATAGGCATCCTGGTAGGTGCTGGTCTGTAGAGTTTTCCAACTTAGTCCTCACAGTGGACCTGAGAAGTAGATTGTATTACCCCTACTTTATTGTATTGTAGATTGTATTACCCCTACTTTAAAGAGGAGGTTGGGACTCAGTGAGGTGAAGCTTTGCAAAGCCCATGCTGCTGGTAGCTGGCAGGGACTGGATTCAAGCCCGAGACTGCCAACGCTTGAGCCTGCTCACATCTTTTTTGGGTCCCACTGGCAGCCAGGGGTGAAGAATAGGCCTCTTATGTTGAATCTGCTGGTGACAGCTGTCAGCGTGGCAGAACAGGGCAATGTCACTTCTCTGGGCAACTCTCTGGGGCAACCAAGGAAATCTACTGTATGTTGTTGCAGGGGTGCCTGACCAGTCCAGCCTACAGAAGTCACTTCTAGGGCTGGATTATCCTCTCCCTTACTGACCCACCTGCAGTCCACCTCTAAGATCTGCTGGATGTATCTTCAAAATGTTTGTTAAAAATCTGACTATTTCTGGCAGGGCCCAGTGGCTCAAGCCTATAATCCCAGCACTTTGGGAAACTGAAGCAGGTGGATCACCTGAGGTCAGGAGTTCGAGACCAGCCTGACCAATGTGGCAAAACTCTGTCTCTAGTAGAAATATAAAAATTAGCCAGACATAGTGGTAGACACCTGTAGTCCCAGCTACTCGGGACGCTGAGACAGGAGAGTTGCTGGAACCCGGGAGGCAGAGGTTGCAGTGAGTCAAGATCATGCATTGCACTCCTGCCTGAGTGACAGAGCAAGACTGCATCTCAAAAAAAAAAAAAAAAAAAAAAAAATCTGACTACGTCCATCACCTCTGCCTTCACTAGTCTAGTATAAGCCACCAACATTTATTGCTAAGATATTGCCTTTATAACAATAAATAAAATTAGCTCATCACTTCCACTCTTGACTCACTGTGACCTATCCTCTAGTTAAAAAGTGATCTTTTTCAAACAATAATCACATCATGCCTCTTCCTTTCTCAAAAGTCTCCAAAAGCTTCCCATCATACCTTAACTCACATTCCAATTCTTTACCATTCCCTATGTTAATCTAGCTCCTGCCAACATCTCTAGCCTCAAGTTGTTCTCCCCTGTGTCTGTTTTGCTCCGGTTGCATTGATTTCCGTCACTAACTTGTGAGTGAGCCCAGCCAACATCAGCAAAGCCACCCAGCCAAGATCCCTAAACGTGTGGGCAGTACAAGCTCAGTGTTGTACCTCACAGAGGCTTCCCGATGGTTTGTTACCAACACCATTTGGCAATAAAGAGCTAATAATTGGCCAGGCACAGTGGTTCACCCCTATAATCCTAGCACTTTGGGAGGCTGAGATGGACAGATTGCTTGAGCCCTGGAGTTTGAGACCAGGCTGGGCAATGTAGCAAGATCCTATTTCTAAAAATTAAAATAAAAAGAGCCAATGGTTGACTTCCTTATTTGACTCCATTTGATGCTTGAATGCCTCCCACTGAAAGTGACTGTTCCTGTTTCATCATTTTCTATTTCTTTAGTTTTAAACTTTTAAATAAAATGCACTGTATTTTATTTTATGTTCTTTCTCTTTTTTTACTTTCTTTGCTTTGCTTTAGTTGCTTGTAGCAGTTATTACTACCTAAAGCTATATTATATAATTATTGTTCTTTTTTTGTCATTCTCTTTCAATAAGCTCTCCTAGGGCAGGGATTTTGTCTTATTTAGTACTGTCTCCTTAGGGTCTGTAACAGTGCTTACGCAGAGTAGGTACTCAGGAAATAGTTGTTGAATAAAAGGCTGACATTAAATTCTTTTTAGCTTCAATTCAGGAGGCCTTCCCTGATTCCTGCTGATATGGCTTGACTGTGTCCCCATCCAAGTCTCATCTTGAATTTTAGCTCCCCTGATCTCCACATGTCATGGGAGGGACCCGGTGGGAGGTAATTGAATCATGGGGGCGGGTCTTTCCTGTGTTGTTCTCATCACAGTGAATAAGTCCCGTGAGATCTGATGATTTTATAAAGGGCAGATCCCCTGCACAGGCTCTCTTGGCTGCCGCCGTGACGTGATCGAGGATGTGATTTTGCTCCACATTTGCCTTCTGCCATGATTGTGAGGCCTCCCCAGCCACGGGGAACTGTGAGTCCATTAAACCTCTTTCCTTTATAAATTATCCAGTCTTTGATATGCCTTAATTAGCAGCATGAGAACAGACTAATACACCTGCCTACCAGCACTTAATGGTTAGGTGCTTCCCTACTATTCTAGTGCTTTCCTATCTCGGCTCTTTAATATTGACTGCTTATTTATCTGTGTTCTCCTCTAGACTATGATTTTCTTGAGATCAGGAGCTCTATGTTGATCACCATTGTATCCCTAGAGCTTAGCATAAAGGCCTGGTGCATGGCAATGGTCACTACACATTTTCTGAAGGTGTGAGTACCTAATCAGGACCTGGTGAGCCCATTCTGGGATGAATGACTCTTACTATGTGCTAAAGGAGGAAGCAAATAGAGAGAAAGAGGTGCAAAAAGGATAATAAGATGTCCTTATGGGCATTGGTTTTATTTGTACAGGAGCTATTTTATGAACATTTTAAATTTTAGTTGGCTGAACTATCTACCCACAGATGATTTAAAATTGTCCCTGGACAGTGAGTGACGCAGAAAAATGGGAATGACTGGTATTGATGTGTGTGAATTACACCCTTCAGAGATACTCAGTCGCCTATATGTCAGTTACAGCAGGCTCCTCCTCTTAGTTACTATATTTGGGGCATAGACTTGAATTCAGGAGGCTAAATATAGTGTCGAGAGCCCCAGGCAATTTATAGAAGACGTGGCCAAAAATTTATGTCGTATTTTCTATCAAGCTTTCATTTCGGCCTGTCCCTCATGTACTGGCTTTTTTGATCTGCTTTTATCTGGGTGAACTAGGAACAAGGAACCTTTTATTAAAGATATCTTTACCTAAGGTTAAAAAACACCCTCACTTGTGACTTCCAGTGCAGAGCACATTAAAGCAGGTTTTTTTTGTTGTTGTTTTCAGCCTTCTCTTTATTTTTTTTCTTTTTCTTTTCTTTCCTCTTCCTCTCTTCCTTCTCTTTCTTCTTGTTTAAATGGGAGACTGAAGCCTCATTAGAAGAGTGGAAACAGCATCTGTGACAGTAATGAGATCACCAGAAAGTGAGCTTCTCGTCTGAGGTTGGTGCTGAAGTCAGTACCTATTCCAAAGGGCAAAGTAATAAAAGCAAGACTAGGCTGCCTTTGAGGAGTTTAAAGTGTTTGTCCAGTTCTGGGAAAAGGCCCAAACTCATGATGTTAAGACGTAATCTGTGCCACTCTTTTTAAAAAAATTTTCTTTTTTTTTTTTTTGAGACAGAGTTTCGCTCTTGTGCCCTAGGCAGGAGTGCAATGGTATGAACTCGGCTCACCACAACCTCTGCCTCCCGGGTTCAAGTGATTCTCCAGCCTCAGCCTCCCGAGTAGCTGGGATTACAGGCATGCGCCACCATGCTCAGCTAATTTTTTGTTTTTTAGTAGAGACGGGGGTTTCTCCATGTTGGTCAGACTAGTCTTGAACTCCTGACCTCAGGTGATCCGCCCGCCTCGGCCTCCCATAGTGCTGGGATTACAGGCCTAAGCCACCATGCCCGGCCTATGCCACTCCTATATAAAATACTCCTTGTCACTTAATTTTGTACTCTATTATGCCACTTAATGATTGCGTTGCAATTTATCCCTATATATTTACTTCTACTTGTCAGTCACTCCCAGCAAAAAATCACTTCTTGAGGGCAGCTTCCTTGTCTCATGATCTTTTCATTTTTTACTCAATGCCCCATATATTGTAGATGCTCATAAGATAGAATTATTGTTTGATTTAAACACACACACACATCACACAGTTACAAGTATATGCTCTAAGTCTTCCTCTAAGCCTTTTTCCAAAAGGACCTCAAGGTCCTTTTAGAAGACTTGTAAGATGCAGGGGTGGTGACATTTGTCATATTCACATTTATTTTCCTATCTGGCTTGTGCAAAAGAAAGCAAGATGTTAGAAAATGCCTGTGGATTTTCATAAACTTACTAAGATGGTGAATCCAGTTGTAGCATCTGTTCCAGATACAGTACCTTTGCTAATACAAACCTTGCAGCCCCTGGATATTGGGTATGAAGGGATTGACCCAGCAAATGCTATTTCTTCCACACCAGTTTGCAAAGACTGCCAGAAGGAGTTTGCTTTTTCCTGGCAGGGCAGAGTATACTTTCTTAGTGTACGCGCAGGGCCATGTCAACTCTCTTACCGTCTGCCATATTGTGTCTGCAGAGATTTTGATTATTTTGACATTCCAAAGAATAGCACACTAGTCCACAGCATTGATGTCATTGTGCTGATTGGATTTAGATGAACAGGGAACATCGCATACTTCACATGCCTTAGGAA
The DNA here is from genome assembly GCF_002776525.5 of Piliocolobus tephrosceles. Classification (NCBI taxonomy): domain Eukaryota; kingdom Metazoa; phylum Chordata; class Mammalia; order Primates; family Cercopithecidae; genus Piliocolobus; species Piliocolobus tephrosceles. The sequence goes on along the minus strand of NC_045444.1, from coordinate 110,209,282 downwards.
GACATATGTGAGCCATAGGAGGGCAGGTAATTCCAATTCCTAATAACCCCAGTGTGTGTTTTGCTCTGGTTACTCTATCAATTAGGATTACTCTATCAATTAGGATCAACTCTATCAATTAGGATCCTGTCATAAAAACAGATATTAGTTATTTAAACAGACAGAATTTAATATAAATAATTGGTTAAACAGAATAGAAGATTAAAAACAATTCTTGGCAGAGGTGGGCGGATCACCTGAGGTCAGAGGAGTTCGAGACCAGCCTGGCCAACATGGTGAAACCCTGTCTCTACCAAAAATACAAAAATTAGCCAGGCGTGGTGGTGGGCGCCTATAATCCCAGCTACTCAGGAGGCTGAGGCAGGAGAATTGCTTGAACCTGGGAGACTGAGGCTGCAGTGAGCCGAGATGGTGCCATTGTGCTCAAGCCTGAGCTGGGGACTCTGTCTCAAAAAGAAAAAAAAAAAATTTTTTTTGTTTGTTTTTGCAAAGATGAGGTCTTACCATGTTGACCAGGCTGGTCTTGAACTCCTAGCCTCAAGCAATCCTCTTGCCTCACCTTCCAAATTGCTGGAACTACAGGCATGAGCCACCATGGCTGGCCCAGGATAGAGAACTTAAATAGCTAAAAGGGAATCCTGATGTATCTATCACAGAGGTACTGACAGCATAAAGCAGTTGTCACTTTTAGGACACAAAGGCAAGATGTTGGGATTATTGGAAACTAGAAACTTGGAGCAGGAACCTTCCAGGGGTGGCACGGGCCTCTGAGGAGTTTCAGGACTAAGAGGAGGGCCCTGAAGAGTTGCCATTCAGACCTCTGAGAAAAGAAGAATGAGATAAACCACAGTGGGAAGTACGCTGGACACCTGGTGGGGCCAAAAATGAAGATTCATTCAAGGTGGTAGAAAGATCAGTTTATACAAACCATGTTGCAAAGTTTATTTGACTTGATTTATTTCAGGAATGGGATAAGGAAGTAAATATACAAGAGGAGAAGACATTCAAGAAAATTGAAGATATATTTCATGCAGATAACTCTCACTTTCCTTATTCTACTTTGAAACCACTCTTGACAGATGAAAAACCTACTGAAAACAAACAGCTAGTCTGTGGAAATACATTTGCTGATTCCTGGAGTTGAGAGGCAGCACTTGGGCCCAAGATAACAGTGGGAAGTGCAGAGAAACTTCTCAGCCAGACTGAACTTAGTTCAAATCTCAGCTTTATCATAAGCTGGGATATTACTCAAGTTATTTAACCTCTCTGTACCTCAGTTTTTTTGTAATTGGGATTATTATTGCTACCATGATACGTTGAGTTCCACACAACTAAAACTGAAGTGCCATCGTGCCTCCAACACTTACCCCATGCTTCATTTGGGGATTCTCTGCACCCAAATTATAATCCTCTATATTATCATAACCAAGAACAATCTGCCTATTTCTGATCCACAATACTTATTTTTAACACCATCTTTTTTTTCCCCAATAGATGCCTGGAGTTTGAATCTGTTTAGCATAAACTCCTAGAAATCCCTCACTTTCTTGGTGTACACCCAAATTTGGGAGACTCCAGGTTGAATATCAGAAAGAGTTAAAAGGCTATCAGACATGTGATTGAAATTTTCTCCAGGATAAAAACAGGCAGAATCTCAGTAAGAGTAGTAATAATAACAGTACAGGGATATCCCCCTAAGGACAAGGGGGAAAGACAGGGAGATCTAAAATAAGATGAAAATGTGGAATTCAGAAGATGTAGGTTTACGTAAACTTTAGAAAGGGAGTCAGAGAATAAGAATTTATCAGCTCACTCTAAGCATTTCCCAAAGGACTGGGATTCCAATTCCAAGTGAGCAAAGTTTTATCCATCTGGAGACGGAAAGGGCCATTCTTTTGCTTTCCATAGCTGATTGGAAAACATCTCTATGTAACTTGTATCCAGCAGTCTTCAGGCATCTTCTCATTCTAATTTGCTTTCCTTAGCAGACTTGCATGCTAGAAGGAAGTGCCCTCTGCTAGTGTAAGAGTTCATAGGCCAAGTCCTTCTTACATTCTAATCTGGTACCTTGTAATTGGTTTCCTGTTACTGAACAGTCTTGTGTGAGTTTGGGTGATAATATTACACAGAGACCTGAACTGGGGCAGGACCAGCATCAAAGTAATTAGGGCCAGCATTCCACATCAATAGCATGTATGTGGCTAGGTTCGGGGGTTCCAAAAGTCCTTCTAATCCCAAATTATCTTTGCTGCTCATCTGCTGTAACATCTGAAATGCTACCATTAAATTTATCCCATTAGACTATAGTTCCAAGAGTTACAAAAATGTAAGTTCAATTCAACCTAATAAACTCTTACTGGTTGAACCTTTAGTGTACGGCATTGCGATGGGTACTCGGAGTTAAAAAAAATTAAGATGACGACTAGGTAAGTTTGTCTAATCACCCTCAACAGCTGCAAAACAATTGTAAGATGCAATGAAAAGTTAATATATCCAAAAATGCCCAAAGGAGGGATAAGGACTCTTATGCCATAAAAATTCAAAGAACTGAGTGATTAGTAGGTGCTGGAGTAGCCAGACATATGACTTGCATCAGGACTTCAGAGGTAAATAGCCCATTCGTGATGTTCATAAACAATTTAGGTTTCACTGGTGAATTAGCTGTGCAGGCTCCTTGAAAAGAGAAAGATTTAGAATGAATTCAATGACACTGCTCAGGGGGTTACTAAATTAGAGAATAGCTTACGTGGGAGATCCCAGGACAAATACCTGGGAGCTAAATTGTGTGATAACCAATAAGTTTCCAAGGACAAATTTGAAATGTGGCTGTTTGCACAGGGATGTCAGAGTTTTGTTGGATGGTACCCTGTGGATGCCCTGACATACCCGAAGCTCTGTTTGAAAAACGAGCACAGTGACCAGTGAAATGGCCCTATGCATAATCTCGGAAAGTCCTTGGAAATCCTGATGTGAAAGGCAGACTGGAAAAGGTCACTTTGAGATTTTCCCTCCCCTCCCCTCCCCTGCCCTCCCTTCCCCTTCCCTCCTCCTCCTTCTCTTTCTTTCTCTCTCCGCCCTCTCTCTCTCTTTCTTCTTTCTTTTCTTTCTTTCCTTTTTTGAGGCAGAGTGTCACTATGTTGCCCAAGCCAGTCTCAAACTCCTGGGCTCAAGTAATCCTCCCGCCTCGGCCTCCCAAAGTGCTGGGACTGCAGGCACGAGCCACCACGCTCAGCCGCTGTTGAGATGTTATAAGCATATTGTTATGGAATGCAACCCCAAATTCATACATTGAAACCCTAACCTCCACTGTGATGGTACTTGGAGGTGGGGCCACTGGTGGGTAGTTGAGTTTAGATGAGATCATGAGGGTGGAGCCCCCAGGATGGGATTCGTGTTTTTTATAAAAAGAGATTAGTGTGCTCTCCTTCCTCCCAACCCCTCCTCTGTCAAGTGAGGATACAACAAAAAGACAGCCACTTACCAACCAGAAAGAGGGCTTTCACCAGACACGAAAGCTGTCAGCAACTTGATCTCGGACTTGTCAGGCTGCAGAATGATGAGAAATAAATGTTTGTTGTTGAAGCCACCCAGTCTATGGTATTCATTATAGCAGCTCAAACAGACTAAGATGCAAATCAATATGAAACACCCTGTGGAAAAAAAGAAATGCTTTCAATATTTTCCGGTGAAAAAGAACTCATAATAAGGATTTGACATTGTTTTGACAGGAAGGAAGGCTTCTGTTTCTAGTTTTTTAGTTAACTTGACAGTGAAGTTCAAGTTTGACAGTTTAAACTTTCTTTGGGTTGAAATCATCATTGCCAGGTGGGGGAAGAGGAAGCAGGACCCACACAGGACTCAGGAGGGCATTTAGGTCATTCTACCCAGGCCATTGCCATTCTCTTCCTACTTCTCTGAAAGAAAGGGAGGCTTTGACGTCAGGCGTGGCTGAGTCATCTTTCCTCCCAGGGCCTCCGGCTGGGATTTGCAGGCTGTCTTTGCAGAAGCTATTCTGTTAGTCATTCACAAAAAGCATCCTGGGAAAGCTGAAGGGAAATGCTTGGATGGACAAGTGATTAAATTTCTATTTTCATGGCAGAGAACCTGCTGGCTTGCTCACAAAAGCAGCTGCATCCAGTACCAGGCACCTCAAGGGCACCCAGCAAATACTTGTGGATTCATTGACAAAAAGACCTGCTGGGTTCTCTTAAATCTTTGTGTCGAAACTGGATTTTCAGAAACGATTATGTGGCTGGTAGATACGGTCCCTTTGCCAGCCACGTGTACAGTAAGGAGCAGACGAGATGGCACCAGCCAAGTTGCAAGCCCATTTGCATAATAAGATAGGCAGGATGGTGGGGGGTGACCAGCCTTCTCCGCATGCCATGTAAACGTCACACCAGGTTGAACCAATCTGTGAGTGCTATGTAAATCAGACGCTACCTTCTCAAGCCTTCCTATAAAAATCCGGTGAACTCTGCTGCCAACCAGTCTTTCCTCTCAGCAGCACTTCTCTCTCACTAGAGAGAGAACTGTTCTCCTTTCTGTGTCTTCTGCCTATTAAAGCTCTGCTCCTAAACCCCTCATGTGTGTCTGTGTCCTAAATTTTCCTGGCATGGCAGGACAAACCCCAGGTATTTACCCCAGACAATGAAACCGCTTCACTATGATGTATGCATGCTGCAAAGGAAAGTTCATATAACATTCTTCTTAAAAAATTATTCAGGCAATTTATTAAATATTGCCTATAAAATATTATGTATCAGTATTTTACATAAGGGAACAGTGATTTATCGGTCTTCATAACAACTGGTCCATGCAACAATACTAGTAGTCAACACTAAGCTTAACTCTATTTTCAGACCAACCATGCAACATTAGATTAGAGGACATGTGGGATCTTGCATCCTAATTCCTAAATTTACAGTCAAAATGTTTTCAGAGACAAGTATTATGAAATCCATAAGAAGCTAAAGTAAGTTATTTATTTATTTTTTTAAGATATAGTCTCGCTCTTGTCACCCAGGCTGGCATGCAATGGCACGATCTCAGCTCACTGCAACCTCTGCCTCCCAGTTTAAGCGATTCTCCTGCCTCAGCCTCCCAAGTAGCTGTGATTACAGGTGTGTGTCACCACAGTGAGCTAATTTTTGTATTTTTAGTAGAGCCGAGGTTTCACCATGTTGGCCAGGCTGGTCTCAAACTTCTGACCTCAGGTAATCCACCTACCTCGGCCTCCCAAAGTGCTGGGATTACAGGCATGAGTCACCTCACCTGGTTCTACCTCTTCTTGAAGTTGTCTCTTTTCCATCTCTTAGATCTCAGTCCTAAGGTCCCTTCCCTAAGAAGGCATTTCCGGGTACCCTTTCTAAAGCGCAGTCTCTGTGGCTCCCTTGGTCCTTGTGCGTCATATCGTTGTTTAATTCCTTTGTAAAATTAACCACATACTGAAATTCTCCAGCTTATTTATTTACTTGTTTATTACATCTCTGCTATCTCCTGCTTCTTTCCAAGTAAGTTGTGACCTCCATGTGAATGAGGGCTTTGTCCTTCTTAAAAGAGGCAATTATGGAGCAGTGATTAAGCTCTCACACTCTAGAAAGAGATATTTTGGATTCATAGCCCAATTTTGCCACTTGCTACATATTTGACCTAAAATCATTGTTTGACCCCTCTGTTCCTCTCTGTTCTCATTAGGAAAATGATAGCAGTGAAAGGACCTGCCTCATGAAATTGTTGTAAAAAGATCCCTCCCTGAAAGTTATCCCTGGCGCAATGCAGATACTCAGCAAATGTTAGCTGCCACTGTTGATGACTGCACAGTACCTGCTTAACCCGTATTAGTAGAGTGACCAGGCCGGGCATGATGGCTCATGCCTGTAATCCCAGCACTTTGGGAGGCCGAGGTAGGTGGATCAACTGAGGTCAGGAGTTCGAGACCAGCCTGGCCAACGTGGTGAAAGCCCGTCTCTACGAAAAATGCCAAAATTAGCAGGGTGTGGTGGCAGGTGTCTGTAATCCCAGCTACTTGGGAGGCTGAGGTGGGAGAATTGCTTGAACCTGGAAGGTGGAGGTTGCAGTGAGCCGAGATTGCGCCATTGCACTCCAGCCTGGGTGACAGAGCGACACTCAGTCTCAAAATAAATAAATAAATAAATAAAGTAGAGTGAACAATAAATTAGTTTTATTTATTCAAGGAACACTTCTGCTATGTCACGGAGCATTTTTGGGAATATGCGTAGGGGCTGAGAGAACAGGTGAGCTGTCCTCAGAAACCTCTTTGGATGATGGCTGGGTAGAACTGCAGCTCTGCAGAGAGACATGCGAGCCAGTGTGTGGAAATGGAAAATGATCATAATAGAAGCCAGAGATTGTATTTTGTACTGATTCTGTGCTAAGTGCCGTGACCCATTTTTCTATTTTGCCTTTCAAAAATTACTAATCCATTTGTGAGAAGTTTATTATGAAACACTTCTTATGGCCCCTGGTTACAGCAACCTTCCTGATACTACAGAAATGGCACACGACCCATTCTCTGCTGGAACACGCCTTAGCTTCTACTCCATGCCTGGTTAGGAACTGCCCATCTTCAGCTCCCAACTGAAAAGGCATTGCCTCAGTGAAGCCTCACTTGACCCTGGCAGGATGTTCCAGATCTCCCTGGAATATGTAGTTCTTCATGCCTTCTACCTTGCCTTTCTGGCATATATCACACCTTACATTAATTCGAATGACTAATCTGTCTTTCTTTTTTTTTTGAGACAGTCTCACTCGCTTGTCGCCCAGGCTGGAGTGTAGTGGTGGGATCTCAGCTCACTGTAACTTTCGCCTCCTGGGTTCAAGCGATTCTCCTGCTTCAGTCTCCCGAGTAGCTGGGATTAAAGGTGCATGCCATCATGCCCGGCTAATTTCTTGTGTTTTTAGTAGAGATGGGGTTTCACCACATTGGTCAGGCTGGTCTTGAGCTCCTGACCTCAAATGATCCGCCTGCCTTGGCCTCCCAAAGTGCTGGGATTACAGGCATGAACCAGGGTGCCTGTCCCATTGGCTTTATTTCTTCAAAGTCTGGTTCAACAACAACAAAAGCCAGGAAATTCAAGATAAAAGAAACATTAAGCAGCATTTTAATGACCACTTGATGAAAAAAGTCATTCAGCACTTCATTATTCTCATTAAAATGAGAATGACTTTTTCATTTTATTTTAATTTTTAGAGACAGAATCTTGCTCTATCACCCAGCTGGAGTACAGTGGCACCATCACAGCTTACTGCAACCTCAAACTCCTGGCTCAAGAGAACCTTCACCTTCAGCCTCCTGATTAGCTAGTACTATAGGGGAGCACCATCATACCCTGCTAATTTCTAAATTTTTTGTAGAGATGGAGTTTTGGTATGTTGCCCAGGCTAAGAATAACTTTAATCCATCATGAGCTATACTACTGGTTTACAATTTTTGATTATTTATGCCAATGTTTTCCAGTAGGGCTTTGTAGAAAATTAACTGGAAGTCTGATGAAATTCAGAGAGTAAAAAAAAAGAAAAGAAAAAAATCACACTGATGATATCTTGGCAAAAGTAGGGAAATGACCAAAAGAAGCTGTTGTTTTACCCACTCGATTTATGGTCTATGAAAAGCAGAACTGCTTCTGAAACCACCTTTGCAAAATTATGACTGAGACAGTGAAAGCGATCTAACTTAGTTGACTCCATCTTGCTTCTAACCTCCAAGCTGTTCTTGATCATTCCTGGGTGTAAGCTAAACTAACTTTCGGAGAGACTCAGTTTATAGCTTATAGATTAAAACAAAGATGATAACAGCCCTTTCTCAAAGCAGACTTCCTTCTTGCCTGGAGACTGGACTGCCTTTGTAAGACTAACAAATTAGCCACAAGATTAGAAATTAAGGTTTAGGAGTCATGCAGCTGGTGGCTACAAGATTCTGACCCCCACTAAACTGTTCCTAAGATCAGTGCTTGAGATATTTTGCAGAGCCTGCACTTGATGGATCTGCTGGCATCACCCAGATTGATTAACTGGCTCATCTGATCCTGTGGCCCCCACCCAGGAACTGACTCAGCACAGGAAGACAGCTTTGACTCCCTATGATTTCATTGCTGACCTGACCAATCAGCACTCCTGGCTCACTGGGGTCCCCCACCCATCAAGTTGTCCTTAAATATCCTGCTTCCCAAATGTTGGGGAGAATGATTTGAGTAATAATAAAACTCCAAAGAAAAAAACAAAAACAAAAACAAAACGAAACAAGCAAACCACCACCAACAAAAAACTCTCCAGTCTCCCGCACAGCTGGCTCTGCGTCAATTACTCTTTCTTTATTGCAATTCTCCTGTCTTGATCAACCAGCTCTGTGTAGGCAGCAGGCAAGGTGAACCCCTTGGGCAGTTACACTTCTGATGGGAGAGATCAGAATAATCAAAGAGAAGTTTGGATTCAAGGACAAATTGTAAGACACTTATTAAGTCCGATTGTGAAGAAACCTATTTCAAATAGAATGTAAAGCCAAATCTCTTGTCTGGAATTTGATTTTTTCCTACCGTTAACAAATGAATATTTCAAGGAAGGATAAGATTTTTCATAAGTGTATATGAAAGGTATATTTACCATTTGAGATTAGATGTAAGAAGAATAAACTGAAATTACATTATTGATAAAGTTACTGCGAGATCTTTTGGTATGAACTGAGTCATACAGAAAAGTTTGCAGAAGAAAAATCTTGTGAACCAATGTTCAGCTTGAAAAATATGAGCTTATCTGAAGGGCTGAAAATGGAAGAAGAGAGTAACAAATGAGAATAAAAATGAAACAAAAAAGGAACTTTAGAATAAAAGGGAAGTGTATTTTAACATCTCCATCCTTTCAGTTTTTTTTTTTTTTTTTTTTTTTTTTTAGACTGAATCTCACTCTGTCACCCAGGCTGGAGTGCACTGGCATGATCTCAGCTCACTGCAACCTCCGCCTCCCAGGTTCAAGCAATTCTGGTGCCTCAGCCTCCCAAATAGCTGGGATTACTGGCGCCCTCCACTGCGCCTGGCTAATTTTTGTATTTTTAATAGAGATGGGGTTTCACTGTGTTCACTAGGCTGGTCTTGAACTCCTGACCTCAAGTGGTCCGCCTGCCTCAGACTCCCAAAGTGTTGGGATTACAGGTGTGAGACACCACATTCGGCCTCCATCCTTTAAATTTTTTTTAAAGTTTCCTCTTTTGTTCTTTTTATGTCTTCAACATTTTAATTTACATACATAACTCTATTTCTTTTACAGAAAAGCATCTTTTTGAATTCTGTACCTAAAGCAGTTTGGTAAACTGTATTTTCCTAGAAAATCCTCCATTTCATCTAGTTTTTCAAATGTATTTGTACAGAGGTCTGAAAAGTAGTCTCATTAAAAATTTTTTCTATTTGAATTATTATTTCTGCTATGTCATTAATTTTGAGTATTTGTACTTGGCTTTTTCCCCCTCAGTTAGGTTAGCTAGTGCTGTAACCGCCCAATGGATTCACCTTGCCTACAGGTAGCCAATTTATCAAGACAGGGGAATTGCAATAGAGAAAGAGTAATTCACGCAGAACCGATTGTGTGGGAGACTGGAGTTTTATTATTACTCATATCAGTCTCCCTGAGCATTTGGGGATCAGAGCTTTTAAGGACAACTTGGTGGGTCAGGGGAAGCCAGCGAGCCAGGAATGCTTAAAATTATAAGCTAAGTTCCTCCCAAAGTTTGTTCAGTCTACACCCAGGAAGGAACAAGGACAGCTTAAAAGTTAGAACCAAGATGGAGTTGGTGAGGTTAGCTCTCTTTCACTATCTCCCTCAGTCATAATTTGCAAAGGTGGTTTCAGTGCTTTGTCTATTTTGTTGATACTTGAAACAATATTTTGTTTTCCTAGTTAGATCCACTGTTTTCTGTTGTCTCTCTCAGTAATTTCTGTTTTCATATTTATTATTTTTATGAAAGAAGTTAGAATTAAAATGAAGCCACTTATGTCAGACCCTGACAAAATGGAGCCAGGGAAGGCCATGAAGGGAGGGTTCTCATGCCTGATACGAAGACTATCACAAAAAACTGCAAAAAACACACTTTGCACAAAGGCCATTGAAATCTTACACAAAAAATATTTTTGTGAGAACATCTGCCCAGCAACTGCTTGTCCAACCTTGGACCGACACTACCTTTGTTATTGATCCTTGTAGCCAAGGATAATTGTTTCAGAGACACAGATGTAAGGGTTTTTGGTTTAAAAACCCTTCTCTTCCTTTACCTCTGTGAATACGTTCATAGTTTACTATGGCACAGTGTTCCACATTAAAATGCCTACTCCCGAATAAACTTACACCTTTTTAAAATAAAATAAAATGAAATAAAATAAAATAAACACAAGATCTCACCCTGTCATCCAGGCTGGAGTGCAGTGATGTGATCACGGCTCACTGCAGCCTTGACCTCCTAGGCTTAGGTAATCCTCCCACCTCGGCCTCCCAAAGTGCTGGGATTACAGGCATGAGACACTGTGTCCAGTCAAACTTATCTTTGGAGTGTTGTAACTGAGCGAGTTATAGAGAAACGCCACACTCTGAGACTAATTCAGGAGTCCTTTATTGCAGGCGACCGAGAGACGGCTAGAGTTCAAAATTCTCTCGGCCCTGAAGAAGGGGCTAGATTTTCTTTTATACCTTGGTCTAAAAGGGGAGGGTGGAGCCTAGCTGAAGCAATTTTTACAGAAGCAGAACAGGCAAAAAGTTAAAAAAAGATTAATGGACAGAGATAGTTACAGAAAAATAAACAGTTCCAGGTGCAGGGGCTTAAACTATCACAAAGAGAGAATGCAGGGGCTTTGGGTACCATCCACCGAGCACATCCCCAGGAGCTGCTGGTACAGCTTGCCTCAGTATCTTATCAGTAAGTGCATTCCCGGATGTGCTTGGAGTTAGCTTGCACTAGTGATGCCCTTAAGGAAGAGGAGTAAGGGGGGCTGCAAGTGATGAAACTAAAATGGAGTCTGTCCAGCTCTCTCAGCTAAGAGAGACAATCAGGTTAAAACAAGGTAGGGTATCACAGGAGAATCTCTGTTATTTAGGCTGATTTCTTTATAAGTACTGTGTGCTAACCAGTTGCACCACTGGAGCCCCAAGGTTGACATTTCTGACTTGTGCTATATTTTGGTTTACTTTGTTGTTGTTGTTGCTGTTATTGTTTAGCTTTTATGAATTGGGAATTTAGTTTTAAAACAAATTCTTTCCTTTACATTGATAAAGCATTTCAGACTATGAATTTTCGTCTGATAACAACTTTAAATATAGCCCGTAGATTCTGAAATGCAGCATTTTCATTAATTTTCATTATCATTAATTTCATTATCATAAATTATCATAAAATATATGATACTTTTCATTATCAGTAATAATGAAACATCTTGATTTCAGTTGCACATTTCCTCTTTAACTAATAGCTGTTTGAAGTATTTTTCAGTTTAAGGTTTTTATTATATTTTTAAAAAATTTTATTGAGATGTGACTTACAAATTAGAAATTGTATATATTTAAGTTATACAATAGGGCATTTTCATAAATGTATACATTATGTAATGATTCCCACAATCAAGTTAATTAATATATTCATCACCTCACATAGTTATTAATATTTGTGTGTGTGGTAAGAACACAAAATCTGCTCCCTTAATAATTTTCAAGTATTATATTTGTTATTAACTATGTTTGCCATGTTATACTGTACTCTAGAACTTTTATTCATCTTATAACTGAAAGCTGTACCCTTTGATCAACGTATCTCCATTTATTTTAAAATTATTTTTATTTTTATAATAAAGTTGCAATGATAGTACAGAGAGTTTTCATATATGCTTCAGCCAGTTTCTCCTATTGTTTATTAGGAGACTATCTTATGTTATCATGGTACATCTGTCAAAACTAAGAATCAACATTGGTACATTACTGTGAACTATACTCAAGACTTTATTTGGATTTCTTTTATTTTCCCATTGATGTTCTCTTTCTATTCTGGGATCTAATCCAGCGTACCAACTCGCATTTAATTTTCAAGTATCTTTAGTCCCCTCTGGTCTGTGACAGTTAAATAGTTTTTTAATCTCCCAAAAGAAGGGCCGTTTAGCTTTTTTTTTTTTTTTTTGAGACAGAATTTTGCTCTTGTCACTTAGGCTGGAGTGCAATGGCGCGATCTTGGCTCACTGCAGCTTCTGCCTCTTGGGTCCAAGCGATTCTCCAGCCTCAGCCTCCCGAGTAGTTGGGATTACAGGCTCCTGCCACCACGGCTGGCTAATTTTTTTATTTTTGTAGAGATGGAGTTTCACCATGTTGGCCAGGCTGGTCTTGAACTCCTGAGCTCAAGCGATCCGCCTGCCTCAGTCTCCCAAAGTGCTGGGATTACAAGTGTGAGCCACTGTGCCTGGCTAACATTCAATGTTAAGTTGGAACCATCAGTTTTAGATTATTGTGACTGGAGCTTGGAAATGCATTGCTAACAACTTTTAGATATTTCTGTACTTTCATCTTCTTCTAGTGTCAATTTCCATGGAAATTCACCCATTCATACACCAATTCATTCTACCATTCATTTATCTACTCATACTATGATTATGAAATCTTATGTGGTACCTAAACACACCACACCCTTTTGTGTTATTTCCATTCTTTTCTATATGCTCTTCCCACTGATTAGAGCACCCCTCTGCCTCACTGGCTAACTGCTACTTTTTGTTCAAAATCAGCTGAGAGGGCAAATCATCTGTGAATTTTTTTCTTGACTTCCCTTCTCCCAGGCTGGGTTAGGTGCCTCCCCATCTCTTTTTTTACTTAAAATTTTTTTCTTTATTACTTCTTTATTTTTTTGAGATGGAGTTTCACTTCTTGTTGCCCAGGCTGGAGTGCAATGGTGTGACCTCGGCTCACTGCAACCTCTGCCTCCTGGGTTTAAGCAATTCTCCTGTCTCAGCCTCCCAAGTAGCTGGGATCACAGGAGGGCACCACCATACCCTGCTAATTTTTTTTATTTTTAGTAGAGACGGGGTTTCACCATGTTGGCCAGGTTGGTCTTGAACACCTGACCTCAGGTGATCCACCCACCTCGACCTCCCAAGGTGTTGGGATAACAGGCATGAGCCACCGGGCCTGGCCTTTTTTCTTATTTTCATTTTACACGCATAATCTTTTAAAGTGCCCTTCTTTATGCCATCTCTTTGCACGACATTCAAAGCTTCCCAATAAGTCTGATCACAAATTATTTTCCAGCCTAGTCTCTTACTATACTCTATCACAAGTTTATAGGCAGAATGGCATAGTAGTTGAGAGAGGGCTCTGCTATCAGACTGCTGGGACTAAAGTCTTGGTTCTACTATTCCTAGTTGTGTAACTGTGGGCAAACTACCTAACTCTGAGCCTATTTCCTGATCCACAGGAGATTATAATATCACCAACCTCCTGATAAAATCAGGCGCTATGATAAAATGAGGTAATCCACTTAGGAAGTTGTCCTACACATAGTAAATACTCTACATATTAGCCATTGTTGTTGTTAGTAATAGTAATAGTGAATCTCATGTTGGACTTTGCTTGTTTTTTCCTAAACTCTAATTGACATTGGAAGCCCTGAATCTGAAGTACAAGAACTTACTACCATGTTAAAGTTCAACCTAGAGATTAGTACATTTGGCTCAGGATATCTGTGGGTTCTGCATTTGTAGATTCAACTAATCATGGACTGAAAATATTAAGAATAAAATTACAATACAACAGTAAAAATAATATAAATTAAAAATTACAGTATGATAATATAAATTGAAAAATATAGTATGACAACTATAGGCATAGCATTTACATTGCATTACCTATTATAAGTAATCTAGAGATGATTTAAAGTGTATGGGAGGATGTGTGTATGTTATATGCAAATACTACATTTTTAATATAAGGTACTTGAGCATCTATGGATTTTAGTATCCCTGGGGGTCCTGGAACCAATCCCCTCCCATACTGAGGAAAGACTGTACATAAAAAAAGTCAAGATGTGTATAGTGATATAGGGGAGGAGGCAGTGGATGTAAACCTGTAAAAAATGTCAAAAATGGGTTAGAGCTTAGAAAAAAACTGAAGAATAAGAATAAAGCTTATTTTTATGTTGGCAGAGTTCAATCAGGCCAGAAGAGACATTTGAATCAACATAAGATTAGTATAGATTAGAAAATTACATGAAGAATTATTTCAAGTTATCCTTAAACAAGGCATTAAATTAGATTATATTGAGATTTTTATTTTAAGGGACTAAAATAAAACATCAAAATGTATTGATTATTTTATTTCATAAAGCAAATTATGGATGTAGTATAGTACATGTATTTTATGTTTCAACTAAGGAAAAACCCTTATGTAATTCACATATTCTGATGTGAATTTAATTTTATTTTGTTCACTTTTTGTTTTCAGATGGAGTCTCACTCTATTGGCCAGGCTGGAGTGCAGTGGCAGGATCTTGGCTCACTGCAACCTGCACCTCCCAGGTTCAAGCAATTCTCTTACCTCAGCCTCCCAAGCAACTAGGATTACAGGCACGCGACACCATGACTAGCTAATTTTTGTATTTTTAGTAGAGACAATGTTTCACCATGTTGGCCAGGATGGTCTTGAACTCCTGACCTCAAGTGATCCACCTGTCTTGGTCTTCCAAAGTGCTGGGGTTACAGGCATGAGCCATCACGTCTGGCCTATTCACATATTCTGATGTGAATTTTATTTCACAAATGCCAAGTATTTGTGAAATAAAATGATTGGATGGGCTGAGCTCCACAGCCGACTATGATCTTTAAGATTACGTCTACCTCTGATATTCTATGACATTAAAAAAAAAACTTCATTTCCCTAAGAAAATTACTATGGTAGGGTAGGAATAGTAACACAGCAATATCCTTCTTAATGAGCTTTCCTCAATGGAAGGTCACTTAGAGTTTAATGGGATTAATTTGGCTGACACGTTCCCTTTCAAAAGGAATTTCTGTGCTTGTGCCAGCCAGCATGGATCTTGACAGGCAGAAGAGCTCAGATCCTGCCAATTTCACACAGGAGTACAACTCCTTAAGTCATGACTCTGGCTGAGAAGTTGCCCACAGATGCCGGTTGCTGAGATGAAGAATCCATGGTGCAAAGAGAGGTTCCTGGGCTCCCATGTTGAGCAAATCCTGCTTGTCCTTCAGGCTGTACCAGCCCTGACTCTGGGATCCTCTTCCCAATCTAAAATGAAAGGGCAAACAGATTTAGGGGGCATCAGTATTTTTCTGCCTTGGAACCTATGCAGAGGTAAAAATAAGTTTTGTTTTGTTTTGTTTTGAGACAGGGTTCACTCCGTCACCCAGACTGGAGTGCAGTGGTGTGATCTTGGCTCACCACAACCTCTGCCTCCTAGATTCGAGAGACTCTCCTGCCTCAGCCTCCTGAGTAGCTGGGACTACAGGCATGTGCCACCACACCCAGCTAATATGTTGGCCAGGCTGGTCTTGAACTCCTGGCCTCGGGTTATCTGCCCGCTTCGGCCTCCCCATGAGCCACTGCGCCTGACCTGAAGACAGATTTTATACTAAATAGGTTCATTCCAAAAGGCAAAGCAAAATCTTTCTAACACAGATGCAGCCTTGGCAGCCCCATAATGTCCCCTCTCCTCTCTGACCTTTCTCTTCCTGCATCTTCAGGATCAAGCGGGGATCAGCTTTCTGTTGGTGGTGCTGGTGTTCTCAGCAGCAACTGCTCTTTTATCTTCCCTCCTAAGAGGCAGAGCCATTCCTTTTTTAACTCCAGGAGCTTTTAAGTTTTTGCATTTTACTGCTCTTCCTATGAGCAAGGAATGGCCTTGAGGACTGAGGACAGGGACACTACAAATAATTTGGGTCAACCCAGTAGAAGCAGATCCCACTGGGATTCCAAATAGCTTTTGCCCTTACACTAGAAAATATCTCCAACTAGCTAGGTACATTCCATTTTTATCTTTTCTCTAAAGCTGCGGGTGAAGGACAACATACCAGAATAGACCAGGTATTGATTCACGGAACGCATTTCTGTAACTGCCATGGTTTTGAACATTGAACTTAATCGATTTGAAAAGGCCTTGATAAGGAATAGAGGCATGGCGATGCTGTCAGACTACCTACTGACCTGGAAGTAGGTAGTACTTGGCTCTGGAAGGCAATATTGAACTAGTTAAGACTTAAGCTTTAGACGCAGACTCTGTTTTTATTGAAGCTTTGCTTATTATACATATTTGTGTTACCTGGGACAGGTACTTAATTTCTCTATACCTTGGTCTTCCCACTGTATGTTCTCATGTGTAAGTGGGAGCTAAAAAGTGTGTACACATGAACACAGAGAATGGAACAATAGACATTGGTGACTCAGAAAATTAGGAGGGGGAGTGAGGGATAAGAAATTCTGTAATGGGTACCGTGTACACAAGGCAGGTAATGTTTACGCTAAAAGCCCACACTTTATCACCACGCAATATATCCATGTAACGAAATTGCACTTGTACCCCTTAAATCTGTATTTTAAAAAAACACCAATATTCCCAAGCCCAATAGTATCTACCTCACAGAGTTATGATAAGGATTATTTATTTATTTTGAGACAGGGCCTCAGTCAGATGCCCAGGCTGGAGTGCAGTGGCGTCATCTCAGCTCACTGCAACCTCTGCCTCCTGGGTTCAAGTGATTCTCCTGCCTCAGCCTCCCCAGTAGCTGGGATTAGACGTGCCTGCCACTACTTCCAACTAATTTTTGTATTTTTAGTAGAGACAGGGATGCCATCATGTTGGCCAGGCTGGTCTCGAACTCCTGACCTCAAGTGATCCACACACCTTGGACTCCCAAAGTGTTGGGATTACAGGCATGAGCCACTGCCACCGGCAGATGAAGTAATTTAAATGTTCACTGTACATCAGTTATTATTAAGGCACAGACAAATCTTCTTTACCTCTGTTCTCCTTATCCTTAAATCTAAGCTTCTTGGGGCTCCAAGTTAAATATTTTATAGCCTAAATTAGATTGGAGGAAGGGGTGAGGGAAAGAAAAAGCAAGCTCACAGAGATTTTGCAAAGAAAAAAATAGTCAGGGCAAGGTAAATCCTTTGATGAGGGGTGAGGGTGGAATCAAAGACAATTTTTAGGTTTGGAACTTCAGAGACAAAGAAGATGGTCATACTATAGAGTGCACAGTGCAGAGAGAAAAAGGTTTGAGATAAACATAAGGAGTTTAATTGCTGGTATGTTAACATGGGTGCATTGATGGAGCATCTAGCACAAATAACAAGCAGGCAAATGCAGAAATTGGGAAAATGCATCTTTTTGTTTACTTCTAGAAATTACTAAAAGAATCTTAATATAATATAACTTTTGCGACTTTATTTTTAGATACTTTTCTCTAGATTTGGAATTGCAGATAATTTCTTTAATTTTGTCCACCAGCATTTGAAGGCATTCTAAACTAAACCTTTAAATGATGATTTTGGAGAATCTTTATATTACAATTTTGGCAGGGATGTTCCCCTAAGAATTTTACCCTTATCTCAATATGTTTTGATCTGTATTTTAACTTAAATAGCAGAGTTTACATTTCCTTGGAACCTGGGCATTCTGACTATGAAGCAGTGTGTTCATTTTTTATTGCTTCATTGATTAGCAACTCAGAAATCTCCCAAAATGGAAGTCCATTAGGAAAATCTCTCCCTTTTAAAAGAGGTGTTCTGAGAATAATCCTATTAGGCTAGAAGCCTGCTAAACTTATCAACTCTAAACACATTTTTCTACAAAGGGGAGGAAAAAAAATCCAAATAGAGTGAATGACAAGTAAATGTTGACAGAAAATGTATATTTAACTTCAGGAAACAATGATCACATTCTATTCAAACGTCAGTTTTATGCCAGCAAATAGTTGATGACTTTTTAAGATCTAATCTTGACACATTTAGATAAAAAGTAAAAAAAAAATCAGTAGACTTTAAATATTAAGATCAATGTGTTCTTTAAAATAGTCATATACTTTTTTAAAAAAAGAGGAAAAATCATCTTTAATATATTTGCAAATATTTAGTAACTCTGATGCTCTTTATGATTTCCTAAAGATTTAGATTTTCATCTGGTTTCATTTTCCTTCCACCTAAAGAAATTCTTTTAGCATTTTTTTGACAGTGCAGGTCTGTAGGTTATGAAATCTTTTCTCTTATCTGAAAGACAATAGTTTCATCCGAAAGGGATATTTTTTTCCCCTTATCTGAAAATGTCTTTATTTGACCTTGATTTTTAAAGGATATTTTTGCTGAAGATAAAATTTGACATTGAATTTAAAAAATTGTTTCAGCATTTTAACCATACATTGTCCTCTGGCCTCCAGTGTTTCTGATGAGAAGTCAGTGGTTTGATTCTCGTTCCTTTGTATGCAGAGTGTGCTATTTTCTTTGTCTGCTGTTAAGATTTTCTCTTTTTGGCCGGGTGTGGTGACTTATGCCTGTAATCTCAGCACTTTGGTAGGCCGGGGTCGGCGGACCACTTGAGATCTCTGAGTGCAATAGTGTTCCACTTCATTTTTTCCCCCTGCTTTTCTCCCCCTCCAGTGCTCTCAGTTGGTTGTTTTTTTGTACCATGTCCAAAGTTTATAGTTGTTAATTACTGGAGGGTTCGTCTGATAGGCGCTAGTCAATGACAGTGAAAGATGAGCTGTACTGCCCCTTTCTTCACTCCCCAGAAAAAGGAATGGTTGTTTGCACTAAATCCATCGTCTTGAGCACTGTCACTCCTCCTTTATCTAATGTTCCTCCTTTTTCTTCCCTGTCGCTTTCCTGAAGTGGAGATTGATTTTTGTATAAGTGTAGGGTAAAATATTTGAGCAAATGACAAGAAAGTTTCCATTTTGAGTCTCTGTTCTTTCCAAATTATTAAACTGCAGGGAATTTGCCCATATCCCTAGGCAGCTAGCACTACACAAGAGGGAGTGGGTTGAGCATATTATGTATATAGTTATGAAATACAGCTGGAGTTTGAATTGCAGAGATTCTTTGAAATCTGCTGCTTCCCCTTCTGCTAGGAATTGGACAACCAAAGGTGATGAGTATAAGAAAATAAATTTATAAAACATATTAAATTAAATTGGTATATGTAGAGCATTTTCATTTTTATTTTTATTTTTTTAAATTTCAACTTTTATTATAGATTAAAAGGTACACGTGCAAGTTTGTTACATGGATAAATTTAGTGATGCTGAGGCTTGGGGCTCCAACGGTCCTGTCACCCAGACAGTGAGCATAGTTAAATTGTGTTTAGATGAACATGTACTCCAAGCAATTTCTTAGAAAAAGGGACATGTGGCTGGGCGTGATGGTTCACGCCTGTAATCTCGGCACTTTGGGAGGCTGAGGCAGGAGGATCACTTAAGGCCAGGAGTTCAAAACCAGCCTGGTCAACATGGTGAAACCCCATCTCTACTAAAAATACAAAAATTAGCCGGGCATGAAGGTGTGCACCTGTAATCCCAGCTACTTGGGAGGCTGAGGCATGAAAATCACTTGAACCCAGGAGGTAGAGGCTGCAGTGAGCCGAGATCATGCCACTGCACTTCAGCCTGGGCAACAGAGTGAGACTCTGTTTAAAAAAAAAAAAAAAAGAAAAGGAAAGAAAAAGCGCCATGTGGTTTAATAAATAAATTTGAAAAAATGATTTGGGGAATATAAATATAGATTATTGCTGCACACAAATTATAGATTTACCAAAATTAGGAATACAATACAGTCCTGTTAGCACTGATAAACTATGCTGAACATGCTTATTCTTTCTTGGATGATTCAGAAGGCACGTTGAGATCATTTTGCTTTTGTGTCTTGGTTTCTCTTTCTATATTCTCTGCTTAGATGTTTTCATCTATTTCCTTTATTTCCATGCTTTAAATGGCATCTATAAGCTGATGTCTCCCAAATTTAACTTTTTGATGTAAACCTCTTCCCTGAGTGCAATAGTCTATAGGCAGTTCTACTTTTTTTTTTTTTTTTTGAGATGGATTCTCACTCTGTTGCCCAGGCTGGAGTGCAGTGGTGAGATCTTGGCTCACTGCAACCTCTGCCTCCTGGGTTCAAGCAATTCTTTCTCATCCTCCCGAGTAGCTGGGATTATAGGCATGCACCACCATGCCTGGCTAATTTTTGTATTTTCAGTAGAGACGGCGTTTCGCTATATTGGCCAGGCTGGTCTCAAACTCCTGACCTCAGGTGATCCACCTGCCTTGGCCTCCCAAAGTGCTGGGATTACAGGCGTGAGCCACCATGTCTGGCCAGGCAGTTCTACTTTTATGTTTCATAGACATTTCAAAAGTAACATTTCAATCCAGAATTTTTAATTCTATCTTTCATCAAATATATACTTACCCAGTCTTTCTCATTGCAATAAGTGGCATCAGCATTTTCTCATGCTGGAAAACATGGAGTCAACACTGATTCTCCACTTACATCCAATCTATTAGTGAATTCTGTTTGCTGTTGCTTCTTTTTCAAAACATATCTTGAACTCATCTATCAGTCCAATATATTAATACAATTATAAATATGGAGGGAAGATGTTTATCACATTGTTTTCTGAGAAATTAGAGTCTCACAAATTATTCTCATACCTTAAATTTGCTGTTTTATATTGTTCACTCCATTATTACCTACATTAATGAAGTATAGGGACTGGAAGATGCCCTGTAATAATTTAGATCAGAGGTCAGAAAGCTATGGCCATAGTAAATAACGTTTTATTAGAGCACAGGTAAGCCTATTCTTTTACATGTAGTAATAGGTTGTTTTCCTGTTACAACAGCAGAGTCGGTGAGTTGTGAAGAGACTATATCATCCACCCTGCCTAAAATATGAACTATTTGATTTTTCATAGATGAGGCCAATTTGCCCATTCTTGATTTGAATAAATGTGATAATGCTTTAAAAACATGAAGCTGTAGTGTAAAAATTAAATTAGTGAATGTTTGGGTCATTATCATTTCTTTTTTCTACACCAGATCAGGTTATATTTCTCAGGGGATATCAAGACATGAGAATCATGAATGGAAAATAAGAGATGAGCATCTATTTTCTTTTTGTTGTTGTTGTAGTCTTGCTCTGTCGCCAGGGCTGGAGCACGGTGGCACGATCTTGGCTCACTGCAACCTCTACCTCAAGCAATTCCCTTACCTCAGCCTCCCGAGTAGCTGGGACTACAGGTGCATGCTGTAATAACAGCCAGCTAATTTTTGTATTTTTAGTAGAGATGAAGTTTCACCATGTTGACCAGGTTGGTCTCGAGCTCCTGACCTCAGGTGATCTGCCCACCTCAGCCTCCCAAAGTGCTGGGATTACAGGCTTGAGCTACCATGACCAGCTGTCTTTTCCTTTTTTAAAGGAAAGCATTTGACAATATTATTGTAATTTTATTGGATATAAAATATGTAATTTCCTCTGGATGGCCAAACCTCCCAGATTTGAAACTCGAGGAAGGCAGAAGTGAGCTTGGAGGACTAGGATGGAGAGAGGTTACTATCCACCAGCATGTGGGGAGCCCAAGGCTTCCCCCAGGACTCTACTGAGCCTGTGTATCCCTGGAGACCTTTTGAGTATCTTCTGTACACTTTAACCTCACCCCTAAGTCCTGGGAGAAATGCGGGCCACATTGAGACATGGGACAGAATCAGATATGCTTGACAGAAAGGCTAGGGGTGGCTTTGAGGCCCAGTTAATATTCCAAAGTGGTAACTTTAGCAAAATTGTATTGGTGTTGAGAAAAATAAAAAATTTCAAATATGTGGTGCTGTGGCACAGCCACGCAGCACCACAGCCTGTGGGAACTGAGAAGGCAGGAATTGAGAGAGAGGCTGCTTTCCCGGCACCAATAGAGCAGAGGAGGCAGGAGGTGCTGGAATATGAGGCTAGGAGAAGAACCTGGTAGCCTTGCCCTGAGATGGCCAGAAAGCCCTTGGCCTCACCTTGGACTGACCAGGCAGCCCTAGTTTAAGCACAAAGTAGTCAGTCTTTCACCCTTCATGGCTGTGGTAATATTTCTTCTTACTCTTTTTCTCCAACTACTGCCAAAATGGTCAAACTTAGGCGAAAAGTTGCCCAAGAGACCAAAACAGAGGCAAACAGTTTCCAAATATATGTAGATCATGAGCAGAAATCTGAGGCTTGGAGAAAGGGCTGAGAAGCCATGAGCTCTTTGGGATTTCAAGGGCAGACTCCCATCCCAAGGACTTCCATGGGGAGGGGAAGGACTGGGTAAGTTTGAGTGTTATTGTCAATATAGCAAATTAATCAAAAGCTTTCACAAAACAAACACCCCAGCCCTGCTGAAGATACAATGGGGCTGAAAAAACACAAACACCAAGCTAAGCAATCTGACCAAGGTGAGCTGTTGCAGTACAATCTCATGGGTCCAGCTGCTCAGTGGCAAAATGGAGACTCAGGGGCCTCTTATTTGCTGTTCTGCAGGTTTACAAGAACTGGTCAGTAAAGCTGGTTTTCCAATTGGTGCTGGACGCCAGTCATGATCTCCCATGGCCTGTGGCTTGCAGTGCTCCTCAATCCAGCAGAAGACACAGGCTGACAGCTCCTGGAAGTTGGTCACGGAGATGAAGGCATTGAAGTGCTGGAATAGGGAGTCCATGATACTTCGAAATACACTGATCTTGACTTGGTCAGCGGCCTGGTCCTCCCCTCATGGGTGTTGTCCTGGTGTGCCTGCACAATAATTTTTCTAATTATACTTTGAACCACATAAGACAATAGTTGATAGTAGAAAGTATGAGTGACATGGGTCAAAAGATCTATGTACCAGGTTCAAATACATCTCTCATTAACTTTATGACCTTAATCAAGTTGCTTAAACTCTCTGATCCTCAATTTCTCCATCAGTGAGATTGAGACTAAAAACATCGAATCACTGTTTGTATAAAGAAGCACTGGGTAAGATAGTATGTTTGTGGAATCTTTTTTATTTAATTTATTTAGTTATTTAGTTTTTGTTTTTTTTTTTTGTTTGTTTGTTTTTTTTTTTTAGAGACAGTCTTGCTGTATCCTCCTGGAGTACAGTGGCGTGATCTCAGTTCACTGCAACCTCTGCCTTCTGAGTTCAAGCAATTTTCATGCCTCAGCCTCCCCAGTAGCTGGGACACTACAGATGCCTGTCACCACACCTAGTTAATTTTTGTATTTTTAGTAGAGACAGGATTTCGCCATGTTGGCCAGGCTGGTCTTGAACTCCTGACCTCAAGTGATCTGCGTGCTTTGGCCTCCCAAAGTGTTGGGATTACAGTAATGAGCCACTGCACCCAGTCTGTTTGTAGAATCTTATACAGATTTTGGCTCCTAGTATTATTTCTGGGATTACATATAACATTTTGTATTGTAATAAAAGGAAGAACTCTAAAATTTGACCAGTGTTATAGGTACGAATGGAGAGCCACAAAATTAAAAATGCACAGCTTTATCTTACAGGCACATACACATCCACTCCAAATACATTAAGCTATTGTATTAGTATGCTAAAATAATAAAACAATAGGAAAATATTTTTATAAATATTGAAATGGGGAAGACCTTCCCAGGAAAAGCCTCAAACACAAAAACCATAAAGGGAAATACTGATATATTTGAATACATACAATTTTTAAATTTTAGAGTCATAAAATATACTATGAACACAGTTAAAAGACTTTGAGAAAACTGGAGAAAATATTTGCAGATGGAGACCGAGAATTAACACCCACGAAATAGAAGGTGATATTAAAAACCAGTGAGAGAAGGAAAATAACCCAATACAAAAAATGAAGAAAGGATCTGAACAGAATCCCATCTCATCAAATGTTTAATAATAATGATCATAAAAAGGTGCTTAATTTACTCACAAATAGAAATGCAAATTAAACTGAATTATCATGTTTCACCCAAACTAGTGAAAACATAAGCGTTGATAGTATTTAGTATGTGGATGTGGGGAAAAGACCTTTTACTGTGTGGGAATGTAATTTGGTATGGGAACTTGGTAAATTTCCCAAATGGTAAATTGAGGGAACTTTGTCAGTTACTGGTAAAATTTACAATGTGCATCCTCTCTAAGGAACAATTTTTTTTTTCTTTGAGATGGAGTCTTGCTCTGTTGCCCAGTCTGGAGTGCAGTGGCACGATCTCGGCTTACTGCAAGCTCGGCCTCCTGGGTTCACACCATTCTCTTGCCTCAGACTGCTGAGTAGCTGGGACTACAGGCACCTGCCACCACGCCTGGCTAATTGTTTTGCATTTTTTAGTAGAGACAGGGTTTCACCGGGTTAGCCAGGATGGTCTCTATCTCCTGACCTTGTGATCCTCCCACCTCAGCCTCTGAAAGTGCTGAGATTACAGGCTTGAGCCACCACGCCCTGCCTAAGGAACAATTTTACTTTTGGAAATCTTCCCTTCAGAAATACTAACATTGAATAAAAATAGTAATCACTAACTTAATAATAGTTTCCATTTGTTGAACACTTGATGTGAGTCTCTGTACTGCATACTTTGTGTGTTATCTCATTCAAATCTCATGACAATCTTGAAAGACACTGAGAGGGAGACAGAAGACAAACCAAAGCATAAGTGTTGTGATAAGTAATTTTTGTGTGTGCATACTTTATTTCTTAAATTGCTATCAAGAACGCATATTGTTATTAGCCGGGTGTGGTGGCAGGCACTTGTAATCCCAGTTACTCAGGAGACTGAGGCAGAAGAATGTCTTGAACCTAGGAGGCGGAGGTTGCAGTGAGCCAAGGTCACGCCCCTGCACTCCAGCCTGGGTGACAGAGCAAGACTCTGTCTCAAAAAAAAAAAAAAAAAAAAAAAAAAAACATCTTTATTTTGTGATTATGTATATAAATTGTTATATAAGAATATTATGGAAAACCAAATTCATAAACAACAAATGTGTTAAATACCATTTTGATTTTAACAATGGATGGAATATGATGGGAGATACCCAAAGACAATACAAGTTCAAACTTTGGATAAGTTACTATGTTATTGGGAAGAGAAGATGAAATATTTTGAACAACCTGAGATAATTTATACCAATTGCTAAATCATCTGGCGTAGATAGCTTGTTGCCATATGAATCAAGAGTAGGGAGCCTAGTTTATACTTGTTTCTGTGACAGGCAGTCTCTAATTCTTGCTGCCCTGAATTTCTCTAGTTGGTATATCTGATGCTTCCCGTATTGTCTCATTTCACTACTGTAGCCATCCATTTGTCTGCTTGAGCAGCTGACTCCTCAGTTTCTTCTGGTTTA
This sequence comes from Piliocolobus tephrosceles, assembly GCF_002776525.5. Classification (NCBI taxonomy): domain Eukaryota; kingdom Metazoa; phylum Chordata; class Mammalia; order Primates; family Cercopithecidae; genus Piliocolobus; species Piliocolobus tephrosceles. The sequence continues at coordinate 110,183,931 of NC_045444.1, read as the reverse complement.
AATTTAAGTCTGTATTGTTCCTTTCCAATTAAGATCACCACCTAGAGTAACTGCTGACTACAGGGAGATTGTAGAAAAAAGAGGTGCTTTTAACTGCAAGGTTTTCTGACCCCATTTCTAGAAATACACTTCATCAATAAGTAGAACTTTCCTTTATAGTCTATAAATGGCAGTACAACATACTGGTTCAGAGGACAGACTCTGAACTAGACTTGAAATACTGGCAGCGCCACTTACCAGCTGTGTGACATCGGCAATTTACTTAACCTCTTAGTTTTAATCTCTTCATTCTTAATATGGAGATAATAATAATGGTATCCTTGGGTGGGGTGTGGTAGCTCACACCTGTAATCCCAGTGCTTTGGAAAGTGGAGGAGGGAGGATCACCTGAGGTCAGGAGTTCGAGACCAGCCTGGCCGACATGGTGAAACCTTGTCTCCACTAATAATACAAAAATTAGCCTGGCATGGTGGTGCGCACCTGTAACCCTAGTTACTTGGAAGGCTGAGGCAGGAGAATTGCTTGAACCTGGGAGGTGGAGGTTGCAGTGAGCCAAGATGGTGCCACTGCACTCCAGCCTGGGTGACAGAGTGAGACTCTGTCTCAAAATAAATAAATAAACAAATAAATAAATAAAAAATGGTACTCTTACGTGGTTGAAGATTGAGCCAATATATGTAAGGTGCCTTAAAAGACAATATATCTGGCACATGGGAAATGTTCCATAAGTACTTGCTACTAGAAATAGGCACCTCTATTAACTATTTATACCTCTTTTGTTTTTTCTTTTTCTTTTCTTTCTTTTCTTTTCTTTTCTTTTTTTTTTTGAGACAGAGTCTTGCTGTGTCGCCCAGGCTGGAGTGCAGTGGCGCCATCTCAGCTCACTGCAACCTCTGCCTCCTGGATTCAAGCGATTCTCCTGCCTCAGCCTCCCAAGTACCTGGGACTACAGGTGCCTGCCATCACATCTGACTAATTTCTGTATTTTTAGTATAGATGAGGTTTTGCCATGTTGGCCAGGCTAGTCTTGAACTCCTGATCTCAGGTGATCCACCCACCTTGGCCCCCCAAAGTGCTGGAATTACAGGCGTAAGCCACTGCGCCCGGCCAATATTTCTACCTTTTGGGGTTGCTTCCTCATCATGCAATTAATACTTGCTCGTGGAGGCTGTTTCCTCTTTATAAACAGTACCCTCACTTGTAGCTCCATTCTGAAAAATTCTGACAGATAATTCAGCAGACTAAATGATCAAATCACCCTGGCACACTCCCCTCAGCGGGGCTCTGCGGGGCAGCTGAGATTGGGCGCTGATGTTCCTGGCTTCAGTCATACCCGGCCTGTGTAGCTACAGCTTCGTGCATACACCAGTTGCACTAACTTGGGATGAAAATCGAGTTAAACTCAGTAGAAGATTTCATCCTATGTTTTGGTGGTAAAAGAAGCAAATGAACAAATGAACAGAGGCTGCTAAACAGTTGTCTCACCAACTATTCCGACTAGCTAACAAGATTAACTAGGTCATACCTAGTTGTCAAAGAATACCATAAGAACTCAGAAATTTGACATATTTCTATTACTTGCTTGTCATGTAGATAAACAGATGAAAAGAGCCATAAGAAAACAAAGAGAAAATAATAGTAGGATTAGAGAACATGTTATTATCTCATGGGCTCACTTGGCTTTAGAAAGAGGTGTTTATCCATCATGAATATGAATCCAAGGGTGTGGATGGATGTAAGACAACCAAATGTAACAGAAATTTAATATCATTTTTTTCCTCTGAGATGAAACATTTTACATTTCCCATTTTATTAGATAAAATGACTAAACATGTTCTAGACCCTGGAGTTGTAGATTTTATGATGTTGGCTGCTGCGGAGTGGCCATGATTGGTTTTTCAAATTGTTAATTTGATTTCCTTTTAATACACATGGATTTACATGACCCACGGCAAGAGACTGTAGATTATTTCATTGAATTTATGAGTTTCCTGTAATTTAACAAGTTCCATTGTCAATGCAGATGTTTACTCAAAAGAAGAAGAAGAATAAAATCTACAACCAAGAAAATCTCTTTGCTTTTGAGAATGAATTTCACTATAAGTTTGAATTCAAAGTCATGGAGTAGAGAAATGTATTTTATGTTGGAAAATAGAGATCTTAATAATAGAAATAGCATTCACTAACTTCACTTCTCAATTTTCAACAAACAATGTCAGATTGGCTGAGTGTGATGCTGAAGCTCAAACAGCTAAATACACCATCTTATGACTCATTTCCTTTAGTTAGTCATTGAGTCACAACACATCTTTGTTCATTCAGTTCTACGCAAAATGTCTCAATAAACTTCAAAGTACCTTATGTTCTTTGCAACTAGGTAGGAAGGTATGTAATGACATTCCCATTTTCTTTTCTTTTCTTTTTCTTTTCTTTTTTTTTTTTTTTTTTGAGACGGAGTCTTGCTCTGTCTCCAGGCTGGAGTGCAGTGGCCTGATCTCGGCTCACTGCAACCTCTGCCTCCCGGGTTCAAGTGATTCTCCTGCCTCAGCCTCCCGAATAGCTGGGATTATAGGCATGTGCCATCATGCTCAGCTAATTTTTGTATTTTTAGTAGAGATGGGGTTTCACCATGTTGGCCAGGATGGTCTCGATCTCTTCACCTCGTGATCCACTTGCCTCGGCCTCCCACAGTGTTGGGATTACAGGCATGAGCCACCATGCCCGGCCCGCATTTTCTTTTAAATGTATATTAAGTAACTTTGATGGGTAGCCCATAAAATACCATTAAATGTTGATGAGATAGTTTGGGTGGTACAACTTCTCTTTCTTCTCACTTTCCTTTCTTATAAACTCTTTCTCCTTCAAACTCTTTCTAGCCTTCACATTGACTTTTCTGCCTCCAATATAACCCAAGTAAACAAATCTTGGTTGGAACCAGTTTTGCCTATGCCTGAGATCAAGTTTTAAAACAGGGTCAAAAATATACTGCCTCTCAATGGTTACTTTCCTTTAGCTACCTGACACTTACTTCACCTGCTTCCCGAATTCAGTTTTCAAATCAAAATAGCAATTTTCTCCTCTGTGCTTGTGCTTGTTTGTCATGAGCAAAAACTGCCCCTTCATCAGAACGAATGCCATTTGGTGGTAAGAAATAACCTCTGGGAAAGGATAAGACTCTGGGCCAAAATAACTTCAGCCTTGGCTTGTTCCAAGAGTCTACACAAAGTCATTTTGGAGAATACATCCCAGAGTTTCTTCTTCTTTAGGATAGGGATGACATTATTTTGTGAACCTGTAAAATCCTTGAATGACAATCAGAAGCATAGCCAGGGGAAGATTAGGATACACACTTGTTCTCCTTAGCACATTCTGCAAATGTGGATTCTTTTTCAACAACACATTTCTGAAGAGTAACATGTGAATAGGTAAGGCCATGCTGAGAACATGTTAGAAACAGCAAGACTGTGAGATGGAGAGAAGGTAGTTATGGGGATGAGGAGATATACTTATGTTGTCCTACCAACCGAGGACAGAGATCCCTTGCCCCTCAGCCCAGCCTAGCCCCAAGAATGGCTTCCCCTGAATTAGAATCTAATTGTGCTTAAAATGACAACATGGATGCACAAGGCCATAGATGATCTACCGCTCGTATCAGACCAGTGGAAATCTCTGCTCCCAAGTGCAGGTGGTGAATCACCCCTGGAAGCTGCTATGTCAATAAGAATGACCCTCCAGTACCCAGACCCAATTGGGTGCTCTGCCTTGTTCTTTGTCGGACAACTGTCATCCTCTTCCTGTGACTATTTTTCTTTGCCTTTGTAAAATGCATTTTTGCGTGTGTGCTGGATAAAACCAGTCTCCCAGCTCCTCCTGAATGATTCCAGTATTGATGAGAAAGTGGTGTGTTTATTTCTAAACCCCAGAGGTCAGATCATAGTGTTCTCGAGACTGAGTCATAAAATCAAAGTTAAATGCGTTACCTGTTCCTTAATGAAAAGCATGGGTATGAGACCTCCCAGTAGTTCATATGATTCATGAGAAATAAATGAAAAGAACAACCTTATGGAATAGTATCAGTTCAAATGACCTTTCCTTCTCCTGGTAATTACAAGGCCTCAATCTCATTAAGGCCAACATATTCAATGAAGGAAGATCAGTTTCTATGGAGAGTCATTTCATTTAAATAGATGAGCGAATAATCCGTACTAACGACAAACATCTTTTAGCTATGGAAATTATACTTTTCATTTAGTAGTTTTTTTCCAATGTGCTACACTCTCTAATGGATTCAGTGTCTCAAAGTGCTCGTGAGGTTAGCAGCCATGTGGATAATCACCCTTGTTCTAGAGAGCAGGAGCCTCAGAAAAAGAAATGTTGGAAAATATCGAGGGATGACATACATGGGATGGAAAATGATAAAATATTAGGTCTGTGACTTTATAATTAAAATTCACCAAATTCTTTCAGAGCCTTTAATCATAATGCATTCTTTCCATTTGACATGTTGCCATTGCCTCGTGATGGCATTCACCAATAATTTCATCTTGCATCTGGAGATCCTAAGAGTAGTTCTAAAAGGTAAAGGATATTATGAAATTAATAATTAAATTTCATAATAAGAAACAGACTAAGATATTTCTTTCTTTCTCTCTTGGAAACAGATGAGCTTACAATGCTAAGTAAAATGTGGTCTAAAGATACAATCAGAACTACTATGCATAATTATGGCATCTGTGTATTTGTCAAGTTCTGAAAATGTTTCAATGAGTCTGAAAAGTTTCAGTCTCTTTAAGAAGTATTTGTTCACTGTAAAAATTCAGTTTGACTGCTAGCCAGGGTCATTTATCAGAAGTAATTTGTGAATAAAATAATATGATTCGATATAGAAACACCAGGAGACTAGGCCAGGCTTGCCTGGTGCTAAAGTATTTATGCGAGACAGAAAGATTCTAGGGGAACCAAGGATGGAATCCACATTTTCTGTCAAGTTGAAAGTTCTTTCTGATTAGATGAAACAAAATCTCAGTGAACTCAGAGGGCTGAGTACTACTTTAGTCATGGTTTGAATGACTTTAAGTGGAGAGGAGAGGAGAGGACAAGATTTCCTTGTTTAATTGAGAGTTGCTGGTGACAATGGAGAGTCGTTTTTCTAGCTGTCCTCTACTGCCCGGGGTTATCAGACTTGGCGGCTCCTCAGTCATCTGGCAAGCTTTTAAAAACAGATGTCTGAGTCTCACCTAGATCTATTGAATCAGAATTTCTGGCATCTGTGATTTGGAAAGCTCCAGTGGTTATTAGGAAGCGTAGCCTGACTTGAGAACGGATGTGCTAGGTCTGTGGATGAGCGTGGGCAGCGGTCTACTGGTCTCTTGCTTAACCTTCATTCCTAGGACATCTGAGTCTATGTGTTCTGAAACATTGGGTTTTCTCTGTGAACAGTTAAAAATCCTTCACGTTAAGGGTCCACAGCTTTCCCACTCCCCTGTTCTCTGCTTAGCTTCTTCCTGCTTCATTCTCTGTCTTAGAAGAGAAGGGGGAGAGTGCATTCTCTCTGGAGGGAAGGGAGAGCACTGGGGAGAGGAAAGAAGGACTCGAGGAACCTAGATGGTGGAGCAGAAGGACCTGGGTGAGATAGTTCTTTCTGGGATGCGAGTCCAGGGGCTGCAGAATGTGGGATGTGGCATGAAAGCCTTCCAAGATTAGACAGAGTGAAGTGGAGGTGGTGGTAGAGACTTGGGTACAACAGTTCATGCATTAGGCTTTGTAGACTAATCCTTGGACAATATTAAATGTTTGAAAAGGAAGAAAAATGGGGACTTCAGAGTCATGCTTCTTTAAATGTGGTTTCTCTCTGGAATGGGTAATGAGGAGGATGCTTTATCAGTTAGAAATGCTGAAAGCATGTGTGGGCTTCTTAACGCTATCAGAGATCCAGGTTTTTCCACTCTTTTACTCCATCAGCCTTAGAGTATTGTCCTTTTGTCTCTATCCTTGCCCTTACATGGTCAGAAGAAGGCATCACAGCCAGTTTCAAGGCAGGAAGAAGAGGAAAAGGGTAGCCAGGAACATGGAGTTTGCAAAGTCCTTTTATGAAGAAACAAGAGATTCTCAACCCCATTAGCACACTACTCCTTTGAAGACTGGCCAAATTGGGTCCTGTTGCCCTTACCAGCTGTGAGGGAGCGTGCAAAAGAGTGTTGAGCTTTTCCAGCAGCTATAGTGGAAGGAAAGAAGGAAGGAAGGAAGGAAGGAAGGAAGGAAGGAAGGAAGGGGAGTAGGGCTAGAATTGCCTGTTGGGTAAGCTAACCAACAGTACATGCTATCAAGGGCTGGGCTGGGATGTCACAGCTTCACGACCTTGCCCTGGAGTGACAGAAAGTGAGCCCCATCAAAAGAAATGTGGAAACTGCTATTTCAGAACAGTGATTTTTGGGCCAAGCATGGTGGCTCATGCTTATAGTCTCAGCACTTTGGGAAGCTGAGGCAGGAGGATCACTTGAGGCCAGGAGTTCAAGATGAGCCTGGCCAACATGGCAAAAACCTCTCTTTACTAAAAATATAAAAATTAGCCCAACTTGTGGCACACACCTGTAATCTCAGCTACTTGGGAGACTGAGGCACAAGAATTGCTTGAACCTGGGAGGTAGAGGTTACAGCGAGCTGTAATCATGCCACTGCACTTCAGTCTGGGTGACAGAGAGTCTCCCACTCCAAAAAACAAAAAAACAAAAACGAAAACAAAAAAACCAAACAGAACAGTGATTTTTAAGTTTTCAGAATCACTTGGAAGGTATGGAAAGATGTCTGGACCTCCATCCCACAGAGTTTGATTTAGGAGGTTTGGAATAACACCTAGAGGTTTACATTGATTGATTGATTGTTAGAGACAGGGTCTTGCTCTGTTGCCCAGGCTGGGGTGCAGTGGAGTGATCGCAGCTCACGGCAGCCTGAAACTCCTGGGCACAAGCAATTCTCCCATCTCAGCCTCCCAAGTAGCTGAAACTATAGGCACATGCCACTATACCTGGCTAATTTTTTGTAGAGATGGGGTTCTCACTATGCTGCCCGGGCTTGTTGCAAACTCCTGGGCTCAAGTGATCCTCCTGTTTCTGCCTTTGCCTCCCAAAGGGTTGGGATTACAGGTGTGAGCCACCATGGCCAGGCATTTTACCTTTGTAATAATGCTCTTAGATGATTCTGATGCAGCAGGTCTGTGGCCCACACATTCATAAGCACTGGGAACACATTATTAGTTCAGTGGTTCTCAAACTTGCTAAATATTAGAATCACCAGGAGGTTTTAAAAATATCAATGGGCCCTTTTCCCAACTAATTAAATTAGAAAATCTGAGGTTGAGAGGTCAGCATCATTTAAGGCCTCCCAAGGTGATTCTAATGTGCAGTCAGGGATGAAAATAATTGACGGACAGATTCTATTGACTAACAAGCTTCTTGCACAAACAGAGAAGCCAGGGACAGCTGGGGTAGCAGGAAGAAGGCACCAAATTCTCCATGCTGGCTCCTGGACATCTTTGAGAAGAGTGGATGGAGAGGAGAGAGTTGAACACGCTGGCAAGCTTGGATAAGGTACATAGCAACTGATGTACAAGAAATAAATGGCGAAAGGTGAGGCATCTCAAAGTGGCTCAGTCTTTCGTATCTTTAAGTACTAATTTTTTGCTGGGCACAGTGGCTCACGCCTGTACTCCTAGCATTTTGGGAGGCCAAGGAGGGTGGATCACCTGAGGTCAGGAGTTTGAGACCAGCCTGGCCAACATGGGGAAACCCTGTCTACTAAAATTACAAAAAATTAGCCAGGCGTGGTGGCTGGCACCTGTAATCCCAGCTACTCGGGAGGCTGAGGCAGGAGAATAGCTTGAACCCAAGGGGTGGATGTTGCAGTGAGACGAGATTGCACCACTTCACTCCAACCTGGGCGAAAGAGCAAAATTCTGTCTCAAGAAAAAAAAAAAAATCCAAAACCGATTTTTTTACTTATTAAAATATTTTTTTCTTTTCATTACAAAGTAATTTCAAACTTACAGAAAAGTTGCAAGAATAGTACAAAGAACCCATGTACCCTTTACCTAGATCGTTAATACTAAATATTTTACGTCAACTTTATCATGTCTCTCATCCTCTTCTACGTACGTTTTCCATAGACATATTTTTTTTCTGAACCATGAACCATCTGAGAGTAGATGGCATATATCAGACCCCCTTTCCTCCTATGTCTTCAACTAGTATTTATCTGAACTCTAGTCCACCTTCCGGTTTTGCGGTCTCTATACACTCGGTACCAATGTGCTTTTTCTGGCACAGCTTCTGTCCAGGACCATGTATTGCATTTAGTCACCCTGTGTTTGTAGTTACTTCCCTTTAATAAGGAACAGTGCCTAAGCCTTTCTTTATCAAGACATTCACATTTTTTTAAAAAAGAATAAGGGCCATTTATTTTATAGAATGTCAATCACTTTACATGCATGTGATGTTTCCTCCTAATTTGCTTCATGTCATGCATTTTGGGCAGGAATGCTGTGTGAGAGCTGTTATATTATTCTTGGGTATCACAATAGGAGATGTACCATGTCTATCTACCCCTTAGGGGAAACACAAAGGATACGTTTCCTTGCAAGGAACTTTTCTGCCTGCTTTTAGGTCAACATTTTCTTGTATTTTGATTACTTGGTTAAGGTGTTGTCCAGCTTCTTTCCTGTATAGATTTTTCATTGTAACATATGTTTCATTTTGTTTTTAGTTAACACATAGTAATTGTGACTGGGGTACAGTGTGATGTTTCCATACATATACAGATTTTGTTGAGAGACATGCTCATTATCCTGATTTCAATAATAATTTTGAAGCTGGGTGAGGTGGCTCACACCTGTAATCCCAGCACTTTGGGAGGCCGAGGTGGGAGGATCATTTGAGGTTAGGAGTTTGAAACCAGCCTGGCCAACATGGTGAAACCCTGTTTCTACTAAAAATGCAAAAAAAAAAAAAAAAAAAAAATGAGCCAGGTGTGATGGTGTGTGCCTGTAATCCCAAGCTACTCGGGAGGCTGAGGCATGAGAATTGCTTAAATCCAGGAGGCGGAGGTTGCAGTGAACCACGATCACGCCACTACACTCCAGCCTGGGTGACAGGGTGAGACTCCGCTTAAATAATAATAATAATAATTTTTAAAAATCACTTATCATTTGAAAAATTCTAGTTTTAACAGGCATTTAAATACTGCCCTCAAGGTATTATACCCTGTGCTGTTATTTGTTCATAGAGCACACATTTGTTAATACTTAGGTATATGTTGTGATTAGTGCTTACTTTGCTCGGGAATACCGAAATATCCTTAAAAGTGAGAGTCTCTGGAATCCTCTGCAGTTCCCATCTCTAGAGAGAAACTTCCCAGTTGGCTGTGACGCCCCCTAGTGTAGACTGGCTTATGCTGCACAACACTGGCTTCTAGGGATGCGAAGAGCCTCTCGCCTTCAGGGGCAGGTTTAGCAGAGTAAAGAGGACAATGTCAAATTCTCAACAGTAAATCTAGTGTCCTTCTGCTGGCAGATCGAGAATTTAAAAATATATGTGTAACTATCTATATAAGACACCTGCCTGGTATTTGGGAACAAGTGGCTTTCTGTGTGTGTGAGATAAATGTTGTCTGCACTGATATGCTGAAGCTTCCAAAATGTCAGCCAAAGTGTTCAGAAATGAATTAGCTCATGTCTGCTAAGTTTGAGGGCATTCGTTTATGCCTGCCACTGGCCCCACTCTGTGGGGATGCACATTGCTAGGGCATGAACACACTTTGGGGTGTTGCAGGTTGCAGCTTATTGGCAAGAAAACAAAGCATGAAAAAGTGACTATGCAGGAAGAAATTAAAAGAAGTGATTACAATTCTATTCCACAAACACAGTGAAGGCGCCAACTGTGTGCAAGGTAACGATCCTTGAGGAGAATGTGAAGATGAATCAGAAATACATCCCACCTTCAGTAGAAAAACACACATGGTGAATAATAAGGGAAAATAGAAGAGTTTTAGATATCATAAGGCATTTGAAAGTCATTCTATGTAAATGACTTGCAAATTCAGAGGAGAAAAATTCATATTTCATCATGGAATTTGGAGACAATTTTATTTATTCATTTTTGAGATGGCGTCTTACTCTGTCATCTAGGCTGGAGTGTAGTGGCATGATCTCAGCTCACTGCAACCTCCACCTCCCGGGTTCAAGTGATTCTCATGCCTCAGCCTCCCGAATAGCTGGGATTACAGGCGCATGCCACCACACCTGGCTAATTTTTGTATTTTTAGTAGAGATAGGGTTTCACCACATTGGTCAGGCTGGTCTTGAACCCCTGACCTCATGTGATCTGCCCACCTTGGCCTCCCAAAGTGCTGGGATTACAGGCATGAGCCACCACACCCAGCCACGAATTTGGAGGTCATTTTAAATAAAGTAGTAGTCTTGGATGTGAGAACTGAGGCATGAAGTTATGCGCTGAATTGTGTCCTAGTTCCCAACTCATATGCTGAAGCCATGACCCTCAGGACCTCAAAATGTGAACCTATTTGGAAACAGGGTGGTGGCAGATATAATTGGTCAAGAGGTCGTATTGTAGTAGAGTGGGCTCCTAATCCAATAGCACTGGTATTTTATGAAAAAGGAAAATTTGGGCCAGGTGCGGTGGGTCACGCCTGTAATCCCAGCACTTTGGGAGGCTGAGGTGGGTAGATCACTTGAGGCCAGGAGTTCGAGACTGGTCTGACCAACATGGTGAAACTCCATCTCTACTAAAAGTACAAAAAAAAAAAAAAAAAATTCGCTGGGCGTGGTGGCAGGTGCCTGTAATCCCAGTTATTTGGGAGGCTGGGGCAGGAGAATTGCTTGAACCTGGGAGGCGGAGGTTGCAGTGAGCCGAGATCGCGCCACTGCACTCTACCCTGGGTGACAAGAGTGAAAATCCATCTCAAAAAAAAAAAAAAAAAAAGAAAAGAAAACAAGAAAGGAAATTTTGGAGACACAGACACAGGGAGAATTTCATGTGAACATGAAGGCAGGAATCAGGGATACATCTACAAGCTGATGAATGCCAAAGATCACCAGCACACCACCAGAAGCTGGGTGGGAGGTATGGAACAGAGGTCCCTCAAGCTCCCAGAAGGAATGAGTCCTGCTGACATCTTGATCTCAGACGTCTAGCCTCCAGAACTATGGGACAATGCGTTTCTGTTGTGTATGCCATCTGGTGTGTGGCACTTTGTTACAGCAGCCGCAGAGAATCAATACACATGGGTATTGTTTGGACAGACAACAATTAGCAGAAAAGGTACACCCCATAGAGAGAACAGCATGAACAAAGACATGGGGGTAAAGGTGTGGTCTGGTAACAGGTATGAGGTAGCATGACAGAGGGTTAACATATGTTCAAAGGGGGAAGGTGAAGAGTGGCCAGAAAAGTAGGTTTGGGGAAGATTGTGAAGAGCCTTCGATTTTTTGTTAAAGGTTATGGATCTTTTTTCTTTGGGTATTGAGGAACTGTTGAAGGATTCCAGTAGGGGTGGGGTGGGATATTTAGACTCATCTAAGTCACATTTTTGTTTTTGTTTTTTTTTTGAGATGGAGTCTTGCTCTGCCACCTAGTCTGGAGTGCAGTGGCACAATCTCGGCTCACTGCAACCTCCGCCTCCCAGGTTCAAGCCGTTCTTCTACATCAGCCTCCTGAGTAGCTGGGATTACAGGGGTCCGCCACCACACCCAGCTTATTATTATTACTATTATTATTATCATTATTATTTTGTATTTTTAGTAGAGACAAGGTTTCATCACGTTGGCCAGTCTGGTCTCAAACTCCTGACCTCAAGTGATCCACCCGCCTTGGCCTCCCAAAATGCTGGGATTACAGGTGTGAGCCACTATGCCCAGTCACATCTAAGTTACTTTTATCTACACAAAATACTTTTGGAGGAAAATATCTGAGAAAATGTTCATGTAACCCAGTGAGGAAACTGACAAATTCACTTTGGCCTGTAAGTGAGGGAGCCTTGTTTCTGTCCAATCCTGTGTGATTACATGGAAAACTGTTGTCTTACATCTCACCTTTAGTAAATGTCACTGTGCTGCTTTGTAGGTGTTTTCTAGCAGACCCACTATCCCTTGATTGTACCATAAATTAATCACTCAAACATTTCAGACTCCGGCAGAATGTTGGCCATCATAAGAGTTTAAAAGGAGAGTAATCATTTGAAGGATTGAAAGAAACATTTTTGCCTGTGGTACGTCGCATCGTTCTTCAGTTCTCCTGATCCATAAAACCAGGGTAATTATATAATAGGACATAGATGTACTAGTCAGTCATATTTAGTCTAAATACTGACTATGTATTAGTCTCCAGAGAAACAGAGCAAATATATATACTCATATGCATAGATGAAGAGATTTCGTTTGAGGAATTGGCTCATGTGATTATGAAGGCAGAGAAGTCCCACAATCTGCCAGCTGGAGACCCAGGAAAGCCAGTGGTAGAAATTCCAGCTTAAACCCAAAGGTCCAAGAACCAAGGGGGCCAATGGTGGGAATCTAGGCTAAGGGCATGAGAAGACCGATGTTCCAGCTCAGGCAGGCCAGTGGGACAAAAAACAGGCACATTCCTTTTTCCTCTGCCTTTGTGTTCTATTTAGGCCCTCAACAGGTTGGACGATGCCCCACTATGTTGGAGAGGGCCATTTACTTTACTGAGTCCACCAATTCGAATGCTCATCTCATCTGGAATACCTTCCCAGACACACCCAGGAACACTGTTTAATCTGGGCACCCCTGGGCCCAGTCAAGTTGACACATCAAGTTAACCATCACACTATCTCATATGTTTGTTGTGAAGAGTAAATGAGATGATCTATGTTAGGTGCTTAGAGCATGCTCAATAAATGTCAGGTATTATTATCACTGGTAAAACAAGTGGAGCTGGGATCCAAATCCCTGTTTCTTATGCTCCAAATTTTGTGTTTTTTCTACCCCTCCACCCTGCCTCTGTAAATGGTGCTGATCCGTAACAATTACGGGCTTTTTGCTTCTCTCATTATCATTGCTTTTCTCTCCTGACACATGTTCAGCAGCAGCTTTCCATGCAAACCCCTCGTTTGTGACAGACATTGACAACACTCGAGGGATCCTCCAGGCCTCTGAGAGGAGCAGTTGAGAGCTTCAGTGCAGTAAACAAGCAGGAGGCGGGCTGACGGGGTGGGCAGCTGGTATCTCACACAATCGCAACGGTGATGGGTCTGAGCTGAGCAGACTGCTCTCTAGAGAGACTGGAATCCCTGGGAAGTGGCAAATGCTTGCATGCAATCAGGGGACTGCACATCGCTGCAGACAGCCTATCTGTGCTAGTGGATGAGAGAGGCTTTCTCTTATGGTGTCTCAAGAAGATCTCATCCTCAACACAAATTATGGCTGGAAAACAATAGCAACAGAACAACTGGTTAAATATGAAACTTAAGACCTGGCAAGAGGTATATTCCTGCCAGAGGCTCTTTGTTTTGGCCTCTGAAAGTGACATTTGTAAGTAGGAGGATCTGTGCTTGGCAACCTTGCAGATCGGTGATTGCTTAAAGAGTTTCATATCCACTGTGACCAAAGTTCACAGAGAAAGCTGTACCAGGTAGTTCCATTATTTAAAAACAAAACACTCTACCATCAATTGAAATCTTTATCAGTCAGGAAAAGCTAGGTTATACAGCAATAGCAAGCATTCCCATATTAGTGGCTCTTACAACATTGTTTTTTTTTGTTTTTGTTTTTTGTTTTTTGAGACAGAGTTTTGCTCTTTTGCCCAGGTTGGAGTGAAGTGGTATGATCTCAGCTCACTGCAACCTCTACCCCTGAGCCGCTGCCGCCCGGTTCAAGCGATTCTTCTACCTCAGCCTCCTGAGTAGCTGGGATGATAAGTGCCCGCCACCATGTCCGGCTAATTGTTTTGTACTTTTAGTAGAGATGGGGTTTTGCCATGTTGGCCAGACTGTTCTCAAACTCCTGGCCTCAGGTGATCCATACACCTCAGCTTCCCAAAGTGCCAGGATTACAAGCATGAGCCACAGCGCCTGACCACATAGTTTTGTTTATCACTTTCAGTTGACGTAAATCCAGCAAAGTTATAGCTCCTCTCATTCTTAGTAATACCTACTTTTTTATTGAACATCTACAGTGTGGTAATCATAAGACAACTTTTTTACACATACTCTCTTTTTTAACCTAACTCTGGCAAGTAGGTATTAATCTCTATGTTGCAGATGTTAAAATTGAGACTCAAGTTCAGTGAGTAGGTGGCAGACTGGGTTCTAGCACCAGATTTTCCTAATAATAACCTGTTATTTCACTACCACGTTACGCCGTTCTCTTAAACGCTGAGATTTTTACTTTTAAATATATATTCACTAATGTTGTCTCTTTAATATTCTTAGGAGAAAAGGAGATGCAAATATCATTATTCTACCATAGAGACTTGCAAACCAAGGTGTAAGAGATTATATACTTTTATCTTGGCTGACCCAGGGTAAAGAAGGTAAAATCTTGATCAGTGCTTTTACATCAGAATCACCTTGTGGAAATGCAGATTCCAAGGCTCCCCCAAGTGGGACTGGGGCATTCTCATTCTGCTGTTAAAAGAAGGGCACTTTGGGACTCAGTGACCTGGGCCTTCAACTCCTATCTCTGGACTGTTGCCACTAGCCCTTGCTGTCAGCTGAAAACCCCTTGGGGAGGGCAAGGTTGAAACTTGGTAACATTGCTGATGCTTTTGCCCAGAGAGAATGCCTGAACTTGAAGGTTGAATGTGAAAGCATCATGGAATTGCTGATTAAACTCCAATTGCAGCATCAGCTACGTGGGAATAAACTGTCAACATCTACAGCATATTCAAATTTACATTTCTGAGAAGGCAATTAGCCTAATTAGTTTAGTAATGAATAATATTGACCTTTAAAATATCATAGAGTCCACAATGCCAGTTTACTTCTGTTTCCTAACTTAATATGTCATTTGATATTGAGAAGAAAGTGGTGTCTTTAGAGAATAACTCAAAACAACAGCTCAGTTAGGTGAGATAGGGGACTGAAAAAATGTTGAACTAGCTATTTGAGATTTTTCCTGCACCACTGGGACATGTCTTAGGTCTAAAACAATATTGATCTAATTCCTGAAGATAGTGGCTCATTTAAAAAAATTATCTATGTACTAAAAATATCTATGTCCAGGGACTTCTTTGTACAGTGATCCCATGGTATCTGCCAGAGATTAGTTCTAGGACCTCCACAGATACTAAAATCACAGATGCTCAAGCCCTTTATATAATATAGCCATAGTTATTTGCATATAACCTATTCACTTCTTCTGTGTATTTTAAATCATTTCTAGATTACTTATAATACCTAATACAATATAAATACTATATATATAAAATAAAAATCCTATGGATTATTTAAATCATTTTTATTTCAAATATGGCTGTTTCAGAACCGTGGCAAGACTGCTTTAAAGCAAAGGTTATATATTTTGATTTTTTTCTGCAATATCATTGGATGGTTATGGATTCATTTACCAAAAGATAATTGGATTGTGTCATTTTCACTTCCTAAGTCAGTTTCCAAATCGGCTTTTAAAAGCTGGGAACTTTTAAAACATGCAGATTCTTTGGCCCACCCTAGAAATCTGCATTTTAATCTACTCCCTGGTCCTGTTTTTTTGTTTTGTTTTGTTTTGTTTTGAGACAGAGTCCCGCTCTGTCGTCTAAGCTAGAGTGCAGTGGTGCGATCTAAGCTCACTGAAAACTCCACTTCTCTGGTTCAAGGGATTTACCTCAGCCCTCTGAGTAGCTGGGATTACAGGCATGTGCCACCATGCCCTGCTAATTTTTGTGTTTTTAGTAGAGATGCGGCTTCACCATGTTGGCCAGGCAGGTCTCGAACTGCTGACCTCAGGTGATCCACCTGCCTCGGCCTCCCAAAGTGCTGGGATTACAGGTGTGAACCACTGCGCCTGGCCCCTGGTTTATTTTTTATGCAAGCAATTTAGTGCCCCCTCACAGCCCACCACTTCCCTCTGAGTTAATGACTCCCAAACAGTTGCCAATAACACCCTTTAAGGTCACTCAATGTTTAGCTGGAAGCTTTGTGTTAGCCGGATTCTGTCCAGCCTTAAACCTACTCTTATCACAACAAAGTTTACAGCTTTCAATTAGTTAATTTATTTGAATTCCCAAAAACTCAAATTTTACTTTTGAAGTAGCAGTGATCCATTGTTGTCTAATAGGTACAACTCAGTCACTTTTCTGGGTTTAAAAGAGCGAATATATTTCTGTGTACAGCAGACCAAAGAGATTAATGAAGGAAAACGGGAAATGAGACTTTCATCCAGAAGATAGAAACCTTACTTGGTATCTACAATGAGTGGACTGGGACTTGAGACAAGAGGACATAACCTGCCCAGAAATTTAGCTTTGCCCTTTTCATCTCAGACTTGTTAGCAAAATCACTGGTTTCTGCCTTTTTAATATTTTCCCATATTAGAGAGATGAGACATACAAAATCCTGTGTGTGGGAAATCAGAAGCAGTGCGTATTCACAACTTCCCTAGCCCTTTGAGGGCCATTAGAGGAGGCGATTTTGCTACTGATTTAATATTTCAGAAGCACAGTAAGTCCCTTCCTCTAAGATGTGGCCAGATGTATGTGTTTTAATATTCTTTAAAAGTTTGCAACAGAGAAATAATTAAATGATTGTTAGAATGCCTAACAACAGGTTATATTGCTAGAAGCTAGAAATTCTACATGTAATATAGATAGTATGATATATAATGAGATATAAAATGTTAACATAAACTACAATGCAGTTTTTATATAATATGATGCGGTCCTGCTCCCAGATTAGGAAATCTGTTAGAGTTTACAGATTCATTTGAAATCCAGTTACTTGGAACTTGGGAAAACACCTTATTTTTAATATTATATTTATTATTGTATTATAATGTACATACTTTACATTATAAGAATACTGTCCTATGATATTGTATTTTGTTATATAATAATATTTAACTTGTCATAACATATTATTATATCATTGTCTCCTGATATTACAAAAGACAGTTAACTCCATGGTTAGCCCACATAGCTATCGGTTTTTCATTTACGTTTCTGAAATAGTTTATATTTGGCAACAGCATTTCCTATCATTTTTCATTACTTCTACCTGGTAGCACAGTTAAGCTACAAGCTAAATATACTTTGATGTTATCACTGTTATAACTAATAGTTATTATGTGATTATAATGAAAAATGTCCTGTAGTGACAAGAGAATGTAGTTGCTTGAGAAAAATTTCTTTCTCTCGAGGGGAATGGGCTGATGTTTAGCTCTTTGGACTAAGGGATCCCCCATGTGGCATGGTCCTGCCATGTGTATGTGTAGATAATTAAAAGTTCTGTATTTATAAACAATGGAGAATCTTCTTTAATATTAATAATGATAATACTTATAAAAACAAGAATAACAGCCACTAAGTGCTTATTATACATAGGCACTGTATTAAGACCTTAAAATACTTTGTCTCACTAATGACAACTTTATGAGGTGGCTACTGAGAGAATTAGGCATTGGGGAGGTTAGTGACTTGTCCAGAGTCATTGAGCAAAGGGTCCTAATACAGCCTGACTCTGTCAAAAGCCAAAGTTCTTCTCCAAAGGGCTCTAAGATCTGCTTACAGCTCTGTTAAAAATATAAAATATTCAAATTGTCTATTCTGCGCAAAACGGTAAGTGAAATAAGAATTTAGGGAAAAAAAAATCCACATCTTTCTGTTGTTGTTCTTTATTCAAGACAGAGTCTTGCTCTGTTGCCCAGGCAGGAGAGCAGTGGCACAATCATAGCTCATTACAGCCTTGACCTCCCAGGCTCAAGTGATCCTCCTACCTCAGCCTCCCATGTAACTGGGACTATAGGTGTGTGCCACCATGCCTTTTTTTTTTTTTTTTTTTTTTTTAGTAGAGACAAGGCCTCACTGTGCTTCCCTGGCTGGTCCTGAACTCCTGGGTTCAAGCAATCCTCTCACGTTGGCTTCCAATGGTGCTGGAATTACAGACGTGAGCCACCATGACTGGCCTCACCCCAAATCTTATTCAAAGACAACTGCTATTAATATTTTTATGTATATCCTTTAAGACTTTTCTCCACATACATGTAAATATATAACATATAACTATAAATACTAATATAAATGTTAGAATATAAATATAATTGTAAGAATATAATGAATATATAATTTATAATAATATATTTATAAATACATAATTATACTATATGCATATCTAATATCAATAAAAATATACATTATAAAACTAATATCAGATTATATATAATTTTGTACCTATGTTTCTTGGCTAACAATATACTATGACCACATCTCTATATCAATAAATATCGGTAAATACATCTTTATTCTAACTAGATGCTAAGAATTTCACTATATAGGTAAAACTATATATCCCTATTTCAATTATTTAACATGTAGGATTTTTCTAGTATTTTTCTATCATAAAATTACTTTGACAAATTATTTATCTTTGCTAATACACCCAAGCATATTACATTATTGTGGAGAATTTCAACTTTTTGATGTTCCTAGTTTGTCACTAAGAGTGTGGCCTCAGGCAGGTTATTTCATCTCTAGTAACTATGACAATAATAGCTAACATATGTTGACACTGTCCATGTGCCAGGGGCCATGTTCAGCTTTTCACATGGGTTATCTCATTTAATCTTTACACACAAAAACTCTATGACCAGATGCTATCATGGAAAGGCATAGTATATGAGCCTAGCAGCCATCTGAAAACTTGGGTTTCTGACCAATCTTTATACTTTAAAACTTAATGAAAACCCAAAGAGATTTTTGTTCGTTTTGTTTTCTGTTTTGTTTTGTTTCGTTTTTGAGATGGAATCTCACTCTGTCACCCAGGCTGGAGTACAGTGGTACAATCTGGGCTCACTGCAACCTCTGCCTCCCAGGTTCAAGCAATTCTCCTGCCTCAGCCTCCTGAGTAGCTGGGATTACAGGTGCACACCAACATGCCCAGATAATTTTTGTATTTTTAGTAGGGATGGGGTTTTACCATGTTGGCTAGGATGATCTCGAACTCCTTACCTTAGGTGATCCACCCACTTCAGCCTCCCAAAGTGTTGGGATTACAGGTGTGAACCACCACGCCTGGCCTCATTTAATCCCATCACTAGATGCTATCATGGAAAGACATAGCATATAAGCCTAGCAGCCATTAGAAAACTTCTGGGTTTCTGACCAGTCTTTACACGTTAAAACTTATTGAAAACCCAAAGAGTTTTTCTTTATGGTTTATATCTATTGCTACCATATTGAAAACGAAAATTAAGAACACTTTATCTATGTGTTGTTTCCTTTAGAAGAACAATAATGAGCCCATTATTAACTTTAACGTTTTTAAAGTGAAAAATAGCTGTATTTTCCCAGAGTAGGTTTTTTTTTTTTTCAGTTTTGCTATGTCTCTTTAATAATTGGCTCAACAGATAACTGCAGGATTCTCATTTTTCTTCTACATTTGTGGCAATATCTTACATCATATGACCTCTGGAAAACTCCAAATATAGTGCTCGTGAGACAGTAAGAAAGGCAAATAGTCTCTCAGTATTGTTATTAAAATAGTTTGACCTTCCAGAATCTCTAGAAGGTTCTCGGGTTTCTCTAAAGAACTGTGAAGTATAGTACAGTGGAGAAGAGGACTGAGGCTGACACTGGAGCAGGATGCTTCGGTTTGCTTTTCTGTTTGTTTGTCTTTTGAGACAGAGTCTTGCTCTGTTGCCCAGACTGGAGCATAGTGGCACAATCTTGGCTCATTGCAACCTCCGCCTCCCGAGTTCAAGTGATTTTCCTGCCTCAGCCTCCCAAGCACCTGGGATTACAGGCGCCTGCCACCACACCTGGCTAATTATTATTATTATTATTTTGTACTTTTAGTAGAGATGGGGTTTCACCATGTTGGCCAGGCTGGTCTCGAGCTTGTGACCTCAGGTGATCTGCCTGCCTCGGCTTCCCAAAGTGCTGGGATTACAGGCCTGAGCCACCATGCCCTGCCAAGATGCTTGGGTTTGAATTCCATCTTTATCATTTGCTTGCAGTGTGATCTTGGGCAAATTATTTTGTACTTTTTACCATACATTCCTTTATCTGTAAAGTGGGGGTTATAGTAGTGAGGATTAAATCAGTTAAAATATCCAAAATATTGTAACTGATTGATATTAGGGCCTGGAAAAGTATAAACATTTTTATCTGCAATAACCATTATTATTATTATTATTAAAGAACCCCTTCCTACATTGAGGAATTGAGGTTTAGTGAATGAATTCCTAAGCTGAGATTTGGGTCCTATTTCTGTCACTTTTTAACTATAAAACATTGGATAAATTTCTTAACCTTGGCAGCCTTAGCATCCTCATTTGGGACATGAGAAGAACAAAAGTAGCTGCCATAAGAGTTGTAATAATGTTGAATGAGACAAGTCACGTGAAATACTTAGCACAATGACTGCCATTTAATAGAAACTCACAATGTGTGTGTGGTTACTATGGATATCATTATTACTACTATTAAAGATGGCATTTATAAATGTGTATCTATGTGCTTGTCCACATACACTCAACGTTACAGACTGAAGGTTTGTGCTCCCCCCAAATTCATAGTTGACATGTAATCCCCGATGTGATGGTATGTGAAGGTGGGCCTTTAGGAGGTAATTAGGTCATCAGTGTAGAGCCCTCGTGAATGGGATTAGTGCCCTTATAAAAAGGACCCCGGAGAGATCTCTCCCTCTCTTTCTGCCACATGAAGATACAACAAGAAGTTGGCCCTCTGCAAACTGGAAGAGGGTCATCAGCAGAACCCACCATGCTGGCACCCCATTTAGGATGTCCAGCCTCCAAAACTGTGATAAATACATTTCTGTTGTTGATAAGCCACTCAGTACTTTGTTAGGGCAGTCCAAACTGACAAAGACACTCAGAATATCATGTACTGGCCTATGGTGACAAAGAGATAAACCATGGCATGACCACACCAGTCAGGATGGTCCATTTAATTAGATATGTGGCCTACCAGGTTGTTAGTACCTGTAATGCTGTGAAGTCAATAGAGAACCTTTCCTTTTATTAATATTCAGAGGATCCTATGGATACTTACCAAGGATCAATCTCTGGGCTGGGCATGGTGGCTCACACCTCTAATCCCAGCACTTTGGGAGGCTGAGGCAGTTGGATCACCTGAGGTCAGGAGTTCAAGACCAGCCTGGCCAACATGGTAAAACCCTGTCTCTATTAATAATATAAAACATTTACCTGGGCATGGTGGCACACTCCTTTAATCCCAGCTACTCAGGAGGCTGAGGCAGGAGAATTGCTTGAACCTGGGGGACGGAAGTTGCTGTGAGCTGAGATGATGCCATTGCACTTCAGCCTGGAAGACAAGAGTGAAACTCCGTCTCAAAAAAAAAGAAAAAAAAACCCTCAGTCTCTTAACCATCACAATTGTTTAAGTCCCGGTAGATCTCCACAGAAGCTCTTCTTCTTCCACTTCTTATTAGGAAGCTCTGAACTATTGACTACTGACAATTAAATCTGAAACTCTAACATGGCCGAATGATTGATTGGTCTTTTGAAGTGATAAGTTTTGGATTAATTAGAAATTAAAGTAGCCCATCATTTCATTAAAGCTAAACTTCCTCCTCTACTAATTAAGATGTGCTGTGTAATCGTCTCAGTTGATTGAGTTTGATTTGTTTGTTTTGTCATAGAGTTACCTCAGGGAAGTTTTCTTCCGTGCACATTTGTATTTATTTTTTTATTTTTTGAGATAGGCTCTCGCTTTGTCACACAAGCTGGAGTGTAGTGGCGCCATCACCACTCATGCAGCCTTGACCTCCTGGGTGCAGGTGAGTCTCCCACCTCAGCTCTGAGTAGTGGGTACTATAGGTGAGCACCACCATGCCTGGCTATTTTTGTATTGTTTTGTAGAGACAATTTTGCTATGTTGTCCAGACTGATCTCAAACTCCTAAGCTCAAATAATCCACTCACCTCAGCCTCCCAAAGTGCTAAGATTACAAGCATGAACCACTGTGCCTGTTCTAGTGTCAATTATTATTTATACATTTTAACCTTTATGAAATAGCTTTTTAACAAGGAAATAAACCATAATACCTTTGTTTTATGGATAAAACAAAATCTTTTTAAAAGTATTAAGAATTGTATGGGTGGTTCCTTGATTTAAGAAAAACATCAGGTTAATAGAGAAACCCTTCCATAAAAATCTAAAGGTTTTGAGCAAAATAAAAATAAGAAACTTAAAAAAAAAAAAACCCACATGGCTGTATTAGGATTGTCCAGAGACACAAACCAGTAAGGTATAGTGTGTGTATGTGTCTGTGTGTGTGTGTATAAAAATACATACCTATATGTATGTGTGTGTATGTATATATATGTGTGTGTATAATGCACACATACACACACACACACATATGAATACTTTTTTTGAAAAAATATTGGCTCAGGAGATTGTGGAAGCTGGCAAGTCCAAAATTGTCAAGGTATGCTGGCAGTCTGACGACCCAGGGAAGAGCCAATGTTAGTTTACAGGCAGAATTCCCTCTGCCATAGGGACGGTGCACCTTTTTCTATTAAGGTCTTCAACTGGTTGCATGAGGCCCACTCACATACAGAGGTTAATCTGCTTTACTCAACTGATGGAAATGTTCATCTTATCTAAAAAATACCTTCTCAGCAACATCTAGACTAGCATTTGACCAAATATCTGGGTACCATAGTCTAGCCAAATTGGCACATAACTTTAACCATCACAATGGCTAATTTCATAAGAAAAAAGAAAATGTACATGCACTAGAATTGTAGAAAATGCTGATAACAACATCCCTGGAGCCACCTACTGGGCATTACTGGACCTGGTTATGGCATGGGCTGTGCAGTGACAAAGAAATAATATCTTTAGTGGATATGGGGTTGAGTGTTGAAACGGGCTCTTGCAGAAAGTAATTTTAGGGAAAGAGAAATTTGAAAAAGAAAAGCCATCTATCGACTCAGGAGGGCAACAAGAAAGTTTCTCTCAGCCCCAGGTCAGGGTGGAAAAAAAATAAGTCTCCCTCAAGAAATAAAAGCCATGAATTAATAAGTTTAAAGTCTGAATTTTAGCTGTCCTTGTGTTGAGGAAATCCCAGGATAAAAATTAACATAAAAATTAGACACAGCAGAAATTCTACTGAAGCAAGTGGTAGAAAGAAAATTAAAACTTCTCCAGAGATACATTTCAATAAACCTGACACTGTAAAGAAAGACTTCTGTCACCTGAAATGAGACCACAATAAAATATTAAAAACTATGCAACAACAGTTTATTTTTCAAACAGGAGACAAAAATGGAAACATTCTCCCTTCCAGGAACCAGAAAGACTACGAAATGAGAGGCGCCATAAAGTATATATAAAATGAGGTAGAGAAAAAAATTATAAAATACATGGGGAAATATAAAGCAATACACTATAAAAATAGGTTAGAAAAACAAAGACAAATTATGAGGGAAAAAATACAAATGATAAAATAAAAAATTCAACAGGCAGATTAAAAGGCAGAACAGGCATGGCTAAAGGGAGTGTTAATGAATTGGAATCAGAACTGGGAAAACTACCAATTAAAAAATAATAATCATGGCCGGGCAGGTGGCTCACATCTGTAATCCCAGCACTTTGAGAGGTCAAGGCCAGAGAATTGCTTGAGCCCAAGAGTTCAAGACCAGCCTGGGCAACATAGGGAGATGCCATCTCAACCAAAAAAAACACAAAAAATTAGCCAGGTGTGGTGGCGCATGCCTGTTGTTTCAGCTATTCTGGGGGCCAAGATAGGAAGATCACTTGAGCCCAGGAGATGGAGGCTGCAATGAGCTGAGATCACACCCTTGTACTCTAGCCTGGGTGACAGAGACCCTATCTCAAAATAAATAAATAAATAAATAATTGTATTCATATCAATTGCCTGTATACTTTGTACTAGTCATTATAACTGTTTGTATTTGTGAACCCATTTAATCCTCACAAAAACTATGAGGATAGTAGATACTATCCACTATTCTAGGTGTTTTTTTTTTTTTTTTTCTTTTTTTGAGACAGAGTTTCACTCGTGTCATCCAGGCTGGAGTACAGTGGCGTGATCTTGGCTCACTGCAGCCTCAACCTCCCGGGTTCCAGCAATTCTTCTGTCTCAGTCTCCTGAGTAGCTGGGATTATAGGTGCCCACCACCATGCCCAGCTAATTTTTTGTATTTTCAGTAGAGACGAAGTTTCACCATATTGGCCAGGCTGGTCTCGAACTCCTGACCTCAGGTGGTCTGCCCACCTCGGCCTCCTAAAGTGCTGAGATTACAGTCATGAGTCACTGCACCCAGCCAATAGTTCTAGCTTAATCTGGGAGCATACCAGTATAAATTTGGGATGGATTATGATCCTAAAGGTACAATTAAAGACAACAAGTAATAACAATTGTGTCTCAGAAAGCCTCTATATTTAAATAACCTGATCCATGAGCCTGATATTAAAGCCATTTAATCTTTAATATCAAAAGAGAAAAGAAGGAATAAAAAAGAAATTCTGAATAGTTTAAGGATAAGATTAGAAGTTAGAACTCTGAAGTCAAATGACCTATATTCCAATTTAGGTTCTATTCCTTTTATTCCCTTTATAATCTTATATGGTTTATATAATCAGTTTTTCCCCTGAATTCTCATCTATGAAATGGGGATATTAATAGGAACCTATATGTTTAGCTTCTAGGACAGTTCAGTTAGGGTATGTTGTCCCTCAGGCAATTTTTAAAATGAGTTTTTTTTATTATGGAATAATTTAGACTTACCAAAAAGTTGCAAAGATAATACAGGAATTTCCTATGTATTATTCACCAGTTTCTTCTACTAGTAACATCTCATATAACCATATGATATGATTTGAATATTTGTCCCCTCCAAATCTCATGTTGAAATGTGATCACCAATGTTGGAGGTGGGGGGTAGTGGGAAGTGTTTGGGACATGGAGGCAGATCCCTCGTGGATGGCTTGGTGCCCTCCGCATGGTAATGAGTTCATGAGAGAACGGTTATTTAAAGAGAGCCTGGTCAGCCAGGCATGGTGGCTTACACCTGTAATCCCAGCATCTTAGGAGGCTGAGGCAGGAGGCCTGCTTGAGCCCAGGACTTTGAGACCAGCCTGGGCAACACAGGGAGGCCCCATATCTACAAAAAACACAAAATTAGCTGGGCATGGTGGCATGCACCTGTAGTCCCACCTTCTTGGAAGGCTGAGGCAGGGGGATTGATTGAACTTGGGAGGTTGACTTCAGTGAGCCATGATTGTGCCACCCAGCCTGAGTGACACAGTGAGACCCTGTCTCAAAAACAAACAAACAAACAAAAACAAAACCCAACAAACTAGCCTTTCTCTGGCCATATGATACACTTGCCCCCTCTCTTGCCACGTGATATCCCTGTTTCCCCTTCACTTTCCACTTTGATTGTAAGCTCCTGATGCCCTCACCAGAAGCAGATGCTGGCATCATGCTTCCTGCACAGCTCGTGGAACCATAAGCCAAGATAAACTTCTTTTCTTTATAAATTACCCACTCTCAGGTACTCCTTTATAGGAATGCAAATGGACTAACACACAATAGTACATTGTCAAAATGGAGAAGTTAAAATTGGTAGAACACTATCCACTAAATTCTTGACTTTATTTGAATTTTGCAGTTTTTTCACTAACACCCTTTTTCTGTTTCAGTAACCAATCCAGGTTACCATATTACATTTGGTCATCATGTCTTCTTAATTTCCTTCAATCTGTGACAGGTTTTCAATCTTACTTTGCTTTTAATGACCTCAACAGTTTTGAGGAGCACTGGTCATGTAGTTTGTACAATATCTATCAATTTGGATTTGTCTGCTCTTTCTCTCATGATCAACTTGGGGTTATAGGTTTTGGGGAAGGGTATCACAGAAATGAATTATCAATCACATTAGATCAGAATATTCTTTCAAAGAGAATCACCAAGTCCAGACCATACTCACGGGAGAGAAATTAATAGAGGGGAGACACTGCTCATATATTATTTGGAATTCTTCTGTAAGGAGGGTGTATTAGTTCATTTTCATGCTGCTGATAAAGACATACCCAAGACTGGGAAGAAAAAGAGGTTTAATTGGACTGACAGTTCCACATGGCTGGGGAGGCCCCAGAATCATGGTGGGAGGCTAAAGGCTCTTCTTACATAGTGGGGCGGCAAGAGAAAATGAGAAAGAAGCAAAAGCGGAAACCCTTGATAAAATCATCAGGTTTCATGAGACTTATCCGCTATCATAGGAATAGCACAGGAAGACTGGTCCTCATGATTCAGTTACCTCCCCCTGAGTCCCTCCCACAGCATGTGAAGGTTCTGGGAGATACAATTCAAGTTGAGATTTGGGTGGGGACACAGGAAAATCATATCAGAGGGTTTACTTTTTGTCCACTTATTTATTATTCAATAATTTATATATATCATTATGGACTATGCCTAGTTAATGTTATGGTAATTTTAAATATAGAGTAACACTCTGGAGCTTAAGATCTGGGTTTATGGCCTTGCTTATTTGAGAATTATCTCATGACATTGATCAAAATTTCTTGACCTTTAGTGGCTCCAAATAACATTTAATACATTTTACCTCTTAATATGAATTTGGGAAGCTCCAAACAGTACAGTTTAAAAGGAAACTAACATTTAAGCCATTACATGCATCTGACTTTCCTAAACTTTGCTATCTTGACCTTAGAAGAGTTGACTTTTGAAATGAATTTTAA
Organism: Piliocolobus tephrosceles; assembly: GCF_002776525.5. Lineage (NCBI taxonomy): Eukaryota > Metazoa > Chordata > Mammalia > Primates > Cercopithecidae > Piliocolobus > Piliocolobus tephrosceles. The sequence goes on along the minus strand of NC_045444.1, from coordinate 110,156,972 downwards.
AAATTTCCCCATATATATGTATATATTTTAAGATGTATCTATTGACTCTAGATTCAAATACCCCATTATCTGTCTTATTTCAAATTGAACAGTAACTGGACAGAAGAGATGAATGTGTTGCTACAAATACAGGCTTGGTTTAATGGATCTGCGAACCTGATTACTTCCTGAAAAGTAGACTTTTTGAGAGATTCTGTATTTTTGTTTGTTTGTTTTGTTTTGGACGGATGAGCAAATTGTAATATTTGCAAAAAGGGAAGAATGAGGCCCTACAAAATTTTTAAATGGTCATTCAATTATTCATCAAACATTAATGGAGTACCTATGCCCCAGGCCCTGTGCTAGGATCTGAGAAGATAATTGTGTACTAGAAGGTCACGGTCACTGCCCTCATGAAACTTAGAGATCTATGAGAAGCCAGAAAATATGCAGACAAATGAACAAAATTACTGATTGTAGAAAGAGCTAAGAAACCAACTGCTATGAAGATTAAAAGTTTGCTGGCTGGGTACAGTGGCTTATGCCTGGAATCCCAGTACTCTGGGGAGGCTGAGGCTGGAGGATTGCTTAAGCCCAGGAGTTGGAGGTACAGTGAGCTATGATTGTGCCACTGCACTCCAGCCTGGGCAACAGAGCAAGACCTTGTATCAAAAAAACACAAAAACAAGAAAACAAAAAAAAGATATTTTTCTTGAAGGCAAGGAAGTACTTTAGACGTGGTATTTAGGGATGGCCCCTCTGAAAAGGAACACTTATGCTGAAAGTTCTTCAAAGAGCATTCTTATCATATAGAGCAGCAAGTGCCAAGCCCCTGATGTAAGAAGGGGCCTACTGGGTTCTAGAAGCCTCATAAGTGAGTGAGGTTGAGTGTAGTGAACCAGGAAAAGAGATGGAGGGAGGTGTGGACAGATTAAACAGGGGCTTTGGGGTAACGGTAAGGAGTTTGCAATTTATTCCAGGTGTGATTGACACCTACCAAAGGATTTTAAGTGCTGGTGGTGGTGGCAGCAGTGGTGGTGGTCCCATGATTGAATGATTGTGATTTTAAAGATCACTCTGACTGTGGTTTGGTGAATGGGTTGGAGGGGGCAAGAAGGTGAGTGAAAGACTGGTTAGAAGGTTATTGCAAGTTGCTCAAAAATTGTCTTAGTCCAGGTGTGATGGCTCAAGCCTGTAATCCCAGCACTGTAGGAAGCAGAGGTAGGCAAATCATGAGGTCAGGAGTTCAGACCAGTCTGGCCAACATGGTGAAACCCTGTCTCTACTAAAAATACAAAAATTAGCTGGGCGTGGTGACATGTACCTATAATCCCAGCTACTCAGGAGGCTGAGGCAGGAGAATTGCTTGAACCTGTGAAACAGATTGCAGTGAGCCAAGATCGCGCCACTGCACTCCAGCCTGGGCGACAGAGCAAGACTCTGTCTCGGGGAAAAAAAAAAGAAAAAAATTTAAAAATATCTTAAAGTGATATTTAACCTGGTGTTTTGCCATACTTATTTGGCCACAGAAATATTTCGTGTGTGTGTGCATGGGTCTGTGTGCATGTGTGTGTGTGTGTGTGTGTGTATATACATGCCTTAGTCAGACTGTGGAATTAGTCTTTTCAAGAACCTATTTGAGAAAATGCTTAAGATATTTCTCCAAATTAATTTTTCTGCTTACTGTTTCTAAACATATGCTCCTGTGAGAAGCATTCAAAAGTATATTCATAGTCTAAAGTGTGAGCATTGCCATTCTGAGTACATTTTTAATGCATTAAAATAAGAAATACAGTATCTTTCTGATCATGATAATCTGCCCTGGTCTTGACAAATATATTCTTATCACATTCCTTGCTGCTGATGCTCATATGGAGGTAAACAATGCCATCCTGGTCAAGGGGAAATTTGAGTCTATAAAAATAGTCATCATTCACACTAGGTACCAGGTGTTATTCTAAGAAGTATAATACCTTTCCATACATTAAATTATTCAATACTCTTAGAAGCTCCATGAGTTAGGTACTACCATTTCTTTCATTTTTGAGACTGGGAAATCAAAGCCAAGATAAACTACATAATTTGTCCACAATTACAAAGCTGGTAAGTGGCAGAGTTTTTGGGTGTGTGTTGCAAATACTGAAAATTCCCATAAGTCAAACAGAAGTGTGGAAAAGCTGGAAGAGGGTCAGAAGTGTAGGGAAGGTGGTGGAAATCAGAAGCATGGGGAAGAGCAGCTCCCTCTTAACCTCGTCCAAAATTCTCAGTCCTGAGAGCTTGTGATTTCTGTATCTTATTTTTGTAATGGGCTCATTGAGCAACTCTGAGGACATCAATTTTGTAAGCAAGTGAAAGTCTAAGGAAACTTTTCCTGTTTGGTGAACAAGGTGAGCCTGATGGGGTCATGTGATGGTCTGCAACCTCTTTCAACGTATCGTACCAGTTAGTATGTTTCTAGCTGCTAGTAACAGGGAACTTCAGCTCCAGATGCCTTAAATACTAAAGGAATTTATCATTCCACAGAACTCAAGTTAGGCTGACACCAAGGTTTGTTAACTGAAGAGCTCCATAATATCTTCGAGAATCCAGGTCTTTTTCATTTGTCTATCCTGTCATCTACAGAGCGGCAGTCCATCCACCTCAGGGTAGCAAGATGGCTGTCACAGTTCCGTGCACAGATCCTGACACAACAACTGTGAAAAAAGAGGGACTGGCTTTCCTTGATCAGGTGATGAATACCTATCTAGCCTTAAAAGAATCACTAGCAAGGTGATATGGTTTGGCTGTGTCCCCACCGAAATCTCATCTTGAATTGTAGCTCCCATAATTCTCATGTGCGGTGAGAGGGAACTGGTGGGAGGTAATTGAATCATGGTGGGGGTGGGTCTTTCCTGTGCTTTTCCTTATGATAGTGAGTAAGTCTGCTGAGATCTGACGGTTTTTTGAAAGGAGAGTTCCCCTGCATACACTGTCTTGCCTGCTACCATGTGAGACATCTTTTTGCTCTTCCTTCGTCTTCCACCATGATTGTGAGGTCTCCCCAGACATGTGGAACTGTGAGTCTATTAAGCCTCTTTCATTTATAAATTAACCCAGCCTCAGGTATGTCTTTATTAGCAGCATGAGAACAGACTAATACACAAGGAAAACAGGATTGCTGCAAAAGTCAAAATCAATCCAAATATACCCTTGGATTGGGGATTAGGCCACCTTCCCTGAGCATATTGCATAGAAGAAGGTGAACACTCAGCAAGAAAGAATGGGAGGCCAGATGTTAGAGGAGCAACCATGTCTACTACAAGAGTCTTAATATTATACTGTTATTTGTTGGGATTGCATGATATTATTGTATATTTGTACAGAATAATGAGGTCCTTTTATTTTATTTTATTTTATTTTATTTTTTTTGAGATGGAGTCTTGCTCTGTCTCCCAGACTGGAGTGCAGTGGCCGGATCTCAGCTCACTGCAAGCTCCACCTTCCGGGTTCACGCCATTCTCCTGCCTCAGCCTCCCGAGTAGCTGGGACTACAGGCACCAGCCACCTCGCCCGGCTAGTTTTTTTGTATTTTTTTAGTAGAGACGGGGTTTCACCGTGTTAGCCAGGATGGTCTCGATCTCCTGACCTCGTGATCCGCCCGTCTCGGCCTCCCAAAGTGCTGGGATTACAGGCTTGAGCCACTGCGCCCGGCCGAGGTCCTTTTATTTTAAAAAAAAGTTATGGCCTTTTAGTTCTCACTGCTAAAAGATACAACTCTGCTCTTTTCATCCTTATTTTTCTTAAAACTCTTCTGATTTCTAGTAAATCTGTGATACAATCTAATGCACTGTCTTAGCATGCCATTTTCCTTCATTTTAATTTTTTTTCTGATGCATTAATCTGCTAGTCTGAAAATATTTTTGAAATATTTTCCTGACCTTAAATGATGAATTGTGGTAAAAGTAATCAACAGTTTTTGATGAAACTCACACCATTTTTATTTTGGAAAAATTTCAGAAAATCCTGATGTAGTCTTTGTGGTTTTTAAAAGACACGAATGAGCATATCTAAGCTAATAAAAACTGAAATACTTTTGATACTTGGGTGAGTAAAAAATGTAATCTTTTAATCTCTACAAAATTAAAGTTTGCAGAGGTTTAAAGGACAAGCACAACTCCATGAAATGGAGAAAAAATAAGTCCCCAAAGAGGAATTACATAGGAAGAGGGCAAAAAACATTGAAAAAATTATTCTTCTAAACCACTCAACTTGGTGTTTTTTAAACAAATAACTCATTTCGGCCTGGTGTGGTGGCTCACACCTGTAATCCCAGCACTTTGGGAGGCCAAGGTGGGCGGATAATGAGGTCAGGAGATGGAGACCATCCTGGCTAACACCGTGAAACCCCGTCTTTACTAAAAATGCAAAAAATTAGCCGGGCGTGGTGGCGGGAGCGTGTAGTCCCAGCTACTTGGAAGGCTGAGGCAGGAGAATGGCGTGAACCCGGGAGGCGGAGATTGTAGTGAGCCCAGAGATCGCGCCACTGCACTCCAACCTGGGCTTCCAGCGAGACTCCGTCTCAAAAAAGAAAAAAATGACTCCTTTCTCACAAAATTAAGATTAACACGAAAGTGAGTGATGATATCCACATGCCAGGCTGAGAACCCTCATAACTCTAGGAGTCACAGATGGAAAAGACAAGTACATCTTCACATTCATTGCCAACTAAAGTGTCTGAGAACTTTGCGATTTTTCATTTTGGGCTATACTAGAAAGACTTTAACGTATATGACTTTAACGTATATTGAATGAATTTGACATTAATGATTTTTTTTTCTTTGCCTTGATCAAAGATGAAAGAAAAATTAAGAGCCGTTTCAACCCCTTGGAAACAAATTAGGAGTATTTGAGCAATTAGCATTACAAAATTTCTTGCTTTTGAGACCCCCTGCAGCAAAGAGTTAATGCTTGAGCTATTTAAAATTCAGTGGTGGTTAAGAAGGCAATTACAGGGCTCTTTCTCATTACAGGACCATATCAAATTTTCCTTAAGCAGTTTTTCATTATTCCAGCCTGTTTTTTAAAAACAAGATTTCTAATGTCATTGCAATTTCAGGTGCGCTGTTTGGCACTTTTATCCGTTTTTTTGCAATTATACTGTGGGCTACCTTGGACACTGTCATATTTCTAAACTAAAATGCTAGATGCAGAAGCTCTCATTTTTCCTCCATTTCTTATAAAAACAATTCCCCCAGTCTCCTATGTGATCCTTCTCTCAACAGTGAGGAAAATAGGACTATAATTTTATTCATGTCTTGTAATAAATGTGTTCTTGATGGAAATTGTCACCATAATCCACGTACGGCAGTAGAGCTCAAACTGTGTGAAAAACAATATGATATGTATGTACCAAGAATGCAAAATTTGCCAATTGGGGCAGACAGCTCCAAACAAACATCCACAAAACAACTCTATAAGGAGGATAATAGAGAAACCACAGACAACTGGATGCCCTCAGACGGCTAGGAGAGATTGCTAAGGGAAAGTTTGTTAGAGAAATAAGATCGGAGTTATGTCTTAAAGAAAGGGAGGGAGGTTTCCAAGCAAAAGAAGGGACAAAAGGCATATAGAGCAAAGGGTATGTGCTGTGAAATCAACGATTTTTAGGGTATCTTCTAATACTGAGAGGCATTTCATGAGCTAGAAAATCCCCATGGTACATCTCTCACCATCACTTGTCATTGTTTTATCAGCCCATTTCCCCCTCCGCATCGCTCTCTGCTCTTTTTCTTCCCATAGCAGCAAGTACTTTACATAAAAACTCTTCAAAATACATTTCCCTTCTACATTTTATTTTGTTGTTGTTGTTGTGTGACTATTTGCACATAATACGTCTCCTGATGTCTTCCGTACATTGGAAAAGGAAAGGCTCAGTGGTACTTTTTTTTTTTGTAGCTGGCACTATCTTCTTCATCTCTTGTCATTGTCTCAGGCTCCATTTCTTGTAAAACTGTGATGTTCTTATGTTGGTTGTTTGACCACTTCCGGTGCCTGCTTCTTTGCATCTATAGTTTGTGATCCTGAGTCTCATGGACATCTTAGTGCCTACCATAGCCATGCACTGGACTTCAATGATTTTAAAAAGATGATTTTTGCCCTCTTCCTGTGTAATTCCTCTTTCGAAATTTTTTGCTTCTCACTTGGTAAAGTTGTGTTCATCCTGTCAATATTCAAATTTATTCTGTTCTTCCAGTGCCTGGAAATGTAGTCAAGACTTCCTTGGCTAATTAGAAGTTGGATTGCATCTCTCTTTCAAAGCCACTCAACTTTCTGTGTAAGAAAATACAACTTCATTCCCACAACAGATATAGCCAAGAACTCTGAGTCAATCTTGACCAGTTGTAGAGTAACAGGCATGAAAGGCTGTTGACGTTATTCAAAGGCCATAGAAAAATTAGTTAGATGTTTTTTTCCAAGTTGTGCTCTTTTCTCTCACGGGTCTCTGAATCATCTGCATGTACTTGAATGAGAGGGAGAAGGGGTGTTCCCCTTTGTTTGAAGACTTTTACTTTCTTGGTTCCATATACAATTAAGACTGTCACATTTTTAACAGATGTACCAACAGATAAGGTGGGTTTCTCGAGTTGCTCAAGGGGCCATATCTTATGTAACATAAGCAAGTGGTGACCTTAGGAAAAATACTTAACCTTCTTTGTCTCAATTTCCTTATCAGTAATATGGGGAATAATAATAGTACCTACCTCATATGATCATTGCACCCAAAACAACCATGTCTATCTAAAAAATCCAGATTCTTCTCCAGGATTTACTCACACTGTCCTGAGAATATTAGAGAATTTGTCCTTTAAGGTCATCTTATTAAGCTGTAGTTCTTTGGAAAGAGTGGTTAGATCATGTTGGATTATCTTGTATTAAAATAGATATGGCCCTATTCCTAACCAGCTTATTTGAAATAATAATAAAATAATAACAATAATAATAAAAGCTTATAAAATGACTGTTTGGAATAATATTGAGTCATGGTAATTTTCTTCAGGAGAGTAAGTAGAACATTTAATCAATCCCAGAATAGATTTTTTAATTAAAATGGTTGGAAAGAGCATTTTTTGCTTGAGCATAGAAGACACTTAACAGATGTATGCAGAACTAAAGTGAAGCCTTCATGGAGAATTACTGGCTTCACTGCTCATTGTAGAGAATTTGTTGGATGACAGTCTAGCCCAGGGCTGTATACCTATTAATTACTCAGCATGGGTGGATTACATGATGGATCTGTATTTGGGTTTATTTTATTTTATTTTGTTTGTTTTGTTTTTTTTGAGACAGAGTTTTACTCTTGTGCTCTTGTTGCCCATGCTGGAGTGCAATGGTGTGATCCTACCTCACTGCAACCTCGGCCTCCTGGTTCAAGCAATTCTCCTGCCTCAGCCTCCTGAGTAACTGGGTTTACAGACACGTACCACCACGTCTGGCTAATTTTGTATTTTTTTTTTTGTAGAGACAGGATTTCACTATGTTGGTCAGGCTGGTCTTGAACTCCTGACCTCAGGTGATCCGCCCTCCTTGGCCTCCCAAAGTGCTGGGATTACAGGTGTGAGCCACTGTGCTCAGCCTGTATTTGGGTCTTATACCAGCCACACAAAGGGTTTCTGAGACAACTCTCATTTATGTCTAGGAAATCTTGTATACTTCTTCATTTGCATTTTATTTTTTAAAGTTCTTTTTAAATTTATTTTTTATTTCAATAGGTTTTTAGGGAGAAAGTGGTGTTTGGTTACATGAATAAGTTCTTTAGTGGTGATTTCTGTGATTTTGGCGCACCATCACCGGTGCAGTGTACAGTGTACCAAATAGGTAGTGTTTTATCCCTCACCCCACTCTCACTCTTTCTCCTGAGTCCCCAAAGTCCAGTGTATTATTCTTACGCCTTTGTGTCCTCATAGCTTAGCTCCCACTTATGAGTGAGAACATATGATGTTTGGTTTTCCATCCCTGAGTTACTTTGCTAGAAAAATAGTCTTCAATTTCATGGAGGTTGCTGCAAATGCCATTATTTTGTTCTTTTTTTATGGCTGAGTAGTATTCCATCATGTGTGTGTGTGTATGTGTGTGTGTATATACCAAAATTTCTTTATTCACTTGTCAACTGATGGGCATTTGGGCTGGTTCCATATCTTTGCAACTGAAAATTATGCTGCTATAAACAGACATGTATGTGCAAGTATCCCTTTCATATAATTACTTCTTTTCTTCTGGGTAGATACCCACTAGTGAGATTGCTGGATCAAATGGTAGATCTACTTTTAGTTCTTTAAGGAATATCCACACTGTTTTCCATAGTGGTCGTACTGATTTACATTCCCACCAATAGCATAAAAGTGTTCCCTTTACACCACACGAACATCCATTATTTTTTAATTAGGGCTATTCTTGCAGAGTAAGGTGGTATCTATTGCATTGTGGTTTTGATTTGCATTTCCCTGATCATTAGTGATGCTGAGCATTTTTCCATGTGCTTGTTGGCCATTTGTGTATCTTCTTTTGAGAATTGTCTGTTCATGTCCTTAGCTCACTTTTTGATGGGATTGTTTGCTTTTTTCTTATTGATTTGTTTGAGTTCTTTGTAGATTCTGTATATTAGTCCTTTGCTAGATCTATAGATTGTGAAGATTTTCTCCTACTCTGTAGGTTGTCTGTTAACTCTGCTGATTGTTTATTTTGGTCTGCAGAAGCTTTTTACTTTAATTAGGTCCCATCTACTTATCTTTGTTTCTGTTGCATTTGCTTTTGGGTTCTTGGTCATGAAGTTTTTGCTTAAGCCAGTATCTAGAAGGGGTTTTTCAATGTTATCTTATAGAATTTTATGGTTTCAGGTGTTAGACTTAAGTCTTTGATCCATCTTGAGTTGATTTTTGTATAAAGTGAGAGATGAGGATCCAGTTTCATTCTCCTACATGTGGCTTGCCAATTATCCCAGCACCATGTGTTGAATAGGGTGTCGTTTCCCCACTTTATGTTTTTGTTTGCTTTGTCAAAGATCAGTTGGCTGTAAGTATTTGGGTTTATTTCTAGGTTCTCTATTCTGTTCAAAAATAGAACATAAATAGGTCAATGTACCTATTTTTATACCAGTACCACACTGTTTTAGAGACTATGGCCTTATGGTATAGTTTGAAATCCGGTAATTTGATGCCTCCAGATTTGTTCTTTTTGCTTAGTCTTGCTTTGGCCATGCAGGCTCTTTTTTGGTTCTGTATAAATTTTAGGATTGTTTTTTCTAGTTCTGTGAAGAATGATGGTGGTATGTTGATGGGAATTGCATTGAATTCATGGATTGCTTTTAGCAGTATGATCATTTTCACAATATTGATTCTACCCACCCATGAGCATGAGAGGTGTTTTCATTTGTTTGTGTCCTTTATGATTTCTTTCAGCAGTGTTTGTTAGTTTTCCTTGTAGAGGTCTTTCACTTCCTTGGTTAGGTATATTCCTAAGTATTTTGTTGTATTTTTGCAGCTGTTATAAAAGGGGTTGAGTTCTTGATTTGATTCTCAGCTTGGTCGCTGTAGATGTAGAGCAGAACTACCTATTTCTGTACATTATTTTTGAATATGGAACACTGTTGAACTCATTTACCAGTTCTAGAAGCTTTTTGGAGAGGTATTCAGGGTTTTCCAGGTATGAGATCATAACATTAGCAAACAGCGACAGTTTGACTTCTTCTTTACCAATTTGGATGCCCTTTATTTCTTTCTGTTGTCTGATTGCTCTGGCTAGGTCTTCCAGTATAATGTTGACTAGAAATGGTGAAAGTGAGCATCCTAGTCTGGTTCCAGTTCTTAGGGGGAATGCTTTCAACTTTTCCCCACTCAGTATAATGTTGGATGTGGGTTTGTCATAGATGACTTTTATTACCTTAAGGTATGTCCCTTTATGCTGATTTTGCTGAGGGTTTTAATCATAAAGACATGCTGGGTTTTGTCAAATGCTTTTTCTGCATCTATTGAGATGATTGTTTTTAATTCGGTTTATGTGGTGTATCACATTTATTGACTTATTATATGTTAAACCATCCCCACATCCCTGGTATAAAACCCATTTGTTCATGGTGGATTATCTTTTTGATATGTTGTTGGATTCAGTTCACTAGTATTTTGTTGAAGATTTTTTTCATCTATGTTCATCAGGAAAATAGATAGATAGATAGATAGATAGATAGATAGATAGATAGATAGATAGATA
>NC_045444.1:110127102-110146741 GCF_002776525.5 Piliocolobus tephrosceles | reverse complement strand
ATAGATAGATAGATAGATAGATAGATAGATAGATAGATAGATAGATATAGATACAGTCCTTTCCTGGTTTTGTTATTAGGGTGATACTGGCTTCATAGAATCACTGAGGGAGAATTTCCTCTTTCTCTATCTTGCAGAATAGTGTCAATAGGATTGATATCAATTCTTCTTTGAATGTCTGATAGAATACAGCTGTGAATTTGTCTCATCCTGGAGTGGTTTTTTTTTTTTTTTTGGTTGGCATTTTTTTTTTTTTTTTTTAATGGAGTTTCCCTCTTGTTGCCCAAGCTGGAGTGCAATGGTGGATCTTGGCTCACTGCAACCTCTGCCTCTGGGGTTCAAGCGTTTCTCCTGCCACAGCCTCTGAAGTAGCTGGGATTACAGGCGTCTGCCACCATGCCCAGCTAATTTTTTTTTTTTTTTTGTATTTTTAGTACAGACCGGGTTTCACTATGTTGATCAGGCTGGTCTCGAACTCCTGACCTCAGGCAATCCACCTGTCTCAATCTCCCACAGTGTTGGGATTACAGATGTGAGCCACCATGCCCAGCTGGCAATTTTTTTATTATCATTTTAATCTCACTGCTTGTTATTGGTCTATTCAGAAATTCTGTATCTTCTTGGTTTAATCAGGCAGGGTTGTGTATTTCAAGGCAAACCACCTCCTCTAAGTTTTCTAATTTATGCAAGTAAAGGTGCCCTTTGGAGCCTTAAAGGATCTTTTGTATTTCTGTGGTATCAGTTGTAATATCTCCTATTTCATTTCTAATTGAGCTTACTTGGATCTTCTTTCTTCTTTTCTTGGTCAATCTCACTAATGGTCTATCAACTTTTTTTTTGAGGTGGTGTCTCACTATGTTGTCCAGGCTGGTCATGAACACCTGGGCTCAAGCCATCCTCCTGCCTTGGCCTCCCAAAGTGCTAGGATTACAGGTGTGAGCCACCCTGCCAGGCCCTGGTCTATCAATTGTATTTATCTTTTCAAATACCCAGCTTTTGGTTTCATTTATCTTTTGTATTTTTTTCTTTGTTTCAGTTTCATTTAGTTCTGCTCTAATCTTCCTTATTTACTTTCTTCTGCTGGCTTTGGGTTTGGATTGTTCTTGCTCTCCAGTTTTGTAAGGTGTGACCTTAGATTGTCTATTTGTGCTCTTTCAGACTTTTTGATGTAGGCACTTAATGCTATGAACTCTCTTCCTAGCACTGCTTTTGGTGTATCCAAGAGGTTTTGACAGGTTGTGTCACTATTATCATTCAGTTCAAAGAATGTTTTAATTTCCACTTTGATTTCATTGTAGACTCAACGATCATTCAGGAGCAACTTATTTAATTTGCATGGTTTTGAGGGTTCATTTAAGAGTTGATCTCTAATTTTATTCCACTGTGGTCTGAGAGAGTACTTGATATAATTTCGATTTTCTTAAATTTACTGAGACTTTTTTTTGTGGCCTATCATATGGTCTATCTTGGAGAATATTCCATGTGCTGATGAATAGAATGCATATTCTGCAGTTGTTAGGTAGAATGTTGTAAATATGTGTTAAGTCCATTTGTTTTAGGGTATAGTTTAAGTCCATTGTTTCTTTGTTGACTTTCTGTCTTGATGACTTGTCTAGTGTTGTAAGCGGAGTATTAAAGTCCCCCAGTATCATTGTGTTTCCATCTATCTTATTTCTTATGTCTAGTAGTAATTGTTTTGTAAAATTGGGAGCTCCAGTGTTAGGTGCACATATATTTAGGATTGTGATATTTTCCTGTTGGACTAGTTTGTATTTTTTAACTGCTGTTACTTTAAAGTTTTTTCTGTCTGGTTAAAGAATAGTTGCTCCTGCTCACTTTTGATGTCCATTGCATGGAATATCTTTTTCTACTCCTTTACCTTAAGTTTATGTGAGTCTTTATGTGTTAGGTGAGTGTCCTGAAGACAGCAGAAACTTGGTTGGTGAATTCTTATCTATTCTGCCATTCTGTATCTTTTAAGTGGACCATTTAGGCCATTTACATTCAACATTAGTATTCAGATGTGAGGTACTATTCTATTCATCATGCTGTTTGTTGCCTGAATACTTTTTGTTTTCATTGTGTTATTGTTACATGGGTTCTGTGATATCTATGCTTTAAGGAGGCTCTTTTGGTGTATTTCAAGGATTTATTTCAAGATTTAGAGCTCCTTTTAGCAGTCCTTGTAGTGCTAGCTTGGTAGTGGCAAATTCTCTTAGCATTTGTTTATCTGAAAAGGATTGTGTCTTTCCTTCATTTATGAAGCTTAGTTTTGCTGGATACAAAATTTTTGGCTGATAATTGTTTTGTTTATGTTTAGGGAGGATAAAAATAGGACCCCAGTCCCTTCTATCTTATAGGGTTTCTGCTCAGAAATCTACTGTTAATCTGATAGGTTTTCCTTTATAAGTTACCTGATGCTTTTGCCTCACAGCTCTTAAGATTCTTTCCTTTGTCTTGACTTTAGATAACCTGATAACTATGTGCCTAGGTGATGATCTTTTTGCAATGAATTTTCCAGGTGTTCTTTGAGCTTCTTGTATTTGGATGTCTAGATCTCTACCAAGGCTAGTAGTTTTCCTCAATTATTCCCTCAAATATGTTTTTCAAAATTTTAGATTTTTCTTCTTCAGGAACATCAAATATTTTTAGGTTTGGACATTTAACATAGTCCAGAACTTCTTGGAGCCTTTGTTCATTTTTTTAAAAATATTTTTTCTGTGTCTTTGATGGATTGGATTCATTCAAAAGCCTTGTATTTGAGCTCTGAGGTTCTTTCTTCTGCTTGTTTGATTCTATTGCTGAGACTTTCCAGTGCATTTTGCATTTCTCTAAGTGTGTCCTTGATTTCCAGAAGTTGTGTTTATTTTTTATTTATACTATCTATTTCACAGAAGATTTTTCCTTTCATAGCCTGTATCATGTTTTTGATTTCTTTAAGTTGGATTTCATCTTTCTTGGTCCCTCCGTGATATGCTTAATAATTGACCTTCTGAATTCTTTTTCTGGCAATTCAGAGATTTCTTTTGGGTTTGCATCCATTGCTGGTGAGCTAGTGTGATCTTCTGAGGGTGTTAAATAACCTCGTTTTGTCATATTACCAGAAATGTTTTTCTGGTTCCTTCTCCTATGTCTGAGGGAAGATCTGGGACTCAAGGGCTACTGTTCAGATTATTTTGTCCATGGGGTGCTCCCTTAATGTGGTATTCTCCCCCTTCCCCTAGGAATGGGGCTTCCTGAGAGCCAAAGTGGAGTTATTGTTTTTATTCTTCTGGATCTAGCCACCCAGAGGAGCTACTGGGCTCTGAGCTGGTACTGGGAAGTGTCTGCAAAGGATCCTGTGATATGATCCGTCTTCAGGTCTTTCAGCCGTGGACACCAGCATATGCTCCAGGGGAGGTAGCAGCAGAGTAGACTCTGTGAGGGTCCTTGGTTGTATTTTTGTTTAGCGTGCTGGTTTTGTGTTGGTTGGCCTCCAGCCAGCAGGTGGCACTTTCAAGAACCCATCAGCTGCAGTACCATAGGAAGGATGCAAACTTGCCCCAGTGTTGCCTGGTTAAGTATGCAGGTTTCTCAGGACATGGGCAGGGCCATAGAGCTCCAAAGAGGTTATAACTTTTGTCTTCAGCTACCAGGATGGGTAGAGGAAGACCATCAGGTGAGGGCAGGGTTAAGTGTGTCTGAGCCCAGACTCTCCTTGGGTGGGTTTGCTGCAGCTGCTGTGGGGGATGGGGATGTGGTTCCCAGGCCAATGGAGTTATGTTTCCAGGGAGATTATGGCTGCCTCTGCTGAGTCATACAGGTTGCCAGGGAAGTGGGTAAAGTCGGCAGCCACAGGCCTCACCCTGCTCCCATGCAGCCTGCAGTACTAACGGCTGGTCTCACTCCCACCGTGCCCTGCCAACAGCACCAAGTTTATTTCCACACAGCAGGTAATCAGGGCTCAGAACTTGCCATAGACCACCAGCCTCCTCACTGAGAAAGCGAGGAGACTCAGTTCTTTGGCATCTCAGGGAGCCTGCAGCAGCAATCCAGTTCCTTCAAAGGGTCTGTGGATTCTCTCGGCTTTCCTGGTATGTTCCTGTAGTAGTTCTCTGAGCAGAAGTTCACGATATGAGTCTCCACATGCTGCTCTGTCTGTCCGAGCAGGAGATGCAAGCTAGTCCTGCCTCTTATCCACCATATTATTCCTGGCTTAAACATTTTAAAAGTGGAAATAAATGTATGCTCAAGCCAAGTTATTTAAGTTCACTACTAATTTTCCATTGAGATTGAGGAACACGTGTATCAGGTTTGTAATCATAGTTGTTGGAATGATTCAGTTTGAAATAATCAGCATTTCTACCTAAAGTTAGATCTTTAAAAATAATTCATATTTCACATATGGTGTGTATGTATGATACCCTTATTTATTTTTGTAAATGTTGCATTTTATATTACTTTTCTTTTTTTCTTTTCTTTTTCTTTCTTTCTTTTTTTTTTTTTTTTTTGAGTCTCATGTCTCACTCTGTCACCCAGGCTGAAGTGCAGCGGCATGATCATAGCTCACTGCAAAGGATCCTTCCACCTCAGCCTGCTAAGTAGCTGAGACTACAGGCACGTGTCACCATGTCTGGCTAATTTAAAAAAAATTTTTTGTAGAGACGGGCTTTTGCATGTTGCCCAGGCTGGTCTGTATCTACTGAGCTCAAGTGATCCTCCCCCGTTGGCCTCCCAAAGTGCTGGGATTACAGACATGAGCCTTTGCACCCAGGCTTTTTATTTTCAAAATGCTCTTAAGTTTCTGGTTTAAGTTATTCTTTAGAATTTGGAATGTGTGTGTGTGTGTGTGTGTTTTAAAATATAGATATATGAGGTAGAAGTGCAGTTTTGTTACATGGATAGATTGCATAGAAGTGAAGTCTAGACTTTTAGACTTTCATTGTCCATTGTATCCATTGACTTCCATTGTATCCATTGTCTGAATTGTGTACATTGCACCCATTAAGTAATTGCTAATCCTTCACCCCTCCCACCCTTCCACCTTTTGGAGTTTCCAGTGTCTATTTTTCCACTCTTTTATGTGATGTCTTTAAATCCAAGAATTAGAGGATATAATGACAGACATTCTTTCATCTTTAATTGCAGAAGTCATCTACCTAGTGTGAAAACAAGGCTACAATAGGCATTTTTATTTTTATGTGCCTTAGTACACATCCATTAATGCAGATTCAGATTTGAAAGAGGAGAATGTCCCATAATTTCCAAAGAGAAAGCTGAAGTGTTCATTTTGTCTTTATTCAGAAACCTGACTCATGACCTTGTAACTATGTCTGTTACCACCTGGAATGATAGTCTTTGGCTTAGAAGGTTAAGTTCTATAGTAATCAATTCCAATATACCCTTTTTAGGAAACATTGAACAGTTTGGTTTTGACTGATTGTAAACCTCCCTATGAATCCTTAAAACATCAATCCATTACTTCATTTCCTTATCTGTTTTCCCAGCCCTAGCTCAGACCGTGACTGTCTGATAAGTGAATCATTGCAACGAACTGTTAAGTAATTTTTCGTGCTGACCACTTCCAAATGCAAGCTATTTTATGTGTGTGTGTATATATATATGTATGTATGTATATTTATATGATATACATGTAATTTTTCATGCTGACCACTTCTAAATGCAAGCTATTATATATATAGACATGTGTATATATATAGACGTATATGTATATATATATATATATATATACATATATATATATATATATATATATATACATATATACATGTCTTGAACTCCTGACCTCAAGTGATCCAGTCGCCTCGGCCTTGCAAGGTGCTGGGATTATAGGCATGAGCCACTGAGACTGGCCTGTCTGGGGTATTTTGTAATGTAACCGGCACTTTTTCTTTTTCACCACTGTATGTCTAACACCTAAGATAGTACTGTACCTAGTTGGCACTCAAACATATTTTGTTGAGAAACAGGATATCTAATTGCACTAAGCCCTCTATTTACAAAAACATTATAACCAATAAACAAAAACACAAAACCCCATCAAACTTTAATGCTTCTCCACTGCATTTATATAATTAAGTCCTGGATTCAACATTCAAGGTCCGCCCTAGTCTAACTCCAATCTAATTATCCAGTCTCATTTTTCATCTCTCATATTCTCCACTCCACCCCACTTCCTCTTTCCTTGTTCCAGTTTGATCTAGGAATTCTGTTTCCTGAACATGCTTTCCTGTTGCCCTGACCTTTGCTCATGCTCTTCTGATTGCCTGGAATCCTCTTTACCCCAGCCAAATCCACATTCTAAGTGGTGCCTACCTTTCAAGGCTTAGCTTAAATAGCACTTCTTCTATGTTTCACTGCTGTTTTATGCCTCTTTTGGCCTTTTCACCTCACAGCATTATACCCACGTATGTAAGTACTTGTTTCACTAGGTTGTAAACTCCACACCTTGTGTATCTCTATTTCTGACTGGCTGGCCCAGAAATGAGGACATCACAATTACTTAGATAAAGTTATTAGGTGAAACATCTCCCACCAATCTGCCTAAAAGCCTCCCCAGTAAATTCAGATCTAAAGGGGCTTTTGGAGACAGTGGCTTTAATTAGAACAAGGCACCATGTTGTTTTAGATTCCCTGGGAAGGATGTCATAGTAATTCATTAGTACATCACCCGGGATTAGTCAGTCTGATTAAGCAATTCTTCATCTAGAAACATTTATCTGTAAGCCATGATTTTTAGGGATTATAGACAGCAGGGGTTCTCAGCACAAGCTGGTTATCAAAATCACCTGGGATGTTTAAAAAGAATCTAACTTCCTGTAGGTTCTGATTTGGTAGATTCATAAACAAAACCAGGAAACCATGTTTGTAAAAGCTTTCCTGGTGGCCAGGAAGGTGGCTCATACCTGTAATCCTGGCACTTTTCCAAGCTGAGGCTGGAGGATCACTTGAGGTTGGAGTTTGAGACCAGCCTGGGCAACATAGGGAGACCCCGTCTGTACACACACACACACACACACACACACACACACACACACAGACACACACACACACACATACACACAATTTTAAAAGGCTTCCCTGATGTTTCTAGTGCAAGCCTGACTAAACAGATGCAATATTTTTTTTCTTTTTTATTTATTTATTTATTTTTTGAGATGGAGTCTCATCTGTCACCCAGGCTGCAGTGCAGTGGCATGATCCCGGCTCACTGCAACCTCTGCCTCACGGGTTCAAGTGATTCTCCTGCCTCACTTCCTGAATAGCTGGGATTACAGGTGCGTACCACCACGCCCAGCTACTTTTGTATTTTTAGTAGAGATGGAGTTTCGCCATGTTAGCCAGGCTGGTCTTGAACTCCTGACCCCAGGTGATCCTCCCACCTCGGCCTCCCAAAGTGCTGGGATTACAGGGGTGAGCCACCACTCCTGGCCTCAGATGCAAGATTTAATTAAAGAAACTTCTGAGATGTACACAGGTAGGACCAACATAAGAAACAGAATATGTTAGGTGGGAGGGATGGAAAGGAGGCAGAAGGAAAACCAAAGAAAAGGTGAAAAGAAAACCACTCACCCATTGAACAATTACCCTGAATTGCCCAGCCTGGTGGGAGACGCTGGGAATTGCCTGGGGAAGACAGACTTTGTCCTCACTGATGTTTCTAGTGAGGAAGAGATCCAAGCCCTAGAAAGGGGAGGAGCACAGAGCGGTTTGACAGCACAAGGCAGGTCATCTCTGCAGTGTGTGTGCAGCGGGTGGGAGTGAGGAACCACAGCTAAGGTCCTGAGATGCAAGGGGAGGTTTGAAGTAAGACTCGGCATGAGACAGGGTGTGGTGAAGGCAGAAGAGCGGCACCAGATGAGGGGGCCATAAAAAGCACCATACACTTGAGAATGAAAACACTCTATAAAAGTTGGAAGGAGAGGGGAGGACATGGAGAGGGAAGGAAGGAAGGGGAGGTAAGGACTGCTCAGAGTGAGATCGTACAATGAACAGTCATTCAGGGTCACTGACTCTGCAGCAGTCATGCAGGCAAGAGAGAATGGTCTGAACCAGAGTGGTGGCCATGATGATGGGACGTGTTTGGGGGGAGTCAGGAGGTAGATTTCAGAGGATTTGGAACTGGTCACAGAGAAGCGGGGCACAGGGATGCATCCTTTGCCTCTAACTTGGACAATCACATGGATGGTGTTGCCATTCTTACAGACAGGGAACTCAGGGAGAGGAACACGCTTGGCAAAGGGAGGGGGAATGATCCTTTTAATTATGGATTTCTTGAGTTTGAGTGGTCCATGTGACATCAAGGTGAGTTACTGAATATCTAGTTGGATATTGGCTCCTGAGTCTCTAAGGGATTTTGACCAAACAGGTTTGAAAGTCATTAGTATAATAAAATTAATAATAAAAAGTAATGTTTGAAGGCTTACTATATACAGGCATTAATTGCTTTATATTTATTATCTCTTTCCTCACAACAGTCCTATGAGGTAGATATTATTATTCCTCCATACAGGTGTGGAAATTGAGGTTTACAGAAATTAAGTCACTTGCCCAAGGTACATAGCTAGTGGTTAGTGGTAAAATCTGGGATTGAGCCCAGATAGTTTTATTCCCCAGTGCACTCACTTCCCTACCACCCAGACAATCACTGAAGGCATGGGAAAAAGTGTCCTTTATCTCTCAGGAAGTTTGTGTGAATAATGAAAAGAAGGTCTTGCACAGAGCTTGCGACCTTCCAATACTAAAAGAATGGGCAGAGGATAAAGAAAGAATCTGAGAAGCAGGAAGGAAGTGAAGGTATGTGGTATTGTAAAATACAAAAGTAGACTGGGCGCGGTAGTTCACGCCTGTAATCCCAGCACTTTGGGAAGCTGAGGCGGGTGTGTCATCTGAGGTCAGGAGTTTGAGACCAGCCTGACCACCATGGAGAAACCCCGTCCCTACTAGAAATACAAAAAAATAGGAGGTGGAGATTGCGGTGAGCTGAGATAGCGCTATTGCACTCCAACCTGGGCAAAAAGAGTGAAATTCTGTCTCAAAAAAAAAAAAAAAAAAAAAAAAAAAAAGAAAAATACAAAAGTAGCATTTCCCTGAGGAGAGGTGAATAAAAACATGCTCAGTGCCTCTGAGAGGTTGTCTTAGTCCATTCAGCTGCTACAACAAAATACCTTAGACTAAGTAATTTATAAGCCACAGAATTTATTGCTCAGTTCTGCAGGTTGGGAAGTCCAGGATAAAGGGGCCAGCAGACTCGGTGTCTGGTGAGGGCCCGTGCCTCCTAGATGGCCCGTTCTCTGTGTCCTCAAATGGCTGAAGGGGCAAACAAGCTCCCCCAGGCCTCTTTGATAAGAATATCAACCCCATTGGTGAGGTTGGAGGCCTGGTCACCTAATTGCTTCCCAAAGGCCACACCTCTGGTCTCATTGAGGATTAAAGTTTCAGCATATGGATTTTGGTGGGGCCACAGATATTCAGACCAGCAGAGGTCTGTAAGAAACAGTCACAGAATGAGCTTGGGTTAAGGGTGAGGGGGTCATTAGGAGCACTGTGAGGGTGCTTTTGTGAAAAGATGGGCATAGATTCCAGATTGCAATGGTTTAGGGTGTGAATGGAAGCAAGGAAGAAGAGACAGGAAGTGGAGGCTACTCTTTCAAGAAGTTTTTGCCTGTGAAGGGGAGATCAGAGATAGAGTGGGAGTTGGTAGGGATATGGAACAAAGGAGGGATTTATTCTTTAAAAAAAATTGGCTGCAGTTGAGCATGCTGATGGAATCCCATGCTGTTAGAATTAAGCAGGCAGTGAACAAGAGATTGAAAATAGAGGAGAGAGGGCGCCTACTGACAGAAGGGTGCCAGAAAAGGGAGAAAGAATGGGGTCCATAGCAGAGATAAAAGGATTTACTGTGGATTTAGGATAAGAAACAGCTTTTCCATTGTGACAGGAAAGAAGGAGCAGGCTGGGTTCCAGTGGGTACATTTGTAGAGCTGATTAGAAAATCAGTGGAACTCTTGTCTGATATCACCCATTTGCCTTGTGAAGTGGGAGGTGAGACAATTTTCAGGGAGTAGATGGGGGGAGATGTGAGTGAAAGCGGATGAAGCAACACAGAAGTTTAAAACATTCCCTTTGGGGAATGGAGAAGGAGACAGGACTAGATACACTGTCAGGAAGTGATAAAGTCCTTTGTGTCAGACTATCATTAGTGAGCACCTGTTATACACGCTCCAAGATTTCGCCAGCAGAGGTCAATGGCCAGGCTGGAGGAAAGGCAGATGGTTGGACTGAACTAGAATTGCATGATTGATTACTTACACCACACACCACTCTTGTCCCTTCCTTCCTCCTAATGGAACCCAGTTTTTGTTTAGTAACTACTCTTCTCAGATGAGACATCTACTTCAGGGGAGGATGGCTCTGCTGCTTATCAGTCTAAACCAATCATGATGTTTCTTTTACCAGTGACTAATTTGGGCAAGAGCATGAGCATGTGATATAATTCCAGGCAATGAGGGGCTTTCCACAAAGAGGGAAATGTTTTCTTGCTTCTAAAAAATATTTGAGAAAGATACAGTTTGGCCAAGTGTGGTGGCTCATGCCTGTAATCCCAGCACTTTGGGAGGCCAAGGCGGTCAGATCACTTGAGGTCAGGAGTTCAAGACCAGCCTGGTCAGCATGGTGAAACCTCATCTTTACTAAAAATACAAAAAAAAAATTAGCTGGGCATGGTGGTGCATGCCTGTAATCCCAGTTACTCGGGAGTTCGAGGCAGGAGAATCACTTGAACCTGGGAGTTGGAGGTTGCAGTGAGGTGAGATCATGCCACTGCACTCCAGCCTGGGTGACAGAGGGAAACTCTTGTCTAAAAAAAAAAAAAAGAGAGAGAGATGGTTTATTTTCTACCTTGGGAGGCTGTCCTATCTGCAAGTGATGCTTGGTGAACTAGCCTAAAAACAAGGTGACATAGAAGGATTCAGGAATGAAAGGGAACTCTGCCCTTGATAATATCATTGACTGAACCAGTGCCCTTCTTGTTACATGAGAAAATCTCCTTTCTTTACTGTTTATGCCTTTTTGAGTTGATGTATCAATGTCCTTGGTGCCCTTTGTGCCACTATCTTTCCAATGTCCTCATCAAATGTGTCAATTCTACTTGAGGGTATTGGCTGCATCTTGCTTGCAGTGGTGGATCCTGTGGTCTAAGTTGGAGAGGGAAGGAAATAGACCAAGCTTGATGACAGGAGCGGGCTGGACCCAGCAGGAAAGCAGAGGACTTTGGGTCTGGAAGTCACAAAGAAGTCAACAAAACTGTCTTAGAAGCAGTTAAGTGAGAAAGATGAAAAGCCTGAAGAAAGGGACCGACCTAAACTTATTCAGATGCTTCAGGATTTTCCTAATATTGTCATTTCTGAGGCTCCATGTGCTCTCTGTTTCTGTAACTCTGAGTATCCCTACCAAGGAATTAATATAGAATCCTGTCAGCAGAAGTGGGTGAGGCAAGAGTATCTTGTCACCTTCCATATGTTTTGGAAATAAAGAAGAAAAATGGTATATTCCAGAGAACATTTGCAGGGAGATTTGCTTTTAATAGGGAGCTGCAAATAGTATTTTTGTTCTACCAGGCTCCATGCCAATTGGAGAAGGTGGCAATTAGCAAGGCACACTGTTGTCCACTCTTATGCATTTATAGCCCGAGCTTGATTCACAGAAGCTACCACACAGAGTAGCTACTGTGAAGTGGAGCATTTTTAGATGGGACATTTACTTTTAATGGAAAAATTTGTGCTATGACATTCATAGCATAACTGCCTGACTGCTCCTGCCTTCCCCATTTCTTTCACTGATGCCATTTTTATAACAGGTTGTTCTGGAAATAGGGCCCAATGTTTTATTCATACTTTGTGTAAAATGAGGACTACTGAGTTCAGAGGGAAGTTGTGTTGCGTTTCTTATGAGGGGCCTATAATTGTTCCTTATGACATACAGCAAGTATTTGCATCTTCCCACTGCTGCTTGGCTGCCTCCTTCTAAGTGGCACATCTTACACTCTATTTCTTCCTCTAGAATTTTCTGATTTGTAAGATGCATAAATAGGACAAGTAATTTCCCATAGAAAAAAACATTCACTACATTCTTTTTGAACAGTCTTGGAGTCTTCCTTGATTAATGTTGTGAAGACATTTTGACCTTCTTTTTAAATCACCTTTCATTTTTTATTCCTAGAAGATTCATTACTTAATTGTCCCAAACCCTCTACTATGGCAGCTTACTCAATGGCTTTTCCTGTGTCCTTGTCCTTTAGCAATTCAGTAATCTAGTAATAATGGAGCTCATGCAGTATTCATGTTAAGCTACTCTTGATTAAAAATTTCTTAATGACTTATCCTTCTTAAGTGTATGATCACTTAGGAAGAGCCTGGATAGAGATCGAGATGCTTGAGTTCAAAAGAATATTATCAACAATGGAAGACAAAGTAGTATAATGCACGTTTGGGCTGGGGGTATATTTTATTGCACTTTTTCCCCATGAGGTAGATGATAATCAACATGGCTTAATTTGTTCTAAGTACAGTCTAATTCTATCTAAAAGCAGATGTTATTTAAATTGTAAAAGGTTTACACATTTATTTCTTTGTGATTTAGAAGGTATATTAGTCAGGGTAGGCCAGGTCATGCTGTAGTAACAAATAACTGCAGCAATCATATATCTATTTTTCAATCAATGTCTGTCAGGCAGGAAGTCTGTGCTAGTGGGTAGTCATTCAAAGACCCTGGATGATGGAAACTTTGTGTCAACATCATGTGTTTTCAGGATTGCCCCACTGGAGGAAGGGAATGAGATGAATTATGACCTGGCTCTTTTCATTGGCCAGATGGTCTCCTGGCCATGCCCTAACTTCAAGATAGGGGAGTGCAACTCCAAGTGTGCTCAGAAGGCAGAGAGCCAGAAATATTTACTGAACAGAACTTAGAACCTTCACTGAAGCAACACATTCTTATTGAAGAAAATTTGAGAAGGTAGAAAAATAGGTCAAAATAATTGGTGTTAGTCTACTTAGGCAGCCATAACAAAACACTGGGTGGCTTAAATAACCAATTTATTTTCTCATGGTTCTGGAGACTGGGAAGTTCAAGATCAGCATATGAAACGATTTATTTTCTGGCTTCCTGATGGCCGCCTCTCACTATGTCCTCACATGACCTTGCCTCCCTGTGTGGTGTGGAGAGAGAGAGAGAGAGAGTCAGCTTTTTGGTCCACTAATCCTGTCAGAATTGGGCCCCCCACTGTAATTACCACATTAAACTTTAATTACTTTCTAAAGGCCTTATCTTCAAATGTAGTCAAATTGAAGATTACAGCTTTAACATATGAATTTTGAGGAATGTAAGCATTCAGTCCACAACATATAAACGTTACCTATAGTTGCAATTTCAGTAAGAAGGAGGACTGAATGGGTGTAGAAACTCTTCTCACTACAAGTAATTGAAATACTGGTTCAATTACAATAAATACTTATTTCAGTTTGAAAGAAATGACTTTTCAGAGATTAAGAAGAAATGCAAAGCCAAAGGGGAAGCATTAGGAGATGCTGATTTTCCAGGGACCCTCTCTGGATGTAGACTCTAGGGACTGGTGATTTAATGCCCACTGGGGAGCAGAGAAAAAGGCTCCAAGGTGGAGCTGTGATACAGTCCATCTGTGAAAAGAGGACAGAAAATCTTTGCCCACCAGATTGGAGAAGTGACAAGAAAATGAACTGTCTACCTGGGGAAGAAACAGTATCCTGTGACAAATTGAAACTCTAATTCTGTTCTAGGCTGTTGCATGCTCTGATGTGACCACCCACTTAATTCAGGGTTCTAAGTTAAAAAATTAATATAAAAACTGGATTTAATATTAAGAGAATCCCTGGGTCCCCAACAGAATAAAGTATAAATCACTCTTTAAGGAACCTGGTACAATTGGCAAAAAAATCACTTGAAATCTCATCATCCAGAGACAAAACTGGTTGATGTTAGTAATAGTGCCTCAAGGAATTTATCTACATATAGAGTTTTAAAAAATATAGTTGCCACGATAATGTTTTGAATCATAAAAAGCAAGTTTTTCTGCAAAGGAAATATGGCTGTATCCTGCTGTCAAAAGGAAAAAAACGAAGAATTCAAAGCAAAAGATAAACATAGAAAAGGATGAAGAAAGAAAATATGGCTCAATAAGAACTCAAATGATGCTTTTGTCCCCAGTATAGTGTAACAAGGGCAAAATCATTCCCATTCAATTGATTTATATAGGTATCTCTCTTGGCAAAGGGGCTTTGCAATCAACTCAATCCCCTCCACATCAATGTCTCCTGATTTCCTCCTTTATGTCTAATTACATTGGAAGCTGGGTTATTTCTCCAGAGCGTCTTTCACGAATTTGTCAAAGAGATTATATGTCTCGAGGTTGTTGGATGAGTTCAGTGTCAACACTTCTGCTCTTCCTGTGCAGGAGGCAAAATGGGGTCAGGGTGAGCTGCAAGGATGACAGTTTGCTATTAAGCAGCTTCAGTTTCTTTTCAGAATTCCGTATGGTTACTTCTGTGATCTGCTAATCCTTAAACACAAAGTGCCCCCTTCCCTTGGGCAGGGTGGACACCTTTCCCCCTTCGAAGGTGGCGAACACTACATGTTGTCAGGTGTCGGTGATTTGGAGGAGGCAGCTGCTCGCCTGCCTCTCTCATGAGTTCTAAGCAAATGAGGCCCAACATAAAGAGCCAAGAGGGGATTAAAATGCAGGTTCTGTTTGTTAAAATAATAAACTCTTGTCTGAAGAATTCCACAGCACCTCCCCTGTCTTAAATCTAGGGTTCTAGACTCAGAGGACTCTGACCTTCTGGCTCAGTTGCAAAAGGAGAAATTAGAATAGCAAATACTGATTGCCGGCCAGGCCCAAGAAGTCTGGTTCCTGCACTGGGGTAGACATTACTAGTGTTCACCAATATTGCCATTTTCCATCTCCTCCTTAACACATGGAAGACCACATTTCTCAGCCCTCTTTGAAGTCAGGCAGAACCATGTGACTAGCTCTGGCCAATAGGCTGTAGCAGGAATTGAAATGGTAACCTCCGGCTGAAGCCAAAATCCTAAGTGTGATGGATAGGCTGAACCACACGCAACTACAAAAGCTTTACCTGGTAGACCTTACTGCAGGTGGGTGAGGCTGCCCTCCTCACACCAGACGTAGTGCATGGCTGGTGCATTGCAGTCTTTGGAGGAAGTTGTATTTAAGGAATAAGGCTCCCAGCGAGGCACAGTGGCTCATGCCTGTAATCCCAGCACTTTGGGAGGCCGAGGTGGGTGGATCACCTGAGGTCAGGAGTTCAAGACCAGCCTGACCAACATGGTGGACCTCTGTCTCTACTAAATACAAAAAAATTAGATGAATGTGGTGGCACATGCCTGTAATCCCAGCTCCTTGGGAGGCTGAGGCAGGAGAATCGCTTGAACCTGGGAGGTGAAGGTTGCAGTGAGCCAAGATTGCACCATTGCACCCCAGCCTGGGCAATAAGAGCAAAACTCTGTCTCGAAATATAAAAAAATAAAATAAAAATAAAAAAATAAGAAACGGCTAAGACTCCTCAACCCCCAGTTAGAGCAGTTATGCATGTTTGCATTTATAGTCTAGGAGTCTCCCATTTGGAGGCCTCCAAAAAGGGGTGGGAATTAAAAACACTTTTCTCTACTCTGACTCAGTATTTTCCCACTTCTAGCCTTCCCTCCTCCTCCTCCCAGCCCTCAAGAGCCAAAAATGACAGGAGGCTTTTGTTCAGGGAGGCTCTCCACTTCCGCTCAATCTGGGTTGCATGTCATCTGACCCTAGCCTGGTGCTGTTCCCTGGGGCAAAATGGAAGGCTGTGGGATCAGGCACCTTTTGCTACATATGGAATCACATCACAGCAAGTAAATAAAGGCTTAATTGTTTCTTTCAGTTTGGTGCATTGTCTTAACTGACCACCTGACACCTGGCAGCTCTCTAACACTCTATTCTGTTGTGGTGAACTTTTGAGTCTTGTGCCTGGTGGAGATGCCACAAGAATCCAGCAGCCTGGGATCTGGAGCAACAATGTCAGAGAGATTCCCAGACACAAAGCAGCCTTTGGAGAGGGAGAAATAAACTCTTTTTGAGCTGCTGAAATTTTGGTGCTTTTGCTCCAGCATATCAAGGCTTAGCCTAACTGCAATGTGTATCAGACTAAAAGTGGTAACGTCTACGGTTCTGGGACTGTAGATAGGTCCAGGATGGTGAGAGGGTTAAAAAGATAGAGATGGTCCAGCATTGAGTGATTTTCAAGGCAGAGGTTATGGTTAAGATGGTCCAATGAATTTCACCCTCTCCCTAGACTTTCCAATTATATGAGTTGCTCTTCACGATGGGCAGGAGAAAGTCAGGAGGTGGGGAGGAAGAGAGGGAAAGTGTTAAGTCAATGTTGTTCCCTTTGTGGGGGCAAAGCAGAAGTTCTGTACTGAATACTGTGCTGCTCCAATCCTCAGACACGAGAGTTTGTATCAGTCCGCCAGCTGAGTCACCCAGCGTGGTAGAGGCATCAGCTGAGGGTGAGTGGAATCTCAAATGGGTGATGGAGAGGAAATGAGAATTTCAGTTATGACCTCAAGGTCAAATGCAGCAGCAGAAGCTAGAGTTTGTCTCATGAACTCTTAAGTTACCCAGAAACCAAGACCAACTAGAGTCCTGAAGAAACTGTTCCCAGATGGATCACATTGATGATATGACACAGATAAGTCTGGGTGGCCCAAGGGGTGGACTGCAGTGAATATCGAGGCGCTCTACCCAGGCCCCTACTTCAGGGTGAATATACCCATTCCCTGACTGCTGGGAATAGCGATTGCTTACAGCTCATAGCTGCACTCCTCTGTGGGCACTGCTCTCAGTCACAGACAACTGCCTCACCCAAAGCCATCCCCTTTCTGTGCAGATGGTCTATGGCCAATGGCTGGATGGGGTGGGAATACAAATCCTGTCCCCGTTGTCTTCCTTTGCGAAAACTCTGAAAGGTGCTCTTAGCTCCAGAGCTTACCACAGGAAAGACAGAGGCTGCAGGGGCCATCAGGTTTCCAGCCAACTTCTCTGTCTGCCCATTCCTGCCTTCTTCTCACTAAAGTTTCTGCATGCATTTCTCCATTCCAAAGTCTGGTCCCAGAGATCCCAACCTAAGTCAACTTCCTTCTATAGAAAGTAGAAGGGAAATGTGAAAGGGAAATATCTTGGGCCCCTAAAAATCACTAAGGAAAACTCAAGCTGGAAACTGTAAAGGGCCAGCTTGCCTCCCATTCTATTCAAAGTTATCCCTCTGCTCACTGAGATGGATGCATATCTGATTGCCTCCTTTGAAAAGGCTAATTGGAAACTCAAAAGAATGCAACGGTTTGTGTCTCACTCATCTGTGACCTGGAAGCTCCCTCCTTGCTTGAGTCTTCCTGCCTTTGCTGCAAGTTGTCTCGCTGTTCCAGACCAAGTCAATGCAGCTCTTACATATATTGATTGATGTCTCATGTCTCCCTAAAGTATATAAAACCAAGCTGTGTCCCAACCACCTTGAGCACGTGTCAGGACTTCCTGAGGCTGTGTCACCAGTGTGTTCTCAACCTTGGAAAAATAAGCTTTCTAAATTAACTGAGACCTGTCTCAGATTTTCTGGGTTCACAGAAGAACACATGTTGTTGCCTCCCAATACCAGATATTTCCTACTTAGAGCTTTGGAAAAGAAATGAACTTACCTGAGGCGCGCCTGACATGTGCCCTGCACTATTTTTTTTTTTTTTCATGTGATTCTCATATCCTGGTGTGGAAATGAAACTTGAGATGAAACGAGTTGCCCAAGGTCATTCCCTAACTGTCTGACTGTAAGCAGTTCATTTCTCCACTCTGATTTTTTGACAGAAGCTGCAATCGGATAAAAGAAACTCAGACAAGGAATCTATACAGACGTGGAAATATACTAGCAGAGTGCCAGGCAGAGCACAAATCTCCCTGGGGGGTGTTCAAGGTTCAGTTGAGTCTACCTCAACGTAGACTGTTGCCCAGTGGATGCGGATGATATGCTGAGCGGGGCTCCGTCGGGCCTCCAGCTCCCTGTTTATTTTGAGGGAACTGATTTTATCCGCTCCTTACCCTCTCAGCAAACTGGCCTTTCCCCCTTCTTTTCTGCTCTCTGTCTTCTGCCTGCCACCAATTGTGTTTTTATTATAAAGCCGATTCAGAAAGCATTGTTCGGAGTAAAAGAGCCTCTGTCCAACAGGATTGACCTTATTTTTCTCTTTTTTTGATGTGAGAAGTTTTTCCGGAAGAAAATGTGTTACAGTCAAAATCTCATCCATGGGGCTCTGAAAGAGGTGACATTCCCTGGTTCCAAAATCAAGTGTTGAAATATTTAAGGTGATGGATAACCCAACTACACCAATTTGATCTTTTTATTTAGTTTTTCTTATTGTTTGTTTTTAGAGACGGGGGCTTGCTCTGTTGCCCAGCCTGAAGCACAATAGTGCAATCACAGTTCACTGCAGCCTTGAAGTCCTGGGCTCATGTGATCTTCCTGTCTCAGCCTCCTGAGTAGCTGGGACTACAGGTGCATGCCATCCTATCCAGATAATTTAAAAACAATTTTTTTTTCATAGCAACAAGTTCTCGCTGTGTTGCCCAATATGTCTCAAAGTCCTGGGCGCAAGCAATCCTCCCTCCTTGGCCTCCCAAAGTGTTGGGATTATAAGCGTAAACCAGTATGTCTGGTCTACTGATTTGATCTTTACAACCCATATGAGTATATTAAATTATCACATATATCCCAGAACTAGGTACACCAATGATGCATCAATGGAAACATTTTTTAATTAAAAAAAAATTGAGATTGAGGCAGTAGGATTGCTTGAGCCCAGGAATCCAAAACCACAGTGACCTGTGAACACACCATTACACTCCAGTCTGGGCAACAGAGTAAGACTCTGTCTCTAAAAAACGAAACAAAACAAAAACAAAAACAGAAAACCTTCAAAAATAAAATATAGCCTTTTACTTTAAAACCTCTTAACTGGAATGCTCAGGGCATTTAGTACTCTATTTCCTTTAATTTATCACTAAAATTTTTCTAAGTACATGTGGATAAAAGTATATGGACCCACTTTTCTGCTTGAGTTTTAATATAGTGTAAATGATTCAAATTAAATGTCTCTGACAGTTCAGAGCCTTGTCTCAAAGTAATCATTTGAAGCAAAACAAAACTTGCTTAACGAAAACTTCTAATTAGTTGCAGGTTAGTAAATTGGCATTTTACTGAACAGATAAAAAGCAAGTACCGTGGCTCATGCCTGTAATCCCTACACTTTGGGAGGCTGAGGCGGGCGGATCACCTGAGGTCAGGAGTTCAAGATTAGCCTGGCAAACATGGTGAAACCCCATCTCTACAAAAATACAAAAAGTAGCTGGGCATGAGGGCGGGTGCCCGTAATCGCAGCTACTCTGGATGCTGAGGTGGGAGAATTGCTTGAATTTGGGAGGCAGAGGTTGCAGAGCCAAGATGGCGGCATTGCACTCCAGCCTGGGCAACAGAGTGAGACTCCATCTCAAAAATAAATAAATAAATAAATG